>NC_139231.1:99928717-100528717 GCF_977018435.1 Lepisma saccharinum
CATTAACTTCAGTCAGTGAGAGATTAATGACCATCTCTCACAGGTTTAAACAGACAGGACAGAGAGTGGTGTTAATTTCATTGCAATACTAGTGTTCAGTAAATTTGAGGTTGGGAGCATGCACTTGCCATAACTACCCAACTTCAAGATATACTACCTATCCAAACTTGCATCCCATAGTGTGTACAAGGCTACATGCTAATGCCACGACAGCTACATCAGCAGAATCGTCCGCACTGTTCAAGAACGTATTGATGAACTCATAAAAGATGCCAAAAAAGACACCAGGATCAGGCCTTTCACAACACCTCCATACCACAAACAACTCCATCTCCTTCATGTCCATACTTCATCCAACAGGCTCTATCATATAAAACACTATCAAAGAAACCCATGCCATCATCCAACAGAAACCACGCTGGACCTGGACAAGCACACCCAACTTGGCATTCCATCTTTCAATCCCAGACCAGAAAAAGAAAAGATGCAGTGCCACCACTCAAGCCCCCTCTATCCACGCAAAGAACAGGAACTACACCACACAGAGCAACACAATGCAGCAGACAACCCAACCCCCCAACCACCACCTGGCAATGCCACCTGATGACAGAAAGCAGAAAGCACAGCAGACGAGGCAAGCCAGGAAACACACCAGCGCCACCAAATGGGAGAAAATGCAACTACCACCACCCAGGAACTAACAAAGAGTAAAACCTTCAATTTCATATTTTCTTCACATTCATCCTTTTGGGAGACCAAAATCTGTCTTTACATACAAAATGATTAATCATCGAACATGTTTCAAAAAAGAAGAAAACTCACATTATTACCTACAATAATATAGAAATCTCATACTTCATCCATTACAGAATTGGAATAATATCATTCAACAGCCTTCTGTGAATGGTGTGTCACTGAAATTGAGAAGCAAATAAATTATGTTTTCACAAGTCACACAGGATTATTATCTATTTGTGTACGGAGTGAATTTAAAGAAAAGCTACTCACTCTTCCGATGGAGCTTCAAATTCATGTAAGGCCTCATGGTGCCTCTGTGAAGACAACAGAGTTAAATCCACGCAATCCATACTAAGGGGCGATGGATCGGATTTTGAGATCTCTACATTGTATGTATTTGCCTGCAAAAGAATAGCCATGTTATTAACATGCTGGGTGAATGGTAACAAGATATTTAAACATGTTGCAAAATTAAAATTATTCTAAGTAGACGTAAATGTTGAATTGTGCCACTATATTGCAACTTTATCATACCCATCTATCAGTGATGTTCCAAAATAAAACAAGGGCTGTTCAAAATGAAACCACACTTTTACAAAATTGAAAAAAATGGTAATACTCACCTGTCTCCTTCAAAATAATCCCCTCCACTGTGCCAAAACCTCCTGGACAAGTGAGGAATGAGCACGTGCATTATCGTGATGAACCATCCAGGACTTGTTCTACCACATCTGTGGCCTATTGCGCTGTACCTTTTCTCATAATTGTTGCATGATGTTAACGTAGAATGCTAGAGCGTTACGTATGGCGAGGCAGTTTGCACGTATGACTACCCGCACCCTTTCCACATGATCGATGTCGATGAGCATCCAGATTTTGCATCGTTCTGGATGGAGGTTCGACCTGATATGAAGCACCTGTACCATTTGTAACACTGTGCTCAACTGAAACATTCCTCACCATAGGCTTCATGTAACATATGTAGAGGCATGCATTAGTATTTGACGAAAATGCAAAAGGTGTATTAACATACTGTAATATTTATTAACCATGTGTCTGAAAGGTGTGACGTGCATTTTCCTGCCCTGTTTTGGCACGAAATGATGTGAAATGGACTGCAAAATAGACTCTTAAACCTGAAATTTAGTTTGTTTACAGACGCGACACTTCCTGAAGTTCGAATTATCCTGAATGTTATGCAATTCATGGAATAATGATTAATTCTGCTGTAAATATTTGAGAAGACCCCTTTATACAGTAATACACTTAATACTCTGGGAACTACATATACGTATGTGTTATTAGAAGAGATGTGTTTATTTGGTGTAGTTGATTTGGTGTTTAAGTCCACTTTATGCACAATAAGGCTAATCGGGACTGGAGCTACAATTTAAAGTGGGATCCAAACCACTATGTGCCTCCACCGGGTATCAAACCCGGAACCTCTTGGTTACAAGGCGACGACGCTACCACTGCGCCATCGGGGAGGACGTTTATTTGGTGTAGTACGTGCAGTTTATAAATCACATTTAGGATATATTCACAATTTTAAAACCAAAATGTAATTTTATATACTATTTTTGAACAGCTTTTTCAATGATATAACACAAAAGTTTTGCTTTTTTATTTAACAATAATATGTGCCTCTAGTCACACGTCTCTCTCTCTGAAAGTTTTCCACAATTTCACAGAGAATTTCACACATACTCACTGCTCTTCCAGTTCCTTCATGGTAGAGTAAGTGAAAATCATCGCAGGCACTCAACGTGATCTTCTACATCACTGCAGTTAGCAACAGCTTTAAAACTAGGCCAAGCTAAAAACTAAGGACACTGCTAGGCACCACTACTGTTGATTCTCTTCAATGAATTTATATACAAACTTTAGAAAAAGAGTTTTGTTTCTTTTAGAACAGGCCTTGTGTTAAAATATATCTATGTATTTACTGTGGAACACTCAAAGATAACTTGCATTTTTTCATGTACTTATTCAGGTCATCCAATTGCACCACTAAACTTTATCATGGGAGTATAAGTCAGTACATATACTCTATCCCAGGAATCTTTAGAGCAAGGCTGCGCATAAAGGCAGAGATGGGGAGAAAGCGAATGCACGGAGCTGAAGCAGTACATGCTGCTGCAAAGGTTGATGGCTGCAGTCGCTTTTCTCCCCACCATGCAATCCCGTTCCCTCGCACGTGCTCACTGGTAGAGCCATCTCACGTCACTACTTGCACAGAGACTTGGTTTTGTTCACAAGCTCCAGAGATTCCTACGACAGAGTATAAGTTGCAAAATAGATTTATTTTTCCACATAATCTGCCTGCACATTCAGATACGTATCCCATTGCTTAACCAGTCTTTGAAAGCTAGCAGAAAAGAAAGTTCACCGCTTTTTGCGCACCCAACAATTTATCTCATCATTGACAACATCTTCATCATTGTTGAAAAGGCAACCAGTTGGTTAATTTTTGAGGGAGCCAAAGAGATGAAAATCACTGGGTGCCAAGTCTGGACTTTAAGATAGATGTTTCCAACCAGAAGCATTCAGCATTTGTCTGGCCATGTACAGGTGGGTATCATTATCAAGGAGAATGGTGCTTTTGTTAAGGAGACTGGACATTTGCAGCTAATGGAACTACCATAGTTTCTGCAAGGTAGCACGATACAAGTTGGTGTTGACAGTCAACATAAGTCTGCCAGTATGATGGCCTGCAAGTGAAAAAATGCAGCCAATCCTTTGGCTCACAGGCACAGCACAACTGTGCGCTGTTGTTCTGACGTACACTCACGTAACTCGTTCAACTGAGTACACTCAACTAATCTTGGTATGCAGTGATCTCGTGTTCATGATGCTTTTATGCCCCCTGCGGTTGTCATTTACCGACAAAATATGCACCCTAAATTTTGAACAGTTTCAACACTGTGAACTTGCAACTTATGTATTGACTTTCCTTTGTATTATGGGTTTTCACTTGGGCTAAGTTGACACTGATGCAAAGTACATGCTGATACCGGAAATAATATCAGTGGAAATTTGTAAGAATATCGGCAGTGGTATCGATATTGGGTCAAAGTGGTATCGCCAAACCTGAAGGAAATTTGTAAGGATGTTCAAGAATGGATTGATCTTACAGAAGACTTAGGTTACTGTGATAAAAATCCTTCAGGTTTTGGAATGCCAGAAAGTTAGTTTAGTTCAGGACTCGAGCTGAGGAATATGAAGTATTAATTTTGAACTGGTACTCTCCAATACCAATTATATTTGGGGACGAGGGGGGAGGAGAGAGAGAGAAAGAAATTACTACAAAAGAGGAAAATCACACATAAATTAGCTAAAAAGAAGGTATGTTAGGAACTGTTATTAAAGATATTCCTAACTGACGTGAGATTGAGAATGTGTGGACCTCTAGCTAAACTCTCCCTATACATTTTTATGGTATGGTGAAAGGCACAGAGTAATGTTTCCATGTGCAAAAATCTTAGTCAAATTAGGCAAAAAGAAAAGGGAAGTGAAGTTCAGTGATTTCACTATGCACATGGGCTAGTGAAAGGTACACATCAGTCTTTTTATGTCATACGCAATATTTACTTGGATCAGATTTTAACTAATTTTCTTCAAGTCAACATTTATGTTAATAGGTTAATTGCGACTGGGCCTACAGTTTAGACTGGATGTGAACCACTGTGCAATATGCCGCCACCGGAGATTGAGCACAAGGCTGCTTGATTACAAGGTGGCAATGCTAGGGCAGGCCAGACTAAAGATGAGCCCAGAAACAGCAAAATATGAACTTACCAACTGCAATGTAGCTAAGAAATATCTGCATACTTCTTCACTCTCCTGGCCCTCCGCAACACTATGAAAACTTATTGTGGATTTCCGATTATCATTGGGAAAGGCATTTAACACGGATGTTCCATAATCATGTATATCAAAGTTTCCTCTCTTCTCGACCGCCTCAAGCTTTGGCCCTATAATCTCATGCCACCTTGCTACCCTCTTCGCAAGGTCAGTGGATTCCAAACAACCCTGATAAACAAAAGAAATGCCTTGTATTAACCTTTAGTGGATGGTAGCCTCTCCCACCTCTATGGACATACATTTCTCAAATGTGTGAAAAAAAATGTAGCAGAACTATTTGCCATAGAAAGATGGTGTTGGTTTTGTTCCTCTTTCCAATGACAGGCCTTTCAAATATACATTTTTCTTCCCCCAAAAATAAAAAGCTACAATAAATTTTTTGTCAGTAAGTTTTTTTGGTACGGTCAATTAATAACCAGATTAATGCCGTGAAAAAGTCAAATAAAGTGACAAGGCGATGAAACTTACGGGATATGTAGGCCAGGCTGGGGTACGCCACATGTCTGCAAGACTAGTTCCAGACCACGTTGCTAGGTGGCAGCACTGGCACGAAAGGGAGGTTGTGTATGTGGAATTTGCCTCCAAGGTGCTAGTCAGTCATTCGGTGAGGTGAGTCATGGTGTTGGTGTTCACAGTGTCAGGTGCCACAAAGGAGGTTCAGCGATCCGTGATACAGTTTTTGATGGCAGAAGGCAACACCATACTGAAGGTGTTCATGAACAATAGTGTATGTTGTACCATGACTAATATCGAGTTCTGGTTGCAATCTGGTTCATACTAGTCCCCTGACACTCCCATTTGAGGTCATCAATGGCAGAAATGGACTCATCTGTAATGGCATACTCCCCTGCATTGTTGAGGCACCTGACACTGTGAACGCCATGACTCACCTCACTGAATGACTGACTGGTGCCTTTGAGACAAATTGCACATACACAACCTCCCTTCCCTGCCGGTGCTGCCACCTAGCAACACGGTCTGGAACTCGTCTCGCAGACATGTGGCTTACCCTAGCCTGGCCTACATATCCCGTAAGTTTCATCGCCCTGTCACTTTATTTGACTTTTTCACGGCATTAATCCGGTTATTTATTGACCGTACCAAAAAAACTTACTGACAAAAAATATATATATTAATGAAATTAGTGTAGCCATTTTATAATATAAAATAGAAATTGATAAGATTGATTTAAAATTGTTGGGTGCGTCAGCACATATGGCCATTTTGCATCCTTCAATGTATACAAAATAATATCTAAACTTCTTACTTAAAAGTTCAAAACAAGGGGTGTAAAAAGCCCCTTGAGAAAAGTTAAAAGTGCAATGTTGTAAAAGGACCTGCACAATACAAAAACAACACATTAAAAAGTAAGAATAAACTAAAAACTTTCTCACAGACAGTGAAAGAGACCCGTCATTCGTTAAAAGCTAAAAACATTTGTTAAAGCAATGTCGTCATCTTCCAACAGGAATGACAAACAGTTGGGAAGATGAAAAGTCTGCCTGAGGAAAGCAAAATTGGCATTCAAGAAGAACATAGCAAATACTTGAAATGACATCACAGAAATGACACATTAAAAGAGTCCAGCCCTTGAATGGTTGAGATGACTTTGTCCAATACGTAGTAGAGTTACAAGAATTTATTGTTGACGGGAGGGACAGGACAAGGAACACCATGCACCTATAGTGGGCTTAATAGCGTGAAGCTGAACTAACGTTTTGTGATTCAACTATGTCATACTCTCATGTGTATACAAATGACATAAAATATCAAATGTTGTTTTGGAGAAATTACTTGTTAATTGCTGCCACACAAAGACATATGGCAATCAATATATAAACTGCCTGTCTAAAGAAGGTTGTTCCATTCGGTTTCATCCAACAGTACATTCTGTAATCATTCACAGTTTGTATGCACACAACTTCCTTCATACAGAATGCTCCCAAATGCTGAACATCCAGTATGTAATATATTTTTATAAAATGTGAATATTTTTACTCTCAATATTCTTTATAACTGAAAAAATAATGTTCATCAGAAGTATTTAGCATTTAAAATTATAATTTAACATTTGCCAATTTTTCAAGATTTTGAAATACTTGCATAAAATTTCTGGACTTCTCCACGAACTTTGCCAGGTTTTCTAGGGTTTCAAGGTCAGTTGGAACATTCACCAATTTTCTTCAGATGAAACTGGATATGTATGTACCAGTTGGAAAAACTTGTTGACTGTAATGCATTACATCAACAGCCTCCTCAGAATATCTCAAAAGGCTAAGTAATATGACCCTGCAGAAATTGCTTGGGTTGTTGTCGTGTCGTTGCACATGCAAAAAGTGGGCACAAACACTGTCAAGCAGCTTTCCGTTGGCTGATGCATTGTAGTCTGCTATTGTTGCTTTCAAGCAGCTCCCTAATTGTCCTCACGATGGTGGGTCAACACAAATTCTGGATACCAAACGTGCAAGGTATGCAGGAGTACACATGAAAAGATTACGGAATTCTCTCTATTCCCCTGCTAAATACATTTGTGTTTCCATTAGGGATGGGTCCTGATACCAATATAAAATTTAGCAATACCATTAAAACCAATATTCTAACGATTCAATATAAAATTCCAAATGGGTCACTGACCTCCTTAATAACTGTATGTCACCAGATGAACCAAGCTATTGCAATGAGAAAGAAGCTGCACATTTACCATATACTTTTAAAAAATGTACAGAATGGAAATTATATGTAAATATGAATAAAAATTATAACAAAGTGACACAATATTGTACTCAATTGTAAGATATTTATAGATATCTGTAATTTTACCAATAAAACGATATGTCTATATCGGTCAGTACTGATAGAGTACTGATTAATCTGTCCCATTCATAGATTCCACCCTTGATTAAAAATAAAAGCAACAAAAAGGAACATACCTCTTCGTGCTTCAGGAATGCCCGGACTGGTTCCGATAACATATCTTCATATAAGGTTCTATAACCGCGACCATTTTCTGCCTCATTGTCAGAGTGATGTGTATTGCTGTCAAAATTATCACAGTTGTCAGGTGACTCGGGCAGCGGCAGATCAACAATATTCTGACCCTGTATTGCTCCTGGCAAAGCTTCTACAACACCATCTTGAAAACCTCTGAAACCTGCAATGAAAGAAGAAAAATATTGTTTTTCAACAGAAAAGATGCTGGTATTCTAACCAATTGTTAATTTTCAGTCCTAAACTACTTGCAATTTGAAACAGGCATAAAAGAAAACATGGCTAGTACTAAAAACTTATCAAATATTGATCCCCAGTGTAGGCACATTGCACAATGGCCAATGGATCCCATCCAGATTAGCCTATAAAGTGGACTTGAAACTTTTTTTTTAACCCCTGCTTGTTTACATATTTTGCAAATTTCAATAAAGTTAACAAAATCTATTTTTCCATGTAATTTTGGCATGGAATTTTCAACTGATTTTACCAAGTTTCAAGTGTAGTATCATTCTTAAACTTTACTTTATCTAGAGAAGTTAGAGCAATTCCACTCATTCATATCAGCACAAGTACCTGTGCTGAATATTATTTTATACTTTTGCATTAACGTCTTTTGGATAACTGGGATTATATATGTCCCAGTGCCACCTGGTAGGATGTAGCATGTGATTTCTTGTACCCCAGAAATTCTGAGATATAGATAATATTTCAATCCATTTTCTTTTACATTGAAAAACGTATGAAGGTATGGCATATTTGAATTTAAAACCAATACAAGTATTGGAACTTTTCCAAAACTGGATTTTATTTTCTGATTCGTTAAGGATGTTAAAGTGTAGTCTTTTCAAATGCATGAAAATCACAGGATAAGAACTATTCATTGTAGAAAGTTGAGGTTTGTTTCATTTTAGATAAGATGGCTAGGGCATTCACAGCAAGTACACTGTTGTCATTCTATCTCAATACAGGCACAATTACAAGAAAAAAGTGATAATTGACTCAGGAAATTCCTTTTCAGGAAGACTCTGTAGCCTCCACATTAATCTAAAGGAAATAAAAAATTCCAAAATGTATGACTATTATGTACCAACAATTGTGATGAGTACAATTGAAAATTATCCCAGTTTATTATAAAAAAATAATCAATATGTACCATACAATAATACCACCATGAATAAGGGAAATAGCTTTCCTTCTGCAAACTTTTTTCATGCTGCACTGTACATTTCAAGCCCATGCTTGAAAACATCCCATCCACTAAGGGTTTAAAGGGGAAAAAACTGCAAAAGTTCTTACTATTCACACTTCACAGAGCTATCTGCATTTGTATCGGTTACTATCTTGCTGAAGCATACTAATGCTTTTAACCCATTTTCAACCAATTTTTTTAAAAAATTGTGTATTAAAAAAATACATTATATTTTTCAGCCATGTTCTGCCTATCCTCTGTATGTATGGTACGTTCTTTTTCATTTCAATCAAATCCAAGAACAATCTGGGAATAAGTGGGTTAATATTTTGTTGAAATAGAAAAAATGAACCATGAATCTCTACCACATGGGTGCATATGTACAGGATATCATAAATTCTATTTTTCAAGAGCTTGTAGCACAAAAATGTCCAGAATATAGGAAAGTTATACCACAGAAAGTACACTATTTCTATGTACAAATCAAAGTTCATGAAATGAACACCAGTAACACTGATAATTTCCATATTACTAACCACACACCAATCAAAAACACAAATCTTACCTTGATCTTCTTCTACATCTGAAGAATCAAACTCCTCGAAACCAAGAAAATCTGTAATAAAGAATAAATTCCTGTAAAAACTCAGGATATTCAATAATTTATAGAAATTAGGGCCAAGTCAATGTATTGGTTGGATTTTATTTACCAATACCAGGTGATACTTTTTCTGACATATTGGTCTGCACAAATGGTGGGAAAAGTGCCAACTTAGCTAAAAAAAACTTAACATTCAGTTAATGTTGTCCCTTGAAGTTGCGTGTTGTGCTTGTGTCAGCCGGGCGCTGGGATCTGACAACTACTCTAACAAAACTCTTTGAAAACTCTGTGAAATTGACAAATTTTAAATAATAAAAATAGGACTATGATTATGCCGATATACCATGGAGCCTAAATATCCTGAAAATTACGCAAAATGTATATATTTATTATTTTCTGCAACCGCGGTGGCTCAGTCGGTAACGCATCTGACTAACATGCTAAAGGTCCCAGGTTCGATCCCCGGCCAGTTCAAATCTGAGAACTTTTCTAACGGAAGCGGCCCCGGTGCCCACCCAGCATCGAATAACATGGGTACATGGGGGAAATCCTGGGGGGTAAAGGCAGTCAGGAGCATGATGCTGATCACATCACCCCACTCATGACCAGATCAAGAAAGTGTGGGGCGTTACCCCCACACCCCCTATACGCCTTCATGGCGTTGTGCTAAGCACAGGGGAGCACTTTACCTTTTTTTAAACAACGCTGTTGGAATATATGGATGTGTGATTAAATTATCATGCCATGTGAAATTACAAAAATTTTAAAGCAAAACTGATATGGCATAATCTAATGGAAAGCTCATACAGTGAAACCTAGATTTTACATTTTTCAGGAGACCAAGCTGAAAAAACTTAAAATGCAGGAAAATGTAAAATTCGGAGTTCCACTGTATTTTAAAAATTTGTAAATATTCTGAACTACTTTGAATTATTACTAGACACATGCATTTTTAGTTTTTGACGAAAACATGAAATGTGGAATAACACATTGTAATCTTAATTTTTCATGTTTCTGAAAGGTGTGAGGTTAATTTTCCTACCCTGTCTTGTCACGAAATAATGCAAAATAGACTCTTAAACACAAAATTTAGAATTTATTTCCCAACGTGCCACTTTCTGAAGTCAGAATTACAGGGTGTCTAGCAAAAGCCCTGAGTAAAATTCCCTGACTTTCCCTGTTGACAAGAAATTTTCCCCGACTACCTTGGAAGATGAATGTATTCACATGTGATTAGCTAAAATAATGCTTACCTTAAGCTGCAATTATCAAAGTTCAGGTATTACATAGTTGCACTCATTCACTCTAGGCTATCATCAATACAAAATTCTTCACTATTTACAAATAAGGAGTCTGTCTAAATTTTATTGCACTTAATATCTTTTAATGCCTCTAACGTGCCACTTTACCTTGAACGACCCAGGAACACTGACGTCAAATATCGTGTCTTTACTTCCCCACAATCGTTGTCCCAGAACCTAACAATTACATCCATTTGTTGCCACTGGGCTTCTTTGTTTAGGGATTCATCAAATCCAATGACCAACGATTCACACTTCGAAAGTTTCTCAAGTAGATCCTTTTTGAAAAAAGGCGCAATACCAAAATCAATGGTATAACCTATCTTATCTTCCTGCAGCTGCATTTTTTTCGCGATATCACTATCGGGAAACATGACACTGAAGAAATTTACATTTCGTCCTGCAGTTTGCAGAGAACTGTGTCATTGCGGTCTGAATGCATCACAATATTTCAGCTTTCGTTACACTGTCATTCAACAGGAATGCCTTTAGTCCCCAAGGTTGTAGCATATTATCGGAAAAGGAACTGGATGAAGCAGGTTTAACCTTTACTCCCCCCGATGATACCATATGGTATCATCAGAGTAAGGTCGTACTGGCCCGATGATAACATATGGTATCATGGTGCTGATTAAGATATGAATGTGCTTTTTTGACTTTCATACTCTTATGTTTTGGTGGAAACTCTGACACAGGTCTGGAGCAAGCCTGGGAAATTCACATTGATGACCAACCTGCCCCCTCTCCCTCCGCAACATATCCATGCCAAATTTCTGAACAGAGTTTCACATTTTGGCTCATTATTCAACTTGTATGGCACCCAGGAACATGAAACATGTTTCATTCTCTTTGGAAACGTACATTCTTTGAAAAGAATACTAAGGTTTGCACCTTCTCCCCTAAAATAGCGGAAGAAGAGGGGGCAAACTCCAGATGAAAATTTGGGGGTCGTCGCACCCCCAAACCCCCCTTCCTCGGTTCGGCGTTCTGAATTGTACATGGTTGCATGCTCTGATGTTTTAGCTGCAAAACAAAAATTATCCGAAGTAGATTGCTCCCATAGTGCCCGAGTTATAACAATTTTCTGAGCAATATGCAAATTACTTATTTTTCGTAAAAACAGAGTTTCACATTTTGGCTTATTATTCAACTTGTATGGCACCCAGGAACATGAAACATGTTTCATTCCCTTTGGAAACATCCATTCTTTGAAGAGAATACAGTCAACTCTCGATTCTACGACCCCGGGTATAACGACCCTTTTCCCGGGAACCGTGAAAAATTTAGAAAAAGATAGAAAAATTTGAAAAAAAAAGTTGAAAAATTGAAGGAAATCGGCCGAAAAATGCGTTGTTTTCTCCCCCGCTCATTTCCTTCACGAGCGCTCTACCGCTCACAATTTGGTCTGAACTAAAAATAGACACCACCACACCATGCTTGAGTGATATCCAATAGCACTTGACCTCTGCCCTCCCCTCCCTCAAGCGCACCAATGTTACCCCGCACCCGACGGCCGCTACCCAACGTGCCAGGCTTGTTTTGCCACGCTTTCTCTTGGATACGCGAGAAGAGAAGATCGAATGTGCTTGGATGTTATTTTAAATCGACCTTGACTTATTTCCTTCTCCTAAGAGCTGCTGAAAACTCGCGGGGAAGGAAGGGAGCAGCCCGAAATGACTGCTGGACTTGCAGTCTTTGCCAATGTGTATGGCAGGTCAAGCTCATCGATAAATACACCACCTTGAGAGATAAGATCGCAGGAATGTTCGAAAATACAGATGTGTGGCACCTGGAAGTCTGGCCCATCTGTCCAGTTCAGCAGGTTCCCGTGAGTGAGCAACTCTCGGCCTTGTAGCCGACAACTTCCGGTAACCGCTTTCATTCAAAATGTGTTCTTTGTTCCCTGCAACACTTCATAAAAAAGCGAAACTGTTAGAGATAATCAAAACCACATAGGTGAACTAAAGATCGTCAACCCGCTTAATGCGTTGTCATCCAGGTTTCCACAAAAGTTTACTTCGATCTTACCTGCATCATAACTCCCGTTTCCCACTTCATATGTTTTCCTAATTGTGTCGATGTCGTAATATCTGCTAAAAAAGTGTTCCGTTGGCTTACTGACTTTTCCCTCTTTTCCTGTCAGGAAACGTAGCGGGGGGGGGGGGGGTGGTGCGATGCAGATTGTTTCAGCCACGATTTTCTTGCTGATGCGGGCTGATTACAGGCGAGGGTGGAAAAGGACCCATCCCTCTTCCTTTCCTTTGACGTCTAAAATGGGGCAACCAGTTCTGGATATATTCTTGAAAACGAACAAAAACCATAGAACAAGTAAAACAAAAAGGGACCCCCCCTTTCCCCAGCTCATTCTCCGCCACTGGTGTGCACGGCAATGTTGATAATTGCAGAATTCAGTTGTTTTTTTTTAATTTATTTATTATATATTTTTTTTAATGCTGTTGTCTGCATAGGAAATATTGCCCGTATTATTGTCTGTTGCGTTGTAAAACGGTAAAACGTAAAGCAAGGGTCATTTCTTTCTTCTTTACACTGCTGTTAAAAGTTCTGTCTTCGACAGTTGCGTTATCTTTAAAATGCTGGGACTTTTCTCTTCCGCCACCTGTTGCTCGAACTTCCAGCCGGTCTCTTTGTTTTTACGATGCAGCTGGCGCCAGTGTTTTGTCTAGCGTCTGCTAAGCTCTTGCTTGCAGATAACAGCGATGACTCATCCAGCGCGAAGAAAAAAGTTATTGTTTTGAATCTCGCAAAGCTGTTTTGATTTGACGATAAGGAAATTCGATCTCCAGAAAGCAAAACAAGAGTTAAAATAACTTCATGTTCTGCGCCTTCTGATAAGAACAACTGTAAATTTAATTTACCTTTCTTAATTTACCTTTCTTCAGAACCATTCATGTGGAGTAAAAAAAAAAAGTGTGTTCAATGTAGGAATGGTCGCTGAGACTGATTAAAAAGACATTATTCAAGGGGAAAACGTTTTGAGGGGTGGGTGTTTGACATCGAGAATACTCCTAAATCCAACATTAAATCGTCGATTAACGTGAGAGTAAATAACGATCTAACATTTTGATATGTGAAAATGCGCAGTTTCATAAAGCTTGTTTTCAGTTCATTTTATGCTGATGGGCTAATCGGGACTAAATATACAGTTTAAAGTGAAATTCAATTCCAAACCCGAATGATTATCAACTGCCACGTTGTTTAATGACCTGTCCTACAATATGCTTTGGGTGAAAATAGATCGCAAGTTGCGCATTTCCTTTTTCACGCTGGATTATAATGCAAGTCAAGGAAGGTGTTTGGACTGCTCCCTTGAATGGGGAAGGAGGGTGAATGAAGTTGGTTGAAGCAAAGAAAAGTGACTTTTTTTTTTACGATGTATTTTACACAGCCGAACCAGAACGAAAATTACAGCCCTGCCTTTATTTTTTTGTCTGGTAGCTAGAGAGGTTGTGTTGTTTCTCCCGAGAGATCTAATCTTACCAGTTAATCTTGTAACAGACAATGCTCCAGTAAACCCGTATAAAATCCAACATTCATTCTGCCCGATTATCTCCCGACTTTTGCTGGCACCAGTCTGACTGGTGTCAAGATTCTTCGAGTTTCGCTTGCAATAAGCGAGAGATTGTTTTCCTTTCCATAGGTCTCAGTGGAAACGGGTTTCTCATTAACTAGAATTGTAAGAATTTCCTGGAAAAGCAACGACTGTGCACAATTGAAACAAAGTAACATTATTTTAAATTCTCTTTTGTGAAAACTTTTTCATGTTCTATTTTCCTTCTCACAACACGCATCCTGTGCATAACAGGTTGTATAACTACCAGGATAAATTGTGTTACCATCTCCTAGGCATCTTTGTGTCCGTTTGAGCTCCCTTTAAGATGAAAATTGGTGCAAATTCCAATAACGACCCCTTCGAAATAACGACCCTTTTCCCGGGAACTGTGAAAGGTCGTTGAATCGAGAGTTGACTGTACTAAGGTTTGCACCTTCTTCCCAAAATAGTGGGAGAAGAGGGGGCAAACTCCAGATTTTTATGTCTTTTTCATTGAAATTCGGGGGTTGTGCCCCACCCCCGCAATAAGCATCAGTATCAGTGAGGATATATAAAAACTTTGGTAGCGGTATCATATCGGTGCAAGTGGTATCGACTGAGCAGTATATACAAAATATTAATTAGGATTAATTGACACTGTTATCTTATCAGTATCAGCTGGTACAGACTTGCTGATAATTTTACAAATCCAATATATCTAGAATTATAATGTACTTTAATGAAAAATTATGCCATTTTTTTATTTCTTAAAAGACATGTAATCCAAATGACTACATGCACACTTTATTTTTCACACAAAAACCCATTGCTTCTTACATACATAGGAAGGCGAATGATTCATTCAGTAATTTCACAAATCATTTTCAATTTTATATTGGATCAACAAAATATTGGTTATTGGTATCTGTTAAAACTTCACATCAGTCTATTCCTAATATTGTGCCCTCCCATAAACATATTAAATTGTTATAGTCAACAGCCATAGATTTTAGAGTTATTTCCAGTGGCAAAGATCTCTGCATATCACCATGGAAACTTCGTTAATGTACAGTCACAGACACTTCTGGGTTGTAGTAATTCCATTGAGTCAATGGGGTTGTTACAACCCATAAGGGTCCGTGACTACATGCATTATGAGTGTAGGATATAATAATTGATGAAACGTACCTCCAGTGAATTCCATTCGTAAACGCCTCTGAAGGTCTTCAAACTCTTGAGCTGTAAATGAGAAACATCAGCTTCAACAGCAATTCCAGCATTGATGACATTCGTTGTTAAACTTTTCTTACTGAGTGATGTGTGAGGTGCGTAACCCTCATAACAGTATTCATAAATTCAATATTAAAAAACATGTAAATCAACATGGTGGTACAGTCATGTTGTACTTACATATTAAAAGGCAATACAAGTAAATAAAGCAAAAAAACTTCACCAAACTTTTGACTTTGTCTTGATTGTACCAATTTCGTGTTGCCATTTAAAAGGTACGTCCAACAGTCATGTGAATAAAGAGAAAGGATATTTGTTCCTCAACAAAACCTAAACAACATTATTCTGAGACAGTTAAAAAAATCTTCAAAAATGAGACACACACAAGTGAAATGACCACGTGGTTAGTCACAATCTTATCTCAACAAGTATTATTTACTTTTAGACTTAATTTTTACCTTGTTTTAACCCATGTGCATAACCCTTGTACCTCTCATGTTCACCTTCTATGGTGAAGAACCAAAATTGGATTGAAAATTTGGAAATGTTTAAAAGGTAAGTGTGTGCACAGCAGCATAAGACTTTACGCTTTTTTTTTACACAAGTTTAATTCCTCAAATTTTCAACATCAACTGGTTGTTCAAGAAGTGGAAAAAAAAGTAAAAACATAAATTACATTAAAAAAGGTAAAGTTATAAAACAGTGTAGAACAAAATATGCAAAAACAGCTCCAGAGACATCTTTTTTTTGCCACATACCAAAACGATGTGTGAACAATAATGAAAAACCCATAGCTCATCACCTCACTGCATCAGATGGTCACTTTCAAATGCAAATTCTCAATGTGTACACAAATGCAGTTACGTCCTGAGGAAGTGATGTGAATATGTATTATTAACCCTTAAATGTCTTAAGCGATATACAAATCCCCATGACAACATTTTAAATTTGACTTTTGGAACCCACTGCCGCTTAGATATTGTTTGTATAGATATATGAGCTTTAAAACATGTCATGACAAGGATCCCACTCATTTCGCAAACAAATTACCTGACTTTTCAAGATTTTCCAGGTAATTTTAAAATAAAATGCTAGATCATTTTGTTGCACTTAAGTATAACTTAAGCACAACTTTGAAGTGCTAAACTGCACCTACTATTCAACATTGCTAAAAAAAATAAACAAATCAAAATAAAAAAAATATTTTATGTAGAAAGGATCTTGATTTTTTGGTATTATCTTCTTTTCCAAAATTGGTTTTTATTCCACTTTTGGTTGTTATTTTTACAAAATTCGCATTTATATTCTACAACACTTTTCTACAAAATATATATATATATAAAATTATAGCTTTTTGTGACAGGCATGACATGTACTGGAAACAATTTTTGAGGAAGTTATTTTCCATTACTTCTCGTAGGACAACTACCGATAGCACCCATGTGATCGTAAGTGCGCACTTCATCTCTGCCAAAACTGTACCACTTCACTCAGCATTGTAAAAAGTTTCTCGCATGACAAATACCGATGTTACACCTACCCCTCCCCCTGAACCCTGTCTGTTTTTTGAGTGATGCAAAATGTTGCGAGAGAAAGTGAAAATTCATGGGAAACTTATAGTTTGTAGTTTCATGTAGCTGTTGGAATTACTCCATTTACAACATGCACCATACTTTTCTTGTTTGTTTATGGGGAGATAAAAGTTTGGAAAATCTGCATGTTACACATGTGTAATACAGTAAAACCTCGTTAATCTGGACTTCGCTTAATCCGGACAGGCAAAAAAAAAGAGGAAGAGGCAGCAGAATGCAAGGTTTTAAATGTGGCTACAAGTCAACAAGAGAACTTCCCAAAGAAAAGGCAGTCAACCACTAATGAAATTCTGTTTCCAACAGACTTTGTACTGTACTGTATAATGTATTTAGGCCTATGCCCTTAATAAACGTGTTTTGTTGCTATAAACAGAGTTTTAATGTACTTTCTACTGTTCTTTTACGTTAATTCAGTTAATCCGGACTTTCGTTAAACTGGTCAACTTATCCCCCCATTAGTCCGAATTAATGAGGTTTTGCTGTATGTCGCACTTCATTTTTTTAGCCTAAAAAAAGGTAAATTCTGATGTACCTAAAGCTCATGTTGAAATTTAGAAAAAAGGCTACAATTCGAATTTTACGACTAATTCGCATTATTTTGCAATTATAAATGCATTAGAAACGTGTTTAGAAAATGTCACTATATGACCATTGTTTTTTTTAAAACAATATTAACATTTTTTGGTGGTATTGCATCTGTGAAAAATCATACACTATAAACATAAAATATCACCCATCATGAAAATGGTTGAAGAAAAGAGTAGGATTTTTTTTCTTTCCCAAATCCCCAATCCAATTTGGGGATATATTTTAAAATGCTCGTAGTTTTCCATGTTAGTGGGAACCTTGCATGAGTAATTTAACTGTTGTTGAGGTTATATGATGCAATTGTAGGTGAGAGAACTTCTACGCACTTAAAACATGCACTGCTATACAACAAGCAAGGTGCTATTTCTTACATTCAAAAAATTATTTTTTCGTGGAAAGTAAAAAATAACAAATACATAATTCTTTGAATGAAAGAGAAGCACATGCCAGTCAACATTTCAGCACCATTTTGAATCTGAAATACCTGGTGTTCTGGGAAGAAAGCAGGATGGTGGTGAGGGTTAATTTCTAAATTTGAGGATTTTTTTTAAGATACACAAGCTTGTTTTTGGCACAACATTATTAACCTGATTGATTCTGAAGTTATCAACCCTTACTAAGGCACCATTAATCTCAAAATATAAAATTTTATTTAAAGCAGTACAGTCGTTTGGGCATCTAACTACCATGCGAGAGACCCAGGTTCAATACCCAGCGGGGGAGAAACGGAATTTTTTCCACTTGCTCAAGCAGCTCTGGCACCCACCCAGCATCCTATAAAGTGGTTACCTGTAGGAAACTCTGGGGATAAAGGTGGCCAGGGGCATGGTGCTGATCACATCACCCCCCCCTTCAGCCATGATAAAGAAAGTAAGGTGCCATAACTCCACACCCCTATATGCCTTCATGGCATGGTGCAAAGCACAGAGGAGCACTTTACTTTTTAACTTTTTCTTTAAGAGTACCTAATTTCAAAAATTAAACTGAACAAGGCCAGGCATTGAGGCTACTACCATGGAAAATAGCTTGGACATTCAAGGGTTAAACATTGGGACACAATATCATCTTCATGATGGATGCGGTAAACGTGGTTTATGTAATATGTACGATCTCCGCTTTAGATGCCCTACCCTTTGTAAATGAAGGCAGTGAGCCTTCGAAATTAATCGGGAAAGAACTATCCAATTGTGCAATGCGGGGGGAAAAAGTCTTCATGTACAAAATTAAGAATACTAACCTGCTAAAGGATCGGCAAGCAGTTTCCCCCTCCTATTCATTTCCTTTCTACATTTCTGCTCAATAGCTGCTTTGTGTCTGAAATCCTCACAAACTGATCTCAAAGGATTCTTGCTGGAGTAGCTGTTCTCCAATAGCTGTGCGAGTAAGTATTTCTGCAATGATCTAGGATCTCCCTTTCCCCTCTGATCTGATCGTTTTTTTTTCCTCTAAAAAAATACAAAACATGTATCAGTTAGAAGCACGCATGAATTATTACAAGGCAACTACTTCAATGACAAGACAAAAAACAAATATAATTCCAGATTTATTGTAAGATTAAAAACTAAGAGTTCATATATATATGTACATACAGTCAACTCTCGATACAATGACTTTTCACAGTTCCCGGGAAAAGGGTCGTTATTGGAATTTGCACCAATTTTCAGCTTAAATGAAGCTCAAACGGACACAAAGATTCCTCGGAGACGATAACACCATTTATTTTGTTGTAGTTACTCAACCTGTTATGCATAGGACGCATGTTGTGAGAAGGAAAATAGAACATGAAAACATTTTTTATAAAAAAAGATTTAAAATAATGTTACTTTCTTTCAATTTTGCAGTCGCTGATCTTCCAGGAAATTCTTACAACTCTAGTTCATGAGAAACCTGTTTGCACTGAGACCTATGGAAAGAAAAACAATATCTCGCCTATTGCAAGCAAAACTCGAAGAATCTCGACACCAGTCACACTGGCACAAGCAAAAGTTGGGAGATATTCGGACAGAATCAATGTTTGATTTTATACGGGTCTACTGGAGCATTGTCTGTTACAAGATTAACTGGTAAGATAAGATCTCTCGGGAGAAACAACACAACCTTTCTAGGCACCACACAAAAAAAAAGCAGGGCTGTAAATTTCATTCTGGATCGGCTGTGTAAAATACATCGTAAAAAAAAAAGTCACATTTTCTTTGCATCAACCAACTTCATAGTCACCCCCCTCCACTATTCAAGGGAGCAGTCCAAACTCCTTCTTCGACTTGCATTGTAATCCGTGTTGTTTTCAGCCAGCGAGTATTTTAGTACATATTAAACAGCATCGCAGTCGATAATCATTCAGGTTTGGAAATGGATTTCACTTTAAACTGTATATTTAGTCCCAATTAGCCCATCAGCATAAAATGAACTCAAAACAAACTTTATGAAACCTGCGCATTTTCAGATATCAAAATCGGAGATCGTTATTTACTCTCACGTTAATCGACATATGGCAGGTATTGTCATAAGGTTTGTCTATATTAGAGTAATTACACATATGAGGTAAGCATAAGATAAAAAATATCACGTGCAATGAATATAAGCAACTATGCTGAGAGAATTCACGATAAATGCTAATCGCAGTCATCTCTGCTTTGTTGATACTTCAAAAAGCTGCTAGATGGCATTGGCTTTTCTACATGTAAAGCCGAGAATTCTGAAGTTGTCATATTTGGCTGTTGTTTACATATCAAAATTAATTTCATTGTCAATTAACTACATTGTTACTTGTTTCGGTCACAGATATACCAAATATTGAGTTTCTCAAAATATAAGCGATAAATTCTGTGGAGGCGTGTGCAGTGGGACATTTCGGGTAAAAGCTGTTTTGACCAGGTTCTGCAATTTGCACACAAAATAAAATGTAAAAGAGACTACAGCATATTATGCTTTTATGATTTTAAAAAATATGATTATTAAAGGATACTAATGTTTGGCTTACACATTGGGATCCTTAACACACCTAATAATGTTAATATTTGTGTTAAATGTATACAGTGGTTTGCCAGTTAGGCAGTGGACTAAAGCGATGTACAAAAGAGGATAAAAAATAACGTGGTTCCTGCAAAAAGATGGTCGAGAAGGTGGATGGAAAATAACGTAGGCAGAAATTTGGTGATTTTCACATTCGTGTGACACATGGACGTAGAAGGTGGATTGTCTTTCTACAGAGAAGCAATGATGAACAGTTTTTCGTATGCGTAAGTGGCGGTACGAGAGTAGGATGGCCGGAAATCGGAGATATAAGGTATGGACAGTCATTGTTCATTAACTCCCCACCGTCCCACGAAGGTAAGCTGAAATTTAGCTTGTGTCATATGAGCTCATTAAAAACTTTCGTTAGGTAGATCTACCTTGTTTGCAGCAAATTCTTGTAGCATGCTAGCATGTGCATCTTTCGTTGTGAAGAAAATTGGAAAATGTTAACTTCAAACAACGTGGCTTGATCACGATGGCGGACGATGCCATTGCTGACAAAATTTGGTTCCTCATATAACAAGGACGCGAATCTGGTTCAAAACATATCTGCGCAGTTGGGAATATATATAAATATTAATGAACGTTTTTGCATCCCAGTTCTGTTGTGGGGAATGAAGTAATCTTACATCCCAACATGGATCAAGGTCACATGCCCTTATATGGAAATCTTCGCAGCTGGTAAAATGAATGCAAGAAGCATAAAGTGTATCACGGGTTGCATAGATATTCATTGCAAAAATAGACTTAGTATATTTGCTTGTGTTATCAAAACACCACTCTATGTTAAATACGTATTTGTTGTGAAGCACTTATCCAATATTTTGTTTATGGCAACCAGGCACGTGCCCAGGATTTTCTTACGGGGAGGGGGTTATGAAAGGTCAAATTTATTGTAATAAATTTGATAATTAATATACTTTGGTTTTACCCCAATGAACGCAATGAATGAATGTATTTGCTATGGATGCTTCATGTTTTTATTTTCTAATTCACACTTGTGATAAGAAGAAAAGCATCATATAAAAGCACCTGCTTGAATACTTTCAATTATTAATATTTTATATTTAATTGCTCAAATATAATTTTAAGATGAAAAATATATACACTCAACATTGTAACAACATTAAAAAGATTAAGACTACTTCAATGTCTTAAAAACAGTAATAAATAAGGTACCACAGTTCAACAATTAAATTCTGAAATTTAGGCATCATGGTTTCTGTGCGAGTTCTGACAATATGTCGTCACAAGTAACTTTTATATCCCGGTGAATATTCAGACCAGCTAACCCATTTAATCTGTCTTCACAAATGGTATTTCGAAGATAGGCCTTCAACCACCTCAAAGTTGAGAATGATTTCTCATTTGATGCTGTTGTTACCGTGCAAACGTGTGTTTACCCAGGGAAATATTACTCCACTGCACATATCAATTGCTTAAAGAGCATTTACTGGACGTGTTTGCATTGCTGCAAGATGACGATACCACAGGTTTCATCACCCCATGTGCACACACGAGCAAGAAAATTGTGAATTGTGGCTGAAACAATCATCATCGCTTCCCCCCTCCCCCTACACGTTTGCTGAGAGAAAAAGAGAGAAGTCACTCAGCCAATGGAACACTTTTTTGGCAAATATTATGACATCAGCACAGTTAGGAAAACATATGAAGTAAGAAACATGAGTTATGATGCTCATAAGATTGAAGAAAACTTTTGCGGAAGCTTGGATGACAAATCATTAAACAGGTTGGCGATCTTTAGTTGGCCTATGTGGCTTTGATTATCTCTAACAGTTTTGCTTTTTTATGAAGTGTTACAGGGAAGAAAGAACGCGTTTTGAATTAAAGCAGTTACCGGAAGTTGTCGACTACAAGGCCAAGAGTTGCTCACTCACGGGAACCTGCTGAAATTTAGGTCAGAGCTGGACAGATGGTCCACGCAAGCGAAATCACAATGGCAAAACAAGCCTAGCATGTTGGGTAGCAGCCATTGGGTGCGGGGGTAACATTGGCATGCTTGGGAGAGGGGAGGGTAGAGGTCGAGAGTTGACTGTTATTATTATTTTCGTATTGTAGAACGGTGATGATTCACAGAGTTAAGGCAGTATTAAATGGGGCTAGTTTCATTATATTTCTGAAAAATATTCAGCACTTATACTTTGTTTCTGATGAAACATGAAATGTGAAATAACACACTGTAATGTTCATTTGTCATGTTTGGGAAAGGTGTGAGGTGCACTTTCCTACAAAGTTCTGTCATGAAATGATGCGAAATGAACTGCAAAATGCACAATAAACATGAAACTGCTGGCATGACACTTTCTATAGTCTGAATTATCCTGTGGGTTACGTAATTCACGGAATATTGATTGAGAAGCAATAATGAACTCCTTTACATAGGAATAAACTTAATACTCTAATAACTACATAAATGTGCTATTACAAGATAAATGTTTATTTTCTGAAATAAGTGCAATTCTTAAATCAAATTTAGGGTTATATTCACCATTTTACATACAACTTTTGATCCAGAAATGTGCCTATTTTTTGTGCCAAAATCTTGATATAAATATGTGGCACTACTTTTACTCCTTTAAAACCTTATCATATGTTTCTCAACTGTCATGTTAATATCATCAGGTACTAGATTTTAAAGTGTTTTGGTGCTTTATGATAGCAATGGGATGTACAATGTATGATTCTGTAAATTTCTGTGAAATTATTTATCTTACACTAAACACTTTCAAGCATGCAATAAAAGTTCATTTCATGCATTATTTCCTGAATGCTTCAAGGTGTTTAGTATCCGATAAAAATCATGATTTTGATCAATTTTAGTGTTTACATAGCCAACAGTGTTAAAAGTACTGGTAAATAATATATTAAGTATACTGGATGTATTGTGCTCTCACCTTTGGTGCAACTAGTCCTTGGATCTTTTTCTGGTGGGAACCCCAAAAGTGTTGATGTTGACCCAGCATCGTGAGACAACTGGGGAAGTAGTGGGCTCCAAATCCAGAAAACAGCATGGACGGGACTTGTTACGTTGATCATGTGCCACCCAATGCAAAGCGGCTTGGCGAGACCTGGCCCTCAGAGGTTGTTGCACCATGGTGTTTAGTTACACAGTGGATGAAAGAAAAAATAGGAAACACTCACCAGACACTGGAAATAGTTAAATTTCTGTGTCTGAATGCCGCATCTTCAGATATAAAGGGTTTGCCAATAAGAATGATATGATTTTGAAATGAACTGGCACCTATGCTTCAAATGTTATAACTGTCACTAGTTGTCATTTGTGTTTAGTATACTGTGACAATTCATCTTGGCTAAATACATGCTTCAAGAACTTTTGGTTATTATCCAAAAAATTTATGAAAATAGACGTTCTATTGAACTTGAAACTGATCATAATTTTGGGCGAAAAAATATCTTCTCAGATGAAGCTCATTTCTGGTTAAGTGGATATGTTAACAAACAAAATTGTCGTTTTTGGTGTGAAAACAATCCACAAGAGATTCACGAGATGCCCTTGCATCCGCAAAAGGACACTGTATGGTGTGGTTGCATCTGAAAAAGGACACTGTATGGTGTGGTTTATGGCATAGTGGCATCATCGGACTATTTTTTTTTCCAAAACGAGGTAAGGAGATGCAGTTACAGTGAGTGGTGAGCGGTACCGATTGATGTTAACAGATTTTTTGTGGCCAAATTTAGATGAAATTGATTTGGAGGACATGTGTTTCCAACAAGACAGTGCCACATGTCACACTGTTAATGCCACTATCGATGTATTGCAAGAACAGTTTGGTGAAAGGATAATTTCAAGAAATGCAACTGTTAGTTGGCCTCCAAGTAGTTGTGATTTAACTCCTTTACATTGCTTCTTGTGGGGTTATTTGAAATCTACAGTCTATGCAAACAGACCACGAACTCTTGATACATTAAGATTGCACATCGAACGCTGCATTCGTGACAGTAGGCCCGAGTTATTGAACAAAGACATCAAAAATTGGATTCATAGAATTCACTCGTGTGCACCAAGTCAAGGTGAACACTTAAATGCTGTGTTATTCAAAACATAATGTAATAAACTATGCTTCAAAATAATATAAAAAGTTTGGTTGTACCTGAAATAGTTTTTATTTTATTTCATTTCATTGTAAAATCATATCGTTCTTATTGAAAAAACCTATACATGAGAAGACAGAGGTTACAGGGTCCAGAGTGACGAAGTTGGTATGGAATAATGTGGTTCTCTTTCCAGGCTGGTTGAAATGTATGAGTTGTAGGGGTTGATGGTTGAGATAGATTTGGTTTGTAAAGTTACTTTGTGGCTTTATTCAGGCCAGGGAGAGTGAGTTGCATCACTTGTGGCTAATATATACATCCTCTCCCAGAGTTTTTGTACTGAGATGTTGGTGGATAGAGGTAAAGGGCGAATCCTTGCTACCAAGAAGCAGTCGTTGAAAGGGAATTAAACGGATCTTGCACCTTGGGTGGTTGCATTTGTGAGTGGGGCCGGTATTGGTTGCAGGGGTATTATTGATCAGTGTGTTTATGAGGTTGGATTGGGAGGGGGTACTCGAAAAGAACTCTGGAATGATACCTCTGGTGACAGAACTGTGGAGAATGGGGAGATCAGTATTACTTGATAAGTTTTTATTTTATGATTACACGTTACCTCTGTAATTAGAAGCTTCCTAGGTATCTTCAACATTTTTCGTTTCCTAATTGGTCTTTCAGGTATCCCTTCAGTAAATGGTATAGGTTCCCAAGGGTCTACAGATGTTGTAGATGGCGACGGAGCAGCTGGGGCAATTCTCTCCTTCTCCCTGCAATGATGGAACTAGCAATAATAATAATAATAATAATAATAATATGAATTGTTCAAGTTCACCAATATCTGGAAATGTTGAATTCTAACAATGTAACACCACTATAACAATAATATAGTCAACATGGCAATAGTCTACTGAGAGCACTGACATGGGAGAGATGACACCCAATTGGCCCTCCACCTACACACCCAATATAAAATTAATTTCCTGCTGAGAAACAGAATGACAGAATGAAATTCTGGGCAGCTCAACCTCATCACCCAAATCCAACAATCAACGAAATAGAACAAGAACCTAGGAGGCACACCTAAAAGCTTCCTTGCCTGTAGGACAAGCTTTATTGAAGCGAAGAGACAAAGCCCGACTGACAACCATCGCCTCTGTCCAGGGGCTGAAAGGGACCTTATTTTCTGACCCTCTGACTACCCGCCATGAAGGATCATTAAATGTAAGTACTGGTGTTCTTCCATGCACATCCATCCTGAAGAATCAGATCACCTGGAACGATGACCCTCCAATCACATGTCACGAAGAAATACAACCTTAATCCATTACTGCGATAGCTGCAGGAAGGACATCTAACCAACTTCTAGAACTACCTCCCTCTCTTGTCCAATAGACAAACTTGACATCTATGAGTCAGAGACCATCAAGGACTGACGCTTGTCCGGCACTAAAACAAAAGGTACAGAGACTCCGAAAAGGTACTGGACAGTTATTTTTACATCACATGCCTACCTCTTAGGTAAATTTCCTTCATGAGGATGCATGAACTGATGACAGAACACACACAACAATACTTTGTGCATTACCCAGTGACCTCTGGCTTAGTAGCATATTATGCTGATCACTCCACCAGACGTCAGACTGGCATTGGAGATGAAATACAAATCAACACTTTCAAAATACTGATATGCAACCGATTCTTCCTGAATATGTAAACATAAGACAAGGCTGCAAATATTTGAAATAAAGTCTTGATGCAGAATTTTTTTTTTACTTTGATGAATAAGAATTGGAAAAAAAAATCCACATCCTGATTCCGGTGTGATGAACTCCAAGACAGTTCCCAGAGAGCAAGGAAGTCCCAGTCAGTAGACAGCCACGAACCTGTATTAAGTTTCACACAAAATACAAGTTGAGTTAAAATGCACCTACCTTGCAGAATTAGCACTCCGAGTTTGTACTTCATTGCAGGATTCCAACTCCTCCAACTGGTCGTCTGCAGGAGGATCAGTACCCATACAATCATCAGGTGGAGGATCATCTGGAGAAACAGCTTCACCTTCCTCTGGTGGATTATCTTGTGGAGGAGGCTCCGGTGCTGGATTCTCATCAAACGGACCAGGCTCATCTGCCTCTTCTATAGGTGCAGCTGTTTCTTGTAGCAATCTGCTGGTACCTATTAAATAGATAAAATCTCTGTACAACTATAAGAATGCATACTTTCCACCATTATTTTGAGCTACTTATGGACGGGACTTGTTACGTTGATCATGTGCCACCCAATGCAAAGCGGCTTGGCGAGACCTGAACAATGTGTTAGTCAATAAGGAGTCTGTGACAGGTTTGATACCCAGGGTAGGTGACCTCAAGTAAAATTTTTCTGACAATGCCCCTATATACCATATTTACTCATGTACAATGCACATTTTTCTTTCAAAATTTTATTTGCCCCTAAAAGCTGTGGTGCGTATTATGCATAGAATTTTTAGGACAGCCAACATTAAAACCATGCATGTTTTCACTATGTTACTGCATATAACATGTAAGTATCAACAGGTGCAAATAAGATTACCAGGTTGGATTTCTTTAGTAATAATAAACCAACAACAAAAGCACAATAACAATTTCCCATGATTTTTCACTTTGTAATGGAAAGTTTAGTGACACCGAGAAAAGCAATGCCTTGCCATTCTGTCAGAATTCGAGCATGCACTTCCCATCACACGGGATGTATATCAGCTGTATTGGTCAAGTGAGAAATAATGGAAAATAACTTCCGGAGGACTGCAAATCCATAACATAATTTTGATCTCGCCTTCTTCTGCTAAAGATTAAACAAGGTGTTTACTACATAAGTAAAAGTTTTACGATGCTAAACACAGTGGAGGTAGAGGGGGCAGGTAGCGTGGATTTGTGACTCATTGAATAGGTATGATGTCATTGGATCTTGATCGGCATAGTTGTAGGTCATAAAGCTGTTGCTAAGAAAGCCATTTCTTGAACCTGAATTGTACTGTACGAAATATATTTGTTTGTTGTTTTCCTCCATCAAAAACCAGGGTGTACATTATACAGGCATAAATATGGTAAATCATCTCTGGAACTCGCCCAGCCTCTAAATAATGCTGAATGCTGAATGCATCACTTCTGCCATGGACAAGATATAGAATGTATGGGTCCAGACTATGTGCCTTCATGATACGGTGTATGCATCGGGGATATTTTAGTTATCTTTATATTATGACGTGTCTCTATATAGACAGTTACAAACACCCAGTCTTTGTTGAATTATGTGCCTATCTTCTCGGTATCGCAATACACCTTATTCACCTTAGCAAGCTATAAGAACTTAAAAATTGTTATTGAACTACATCTTGCATAAGGTAAAATTGCAGCACGAATGCCTGAACTGTGGTGAAATAGCATAGGTTATATATGATACAAATTAGAAATTAAGAATTTTAATTTATTTAAATGTATATCATATCAGAATTTCAAGTCAAATATTTAGCTTTTCTTAGTTATACAACTCAATAATCATATTCACTTTAAGTGTCATAAATGAAAATACTAGTAATCAAAAACAAATGAAGAACAATGTATTAAAAAACGAGAATTACATTCAAGCTTATGTATCACATGCTTTTCATTATAATGATATCACAAATTAAATTTTTAATATTTCAGATTTCACCCTTTTACATGTTTTCATGTTCCTTTCCTGGTAAACGAAATATCATATCACTTTGTGATCACATGTAAAATCATTCACTTTACGTAGATTTGATCGAGATAACCAATATCAATTATACGAGTTAGTCGAAGAACTAAATTACCACATGTTATATCAAAGTTCAGTGGATGCGTCAAATATAAAATAAACGATTGTTTTGCACCTTATTGACTTATATCTTGTATATTTGGCAATTCAAGGATACTTATCTGCATGTTCCTTACAAAGATAAAATGGCCGACAATCTTCGATTTTCCAACGCATCACTATTATTAAGTCCTTGTCACTTTAACGACCTTTCCATAGTCCTTTTTAAGATCAAAACACAAGTATGAATCCTGTTTTCACAAGAGAATTACGTTTCACGGATTCATCTTGTTATTGGAAGCAAAATAGACCCAATTTAGGTCTCCATTGAAATTAACGACTCCATCCTCTGAGTCTGCGATCTTTCAGATAATCAGTGTTTCAAAACTCACACTGTTACAACTATATGCACAGCATATCAACTTGTTGATATTCTTTAAGAAATAAGTATACAATTGTACAGTGTTAATACATGAAAATGATTGTAAAATAAAGTTGGTACAATAAAACATATATTGCAATACTCTATTACGTGTTTTGTATTTCTTTTTAATTATTAAAGGTAAATAAAACTTTTATAATTTTTGTGGGAAAAAGGTTTCTTACGCACATCTTAGATTTTTCCCTCTATGAGAGTTGGCAATCTTTAACAACTTTATTACTCTAGGATTACTATTTAAGACGCTTGTTGTATAAAATCTTAATTTTTTAGTCGAAATTCCACCATAACACATTCCAATTTGTTTGTATGTGTTGGTAATTTGTATGAAGTACATGTACATATCCATATGCCTATGAATAATCATGTAAAACCTAGTGAAAAAAACTTAAGTGCGATTTTGCATTAATTGGAAATCTACCATAAGTACATTCCTGATCCATCATAGACCAAATTACTTTGATGATTTTTTTAAATATTTTTAAATACTTGGAGTTTAGATAAGTACTTCAATTCAAACAAAGCCAGAATAATGTAAATTTAACTTTGGGCAAATATAAACAACAAATACGAACTCAAATCGTAGATTTTATCTGATTGCATTATTTTATTTTTATTTTATAATGGTACACATTATGGTACCATTATATTTCAGGGTGGCTACAAACAAACAGAAATGAAATTCCCTGACTTTTCCAGGTTTTCCAGGACAAAATTTACATTTTTCCCTGACAATTACAAACTAAACTAAATCGATGTTTTTGCAAAATGGAAATAATAAACTCATACAGATCCACGTATGGTTTTGTTAAGTACCAATATTATCTTCTATGAAAATGACTGAATTTCTCTATTCTCTATGATTTGAATTCAAACTGCAAAAATAGTGAATTTGGAAAATTATTACAATTTACAAGCTAGGGAAGGATTACGGAATTTTGTCATACGAAACTTACGAACGAGATTTCCTGTTCCCATGCAGAGTTCCATAATGATATATTTCATGGAAAAAAAAGGGACAAAATGCCCTGACTTTTTTTGACGCCTCAAATTCCCTGACTTTTCCCGGTTTTCCAGGTCTGTCGCCACCCTGATATTTACATCACTTTTCTGTCACTGCTGGACAGTGGCGGCGCCAGGATGAATCACCTGGGGGTGCTGAAGGGGTGCAGAATGAATTTTACGGGGTGCGATGTTGAAAATAAAGAAAGCATGAATATGCATGCATGTTTTAACAGAGGAAAAACCACAAATTTTTGTCTGGCAGGGGGGGAGGGGCAAGTACCAGGATAAACCTGCCAATAATAATAATAATGCCATTATTAGTAGTAGTAGTAACAGTAGTAATAGTATCAAAGATGTTATTACTCTCATAAATCACGCAAAAAGAGGAGAAGTCGATGCTAAAGCATTTGTGTTGGACAAACGATTTGAAATATTTTTCAACATGTTCAATTTCACATATTAGCTAATAATTGAAAACAAGCACACAAACTGTATTTTTGGAAGACAGATAATGCATGACTAATATAATTCTTACATAGGACATGCATAACTTTCATGTCCAACATACGTTTTACACATATGCAACATGGAGCGACGCAAAAAAACAACAAAATACATATGCAACATGCTATCACTAAATTGTGTACGTATTCAAAGTTTATATAATACATATATCTATAATATAACATATTATTTAAATGCATTACATAGTCAATTAATTCGTCTCATAACAAACGAACAGCAATAATGATATAAATCTCTCAAATGTGCACGCTCCTTTTCATTCAAACAATTGTCCATGCATTTAAGACCAAACTGCTTAGCAGTAACAGCAGGCAGCAGTCTGAAGTACATAATTGGTCTTAACAATACTTCCCTCTCTGGTAGCTTTCAATGCATTACAGAAAATAATGATATTGCTCTCTTCGCTCGCAAGAACATTTTTTTCCAAATTATTGCAAACTGAAAACAATATTAATTTAATAGGGTGCCGCATTCTCTGTTTTATAACATTCTAATTCAGATTTTTCACTGCCACCTAGCTACGGCTCTGAACTTTTACGAATGTACGAAAAAATGTTTGCGAAATGTATTTTTATTTGAATAAAATTTGAAATCGAGGATGGCAATTGCCTTTCTGTGCCCACCCACCTTGCAGGTGTCTTTGACCGTCTGGAAGAAAGAGTAAAGAAATACATGAAAACTAATTCCATCTTGAGTATCATTTTGTACTGCTTGCTACTCTTAGATTCTGCTAGCCTTGCTTTTATCTTACTTCAACATTTGCCCCATTCCCTCCCCCCCCCCCCCACCGATGGAATTGAATTCCGACCAAGGTTGGGGGGTAATGCCCCCTGTTCCCCTGTAGTTGCGCCACTGGCATACAACTCGCGTTAAATAATTTCCCAAGCACGACCTGATGATATCTTGAATGCACCTGAAATTTTTTTTCAGTGCGACTGGAGGAAAACATTTAGGCGGACAATAAAACCGTTTAACAACAATGCCAAAAAAGAACACAAAAAAAAAACCACAAACAGGTCACTTAAAACAAAAGAAACAATTCTTAACAACAATACTGTTGAAAGAAAAGACAGCAGCCTTTGATCTTTATAGAGACTTCCGCCAGTACAGAAAAATATATATGCGGCTTCTCTTTCAATGCTTGGCTATTGTATACTGTACAATACCAGAGGTCTCACTAAAATACCTAACATCTGGGTGCTCAATGTGACTACGACATATGACACTGCAAGAGTTAATGTTTTCAACATAGGTTTTGAATAGGGGGTGCTGAAGAAAATTAGACGGTGTGCAAGAGTCCCTTTGTGCCTCCCTGGTGCCGCCGCTGCTGCTGGATAAATATCATAATGAGAATGTAATGGTGACCACGTAAACTTGATAAAGAAATCCTCACACAGAAACAGTCATTTTTAAAAGAAAAAATGAACTGCAAATTAGCCTTTGTACATAACAAGAATATATGGTTATATAAACAAAACATCGATATTTAATGTTTTTCTGCAAAATTAATAATGGAGAGAAACTAAATGCACTTGAAATGTCATTGTAAAATCCTATGATGGTGGACCTTACCTGCACCATCATTAGGTATTTCAGCTGATCTATTTAGTACAGATTCTCCTACTAAACCATCGAACAGGACTCCATCTACTGAAGAAAGCCTCCTATTCAACCTATGTAAAAGAAAGAGTACTCAGTAAAACATTACATTTCCAAATTATACACACACACTTATGTTTTTTGCAGATGGTCCATGTAGTCACATTCATAGTAGAACTGTTTTATTTAGTGATTAAGGGCTGGTTTTTCAATGTTCAGTTCATATTTCTCTTAACTATCTGCAGTTGGAGATCTGTAATCACCAGTCTTAACTATCTGCAGTTGGATATCTGTAATCACCAGTCTTAACCAGCATCGTTTCTTTCAATGTAAAAGTAAGCGGCAGTTCGCACTTCAAATGTAGTGTTTTGCCAATGCTGAAGCATGGAAATATTATGAATTTGATTTATGCACTATCTCTTAGTGTAGTTTCAAACTGCATTGATTGGCACACAGCCTCGTGTTTAAATGTAGAATTACAAGTGCATAAGCACATATGGTTCTAGAAAGTACATTTCAAAGGAAACCTTAGAACTGCAATGCACTTTGTAAATTTTACTGCTTTGTTCCCAATTCAGAAAAAAGTTACAAAATGTTCCTGCATTTTATGTTGTTCAGCTTTGTAAGGTCTTCAGACCTTGAAAAAGTATACTCGAAATTCCCCTGTATTCATAATTTTGGTATGTACATTTTGCTTACAACATATGATTTTTCCATTTTATAAATAAAATTCTATGCACAAACACAAACAAATGGTTAGTTTCCAACTTTAAATATAAATTTCAGACACAAATAATGAAACTAACCCAAAAAAAAGGGTTTTTTTGCACTTGTAAACGTATAGTTATAAAAGAAGGTAGAATTAAAAATTATATAAATGCTCTTTTGTTCTACTGGCGCATCAACAACTTACCTAAAATCACCTTTATTTCCTAAGCTCTCTTTCCCTCGGATCTTTAAAGTCACATTCCTAATGCTCTTCTGATCTTCTTCTACAAACTGATGATAGTTAGTGGATAACAAGTTCAAAGATTTTCTCTTGTCATCGTCCTCCTTTAAATCTATATTTCTTCCTACAATTAAAAGCATTTTCACATGAAAGTAATGTATCAAAATGAAATAATTAATACATGAAAAAGTATTTAATAGAGCTGAGGTGACACCAGTTTAAACTGATGCCAACAATCTTATCGATGTGCACCAATAGCAATACTGATGCTTGAAAATTGTAACAATTGAAAGTTGTTCGAAATACTTAATAATATTAGTGGGTGAGTATTCCATTCAAGTACGTATAAGAACTGATTTGCTAATTCTGTTTCAAAATATTTAAGAATTACATCGCAATATCAAAATACCTGTTATGTAATCACAAAATAAGGTTTTTAACAGCGGCGTAGTGCCCACGTAAGGCTTGTAAGTTCACCTTACAAGCTGAAATCATTGAAGAAAACGTATTTCATTCCCGTATTTATCGCTTGAACACACACAGAAATATCAGACTGCAAGTAGAACTTTTAACGAAACAAGGACTTGTTTTGATTCGAGTTGTTTCTCTGCAAGGCTTCTTCAGAGGACTTATATGCGGGTGAATGGAAGAAATGATTTGGACTCGCCCATGGCGGGTGTGTTTGCTTACGTAGTATCTTCTCAACCAATGACAGGGCATCCCGATTCTGAGCCAGATGTAAGGTGCATTACCAGTGGGTGCTAACTGGCGAGTATTTCTGTTCCCAGGCAGGCGAAGCTTACGCTGGCATGGTTGCCGCTGCGTATGATTCATATCCATGACTCATATCCTTGACACGGTTGGAATAGAACAAAGAAATTCGACTCCCGTGTTGTTTCAACAATGCTTGACGGGAGGTGTAACAAAATGGCTGTCATTTTTAATGTGTAAACTAACTATTAAGTTCACAAACGAGATGGTTTAATGTTAGATATTACCTCCATTAGAAGCAGCGAAGTTAACGATAAAAGAGGAATGTCTGGCAATCCTAGATCCAGCAGCGCCCGCAAAGTTTGGTGCTTGCATCCTAGTTGCCCGTAATGTTAAAGCATGCACGTAATACTTAGTGTTATGATTTACAGAATTTTTTTTATCTTTTCCTTTCACTAAGTTGCTTGATATGCTTTTCAAAATTTGCGCAAATATCATAACCATGATAATGAGTAATATTCTCGAATGCATTTGCAAATTGTATTCTACACATTTCCCACAAATGCCTTTTTTAGTGAAAGAAAAAGAATAATAAGAATAAAAATATGACATGACCTTTGCAGAAGAGTTTGTGTCCTTAACTAAGCTGTATACAAAAATATTCAATTGCTACCAGTTGAAAGTTGAGCTACAGGTAATTTATTCTGAAGCTGAATATCAAGTAAAGAGTGTGTTTGAACTTCATGAGAACTTGCGTACTACCCATTTGAATGAAGCTGTTGAACAAGTGTACAAACTAACAGAATTGTTCCTCACTACTTCTGCCTCAAGCTCTTCGGTGGAAAAGTAGTTTTCTGCATTGAAGAGGATTCATACATTTCAACGCAGCACACAGACTCAGGCAAGGAAATCTGTCTTGGGACTGATATCCATTGAAAAGGAGCTGTCAAAGACATTGTCCAGAAACTCCCGATTCTACGACGATGTGATTGAGGTGTTCAGACTAAAGGATCGTCGGATCGAGTTATAGTACAAATGAGAATTTTCATTAAGTAATGCATATGCTAGTTAAAATGTTTTTAGGTTTTCTTTATCCAATATTCAGGTCAGGTTTATCTAAGGAGGCCTTACACCTTTCATAGAATCACGCTACGCCACTGGTTTTTGACACAATGTTGATGATGGAATCTTTTAATTTTGCATAATTCCCACGATAATTAGAGCCCATGAAAGCATTCCGAGCATTTTTTCAGAACCCACGAAAGACCAAAATGTCAGAAAAATATCGCCCGGTATTGGTAAATAAAATCCACATACTTTGTGATACTGATATCATTGTATCTGTTGATACCGATACATGGCATGAGTATTGGCTCATCTCTAATTGAAATACATTTTATATATCACTTATGTTCTATATTTTCACAAACTGTCAATTTTAATACACAATTTTATGGAAAATCCAGTTCTTTTTTAACACAATACTGGTGCAAAACAAATGGAAACTTTGAATTTAGCATAATTTCCAAGATAATTACACTCTACAAAAGTGTTGCATGGCATTTTTGTGGACCCTTTGAAAGACCAGGATCCCAGAAAAGTATCTGAAAATGAAGGCCAGCTGATACTTTTCGATCCCAATACCACTGATTATGGTCACCTAGAATTTAATGAGGTGATATCCTCATGTATCAGCCAGATCAGTTCTGAATAAGCTTCCGAACTTAAGCAAAGTAATGTCACTATCACCTTCAGCTCGGTCACTTACACTAGAAGCCTCTCACACACAATACATAATAACCATGTTCATGCATTTGACATAAACTCTTGAAAGCTCAGAATCTGGAATTGATCTGTTGCAACGAAATGCTCTAAGGAGCATAAGTAGTTACCGCAATGCTAAAATGTATTCATAAGATAACAATCAGCTTTCAGGATAGCTTAATGGGGCACATCAGATCTCCTGTATATGAGCAAAATATTCTAACTGCCAATTCAATTTGCAATGGTTACCTCAACTGCATGGAGACGGTACTAAATGTTCTACAGATTACCACAGAAATGTGAAATCCATTTCCTCCAAAGTTCTAATTTTCCCATTTTCCATAGTACATAAATTTTTAGTGTACACCTTCTACTAACTCCCAAAAACCATAAACAATAAATTTTATTTTCACATAACATTAGGAATAAATTTAAGCACACATATGACACAGAAAATTACTTAACATTTCATTAAAATAGGTAAAAATTATAAAACCACACCAGCCATAGATTTATAGTGGAAACCCATTTTTAAGTTTCTTTACATTGGACACTTAAAAACATAAAGTCAAAATTCTACTGTATTAGTTCTGTAAAAACAACTGTAACAACTAGTTATTGAGTTAACCTGCTTTGTAGGTGCAAACTATAATCTGCATTGCAAACAAAAATTTAACCCATAGTGGATGCTATCAGGGCTTAACTAAGACCTGTTTAAATCTTCCTGAAAGCAGTGAAAAATATCTTATCTTGTCTCATAGGCAAGTAAATTTTAACTGTCTTTCTGCCATAAACAAAAGAAAAAGAGTGATGAATTAAATTTAAATTATACAGTAAACGTGTCCATATTAGTGGAATAAATTTTACAGTACCAAACTTTCTAAGAGTGAAAGCCTATAACCATCTAATCAGAATTGCAATATTTCTTTTTAATATTATCTGATATCCAAGAGTCCCATAATTAATCGACACATCTCTTTTTACTGAACACAAAACTAAAATTATTATGAAGTTAAGGCAATGTCTTCATTACTGTACCATATGTTATATGTACTGTAAATGAAGATAATGTGGCATCATAACACAGCAATTGAAGCAAGATGGCCAAGCACAGTAAGTGTTTGACTTTTGATCTCACCACAAAAGTCCGCCTTACTGTGCATAAAGTGGACTTAAAACACCAAATCAAACAAAACCAAAGTTTCCAGGTGAAGTTCCAGCTTGGGTATAAATATTCTTTGTGAATGACCATTCATCAATATCATCTATTCATCACTCACCTTCATTAGCTAAAAGTAAAATAACAAAATTACAAGGCAATACAATACAAAAATAGTATTATATATTATTATAATTTATTATTTGAAGTAGGGTTACACTTAAGCTTACAGTATTTTTACACAGATTAACTTACTATACAAACAGCTTTTTGCCCTACATGGATTAATTTGTTAAGGTATACAATACTGCTAAATGTTTAAAAATGTATAAAATATGGAAAAAAAATATAAGTGTGCCTATATAACTGAAACACACAAGGAAATAGAAATTAAGTAAGTATATGTGAAGGAGGCAATGAGGCAAATGAGGCACGGTGTCAGTATCCATAGATTAACATCTTAATTTGTTGTTTAAATTTGACCAAATTTCTCTCCTTTCTCCAGGCTACAGGCAGTTGGTTCCACACCTTACTTGCCAGTGATGATAAGTCCATATTTTGTTTTGTTACATTTTGGTACTTGGATACTATTGGTGTTATTAGATTGCAGATTGGGATAATGCATGTTACTACATATTAGAAATGGGCCGATATGAAATGTTGTCCGATACCGATAAAGTACCGATATAAAATTTACCGATACCAATAACCGATATTCTACCGATCCGATATAAAATTAGAAATGGTCCATGAACAACCTGAAATGTTCATTGATCTCCTTAATGAATGTGTGTTTCAAGGTGACTGCAGTGCAAAAGAAGTTGAATATTTAGACAATTACTTTTTTAAAAAGTAGGGCATCGAGATTATTCATAAAAATTACAACAAAATGGCAGAATTTTGCACTAAATTATAAGATATTTATCGATATATCGGATCAGTAAAATAATCGGTAATTTTACCGATAAACCGATATGCCTATATTGGCCGATACCGATAGAGTACCGATTAATCAGTCCAATCCCTACTACATATACAGGGTGGCTACTCTAGGACCATGATAAAATTCAAGTATAATTTCCGGTTTTCAAGGCAAACTCTCTAAAAATTCAAGCAGATGTTTTCTCTATTTCACCCTTATGTATTACCGCCTCTCAACATCCACATACAAATATCTTAATAATATAAAGGGTCTAGAGATTCCAACATCCAAAAATTATAATTCAATTAAATGGTATAAGTAATATAATTAAAATATTTAATTTAAGGTGCTGAGTTTCTATTTACAATCAGAGGCACAACCACGAATTTTTGTCTGAGCGGGCAGGGAGAAAGTGCCAGGATAAACGTACTAATACTACTACTAATAATAGTGTTAATAATAATGTTATAATTATAACATTATTATTATCATTATTGATATGTTTTATTTTAGTTCGATTCTTGTACCACGTTTGGCTAAATTGCGAAGATGGGGACAGTCACAAACATTCATGCCCAAGCCGGGATTCGAACCTGCCGGGACCAACATTGTTGTTGTTATTATTATTATTAGTAGTAGTAATATCAGAGACATTATTATCCTCGTAAATTATGCAAAAAATGGGGTAGAAGTTGGTGCTAAAGCATTTGTGTTCAAACAAACGATTTCAATTATTTTTTTAACACATGGCACAGTAGTTCGGATCACACTTTAAACTGTACGTCCAGTTCCAATTAGCCTTTGTGTGCATAAAATGGACTTAAAACCACAAATCAATCAATCAATTTTACAATTATTTTTTTTAATTTAGATAGTTCAGGGCGACTCCCACCTCTCCCTAGCTAGGGTTATAAACTTGATAAGACTAAGAAAAGCAGGAATTGCGAGTGAAGCGAGTAAGAAAATTTTACGAAAATAATATCTATTTGCATAAAATGTGATAGGATTTAGATTAAAAGAGTTGTAATTTTTCACGTCTACGAAGAAAAATTCAAGTAGAATTCACTCATAATTTCCGGAGCCAATAATTCACGCATAATCCCCAGAATTCAAGGAATTCCCAGTGAGTAGCCACCCTGATATAATTATTTTGCCGCTTAGTAAGTGGTTGTGTGTGTGAATTGCCTGTTGAATTTTGAGTAGGAACGCATATTTTCGCCTGGATTCAAGTGTGGGTAGTTGCAGTTCTTCTCTGCTCATTCGTGAAGTCGCGTGTGCTGTACTTCATATACTACGAACAGCCCAATTTTGCATTTTTTCTAATTTGTTGGTGTTATTTATGTTAATCCCATAGAGTACAGAGGAACAATATTCATAAATGCTTTGTAGAACGCTAATTTGTGAGCAAGGTGTACATATTTGCAGACATATTGAAACTGTTTGATTCTAGGTGCTGCACGTGTACACATAATCTTCACATGTTGTGAAAAGGATAAATTCTTATCTAGGTACACACCAAGATATTTTAGACTCACTTGGTTTTATATTCGAAGTACCTATTTTAATATTGTCAACGTACGTGATGTTATTGTTTTCCTTGGATAATATTAATATTTGAGTCTTAGACTCAGTAACTTTCAACATGTTAGATTGATACCACTTAAGAACTTTGGGCTTTTTTCAATATTTACAATTACTTTTTCTAATTTGTTAGATGCACAGTACAGGAGACAGTAGTCTGCGTATAGATACAATTCAAAGCCAAATTTCTTGCTTGTGATATCATTAACAAACATGTTAAAAAGTTTTGGGCCCAGAATAGATCCCTGAGGTACACTGAGAGATACATTCAGACTGTTCGAAATCTAGTTGGCAACTTTTGTATCGATACTCCTATTGCGTAAATAGCTTTCAATCCAGTTGAATGCAGTAGCAGAAAAATTGAATTGCTGATATAATTTCTGTATTAATAACTTTGGTTGAACACTGTCGAGTGCTTTACTGATATCTAGTGATATTACGCCGATGTATTGCTTTCCTTTACGATCTAATACATGCTGCCAGTTATGTAACAGTTCATGCAGTAGTAATTCTGTTAAGTGATTTTTCCTAAAAGTGAATTGTCTGTCAGTTAAGTAGGTTGTTACAATGTACATATTGTTCTAATTGTTTATCTATTACCTTTTCAAGAATCCGACTTAATGAGGAAGTTATCGATATAGGCCGATAATTATTTAATTGCGTTGGGGACCCCCCTTTAAATATAGGTGTGACCCTTGCATGTTTCCAGCTGTTGGGAAAGATTCCACTTTTTATGGATGAATTGATTACATCGGTGAGAGGTTCGGTAATCCATGGGGCAAGCAGATATAATATGCGATTACTTATTCCATCGAAATCTGGTCCCTTTCGGACATTAAGGTTTTGAAGGATTTTCAGTATGTCATCATGTGAAACGGGTGTAAAATTGAAGCTGGCTTCTCTAGATTGACTGCAGTTTTCAATTTGTTTGCTAGTTTCATTTTTCTTGAGCGTTAAATCATTTGTGAATGTATTCGATATTGATTTTCCGACATTTGCAAAGTGGTAATTCAGGATATTCGCCACCCTCGCAACTTCGGTAATTATTTCATTATTGTGTTCAATAGATGTGATGGATTTGATTTTATTGTAATTTCCCGTTAAAAAACTAAAAAACTTGAATTTATTGTTGCCTGCATATTTATCAGAATAGATCTGTTGAAGGAGATAATTTCTTTTCGCATCTTTTACTGCTTTTGTTACGTAGTTCCCTAAGTTCTTACATTGTTCCCATGTGTAATTATTATTATTTGAACTACGTGCACGCTTAAACATCCTGTTTTTGAGTGATATCAATCTAAGAAGACTGCCAGTGATCCAGGGACGCTTGTTGGCCCTAACGCGAAACGTTTTTATTGGCCAAGACATCAAGAGCTTAGGTTATTAATGACTGCAAATATGTTACCTTATCGTTTATATCTTGCATCGTTGTTGTTTTGTGAAAGGGTGGATAGGAACAATGATCAACGAATTGCTGTTCAGGGACATTTTTAAATGAACGCCTAGTTACTAGTATTCTAGGAGATCTTTGTGGCCTCAGGTTAATTGCTGTGTATATCAGAAAATGATCACTTAAATCATGCATTGCCACAGCGGATTTAACATGTATTTCTTTCTTGTTTGTAAAAATGTGGTCTATGAGACTTTCACGTGTGTTGGTCACGTGCATCGGCAGACGAACGAGCTGCTTGTACCCCTTCATCGCATCGTAAAATGCATTATCCGCTGCATTAGGTTTCATGACATCATGATTTGTATCTCGGACGAGAACTGAAGTGTGGCAAGCTGGAAAAGATTGCACAATAGTTTTTAATTTTTCATTAAAAGTGACGGCAGTCTTGGGATGTCTATACACGCATCCGAGAATTAAGGGTTTGTTGTTTTGTTTGAGTTTCAAAGACACCCACAATCCTTCAATGTGCAAATCCGACACAGAATAAATAAGTTCCGATATTACGTTGGTTTTAACATAACAATAATGCCGCCCCATTGCTTAGAAGACTCATGATCGAGCCTATACATTTTAAACCCTTCAATTTCAACGTGCAGATCTGGAATGGAATCATCTAGCCAAGTCTCGGTTATTGCAACGTAAGTGAAATTAGTTATGTTTGAAGCTGCGATTTGATCTATTTTGTTCTTCAGCCTGTTAATATTGATGTGGCCCACCATGATATTTTTTGTGTTATCTGGGATTGCGAGGTCCTCTACGTGCAGATACAAGTTTGCAAGGAAACTCCAGTTCGCCATGCTCAGGCAGTGCAACGCCATGGGAGGTGGCGGGTCATTGTCATGCGGGGAGGGAGGAAAGCTATTTACAGCCCCAGCATTGTCGTATCAGTTGTGTCCTCGGGGAGAAGGAAGAGAGTGGCGATTCTTACAAATATCTGGGAACATCTTTCGGGGGTGTCCAGCGAGGAATCTGGCACTGACACAGCACAACATCAACCTTCTGCCTCCTTGCATTCAAATTAACAAACCTTATCATTAATAAAATTATTGTAAGAAAAAGTATATATATGTGTGTAAGGGAAATGAAGTTAGAAGGAGAAGGATATAAGTAAAAAAATATATATATGTATATAAAGTTGAGAACCATAATTGAAGCGAGTGATTTAATAGTGTCAATTATTGTATGTAATGAGTGGCAGCCGAGGGTAGAGTTTCTCACTTTCTATACTTGCTTAGGTCATCCAAGCTGTCAATTTTCACTGTGGCGTTGTTGTGCAGTGACAGGATATTGCCATCAGAAGTCCACACGTGCTGGAAAGTTCCACTATTTCTTACCTGGTGAAACAGTTGCAAGTTCTGCCGGGTGAGGTTCTCCGTGATAGAAATGTGGGGGGGGGGGGGGGGGGGGGGGGCGGAATCCTTCAGGAGCTTCTTCTTCTGGAACACCAACCGATGAGTCCTGTAGGATACGAAATGCATCATCAGCGCCCTGCTCCTCCCGTCGCATCGCTTCGCTCCCAGGCAGTGGTATCTCTGGAGCTGGAATGCATCGACGGGAACCTGCACCTTGTCCCGGAGGATGTCCAGCACCTTTTTCTCGCAGTTCTCCTCTTCAGATTCTCCCACACCATGGATCACGAATTTCAGTCTCTTGTCGTATTGCTCAATGGAGATTATATGCGACTGTAACACACTCATGGTGGATCTGAGGGTCTTGATTTCCACATCGTATTTTTATGTTGTTTTATAAACGGCTTCCTCCACGGCCTCGGCTATCATTTGCATCAGAGAAGTCTTTATTAGGGACTGTCCTTTGTAAGGCTAGGGCTATCCTCTCCTCCAGATCCCCCAGTTGAGAGTTCAGTTCCCTTTCCACAACTCTCTCCATCGTGCTCTCGATTCTGCTCCATTCCCCTTTTGTGATACCCATGTTGGCAGAAAAATATAGCTAATGCACAAACACTCAAATTTCGAAATGCTGCTCCTGCAAAGATTTGCACTCACAAAAATCACGTTCACTGCAGCACAACGTTTACTCCCTTCAGAAAATCACTTCACCACATATTGTCCACCCCCGCACGTGGAGGTAAGGAAAAACACGTCCGACCTCTACGAGGGAAGAGCCTTTTTAGGAAAAAAAAATATATAAAAATAATAGTCTAGTTATTAAGTAATGGAACTGACCATCTGCTGGCGATGTTAGTAGGGGAGGAGAGTGAGAGTTGGAGGTGATCCAGCAGTGTATGGACAGTGAAGAGGCAAACCTGGTAGACCCATTGTGTCCAGCTATAACTCACCCACAGAAAGAATCTCAGCCTTTGTTGACTCCCATCTCCAGCCTCTTGTGAAAGCTCTGCCCTCCTACCTCCGTGACACCAACCACTTCCTCCAGAAAATCAGCACCCTTCCACCACTGCCCCCAAATACCATCCTTGCCACCATCGATGTCACTTCCCTCTACACCAACATACCTCACTCCCATGGCCTCCGCTCCATAGAATTCTACCTCAATAGCAGACCCAAACCTCACAACCCCAGCACCAACTTCCTGACCCACCTAGCCCACCTTGTCCTCACTTGTAACAACTTCACCTTTGAAAACCAAAATTTCCTACAGACCCAAGGTACAGCCATGGGTACCAGAATGGCCCCATCCTATGCAAACCTTTTCATGGGCAAACTTGAACAAGAGTTTTTGGCTACCCAACCCCTCCTCTGGCTCCGCTTCATCGACGACATCTTCATGCTCTGGACACATGGAGAACCATCCTTGTCAGCTTTCCTTGACCAACTTAACCACTTCCGTTCCCTAAAATTCACCTGGACGCACTCCCCCAACCAGATCACCTTCCTGGATGTGGACGTGCACATCGAGGGAGGACACCTGACTACCTCCATCCACATAAAACCCACCAACCACATGCAATACCTACACTTCTCCAGCTCCCACCTGTTTGACACCAAAAAAGCCATTCCATTCTCTCTGGTCCTCAGGGGACAGCACCTGAACACTTCACCCACCTCCCGCCAGAATTATAACCTCCGCCTACACCAGGCCCTGGTCAACCGTGGATATCCCTCCATCCTGGTCACCAAGCAAATATCGCGAGCTGCCTCACACACCACTACCACCAAGAAACCTGCTGCCACCAACCCACCTGCACTCATCACCCAATATCATCTCCACCTCAACAAAATCAGGCACAAACTGCACTCTCTTCTCCCAATTCTCCACAGTGATCCTGAAACCAAAAACATATTTCCCGACAAACCCACACATCCAACACCCCCCTGCCCATAAATGCAATCGTCCAGGTGCAAGACCTGCCCCATCCTCATTACCTCTCACACCCTCCAAGTGCACACAGCCACTGGCAAATTTACCCTCCATCCCAAAGGGACCTGCCATGCCTCAAACCTTATCTACATCCTCACCTGCAACATCTGTGGTGATTTTTACCTGGGGGAAACATCAACGGCCCTCAACCTCCGCATCAATAACCACCGCTCCTCCACCCACAACCTGGCCTTCACTGTCGCCGTCCACACCAACCACCACAACATCAGTTTCAACGACTGCTTCTGGGTAGCAATCATCCATCTCCTACCCCAACCAGCCAACACCTCTGTTTGCAAAAGATGGGAGAGGGTCTATATATCAGCCATGAGTGCAACCAATCCACCTGGCCTGAACAAGGCCACCCAGTAATGCCTATCCCTCACCCACCATCCCTCCCAAGCCATCCCATCCCTCCCTCCCAACTCAACCTACACACTCATAGTTTACGACAAGCCTGGTGACGAAACAGTGTTTTTTCATTCTACGCACTGCTTCTTCTTCGATGGGGACCTGGCAACTCTGCAGGGCCCCAACTTCCGGTTCCGTCTCTTTCTCCTCACACCGATGATGCTACGAAGTTAGCGAAAATTTTGTATTTTTCTACTGTCCGGTGAGTGTTTCCTTTTACCTTCTTTGATTTTTACTTATCCCTTTTGGCCCTCCTTGCTTATATATAGGCAGATACGATCTGTGAAAAATATGATGTAGAAGTATTTATAGGATCCCATATATTCCTTATGGAGAGGTAACTTCAACTTCAGGGTTGTTACGATTTTTTGATTATGAAATTCCCTGACATTTCCAGTTTTTCCAGCCCAAAAATGAAATTTTTCCAGACATGTTTATCATCATGATTTTTCCATTTGAACCTTGTGTTTTTCAATTAATTATATAATCCATTAATTATTATGAATACAGGAAAACCTCGTCAATATGAAGTTCAAGGGGCCAAAAAATGTCAACTTTGTATTAAACGACTTCGAGTTATCCAAACTTTTAAAGATGGCGCCTGTTTTCAGGTGTAAATAAAGTAGAGTATAAATTACCCCCACAAAGGATGTTTTATACTTGGTGGCAGCTCAGAAAATAAGCTTTATATGTACTACATAATAATATTGTACGTTTTAAAGAAAGTGTAAAAAATGTTACACAAAATGAGAACACGGAGCTTAACGCGGACACAAAGATTCCAAGGAGACGGTCCTGTCTAGTTATACAACCGGTTATGCACGGGATGCATGTTGTAGCAAAAGTCTTTTAAAAAACGGTATTTTCTTTTAATTGTGCAAAGTCGTTGCTCTTCCACGAAATTCTTACAATTTTAGTTCATAAGAAACCCGTTTGCACGAAGACCTACGGAAAGGAAAACAATCTTGTTTATTGCAAGAAGTGAAACTTGGAAGAATCTTGACAGTTGTCACAATGGCGCGAGCAAGAGACGGGAGATAATCGGGAGATAATCGGACAGAATGAATATTAGATTTTATGTGCGTTCACTAGAACTGGTAAGAGAAGATTCTCTTGGGAGAGAACACAACCTTTCCCTGGCACAAAACAAAACAAAAAAATCGGGGCTGTAAATTTCGTTCTGGTTCGGCTGTCTAAACACATCATAAAAAAAATACGTATTCTTTGCTTCAGTTAACTTCATATTCACCCTCCCCCTCCCCCTTTGCAGGGATCAGTTCAGACTCTTCCTCAACTTGCATTGTAATCCACTCTGAAAAAGTAAACACACAACTTGCAATCTGTTTGCACGTGTATCCTAGGACACATTAAACAGTGCCGCACACGATTATCACTCTCGTTTGGATCCCACTTTAAACTGTATATTTAGTCCTGCTTAGCTCATCAGCATAAAATGAACTAAAAACAAGCTTTACGAAACTTGCGTATTTTCAGATTAATCGACAATTTATTGTAGGTTTCAGGAGTATTCTGGAGGTCAAACACTCGCTCCACCAAAACTTTTCCTCTCGTATTCCTACATTGAGCATTGCGGTTTTCTTTTTTTCTTTCTTTTTTTTTTAACAGCAGCACGCTAATGGTTCTGAATTAAAGCGGGAAGTATATGGCTTTGCGAGATTCAAAACAATGATGCTTATTCCTTCGCAAGCGAGAGCTTTCCAGACTTTAGACTAAACACTGGCGCCAGCTGCAACGTAAACACAATGAGACCGGCTGGAAGTTAGAGCAGCAGGTGGCAGAAGGGAAATCATCGGCATTTTAAAGATAACGCAGTTGTCGAAGACCAAATTTTATCAGCAGTGTGAAAAAAAAAAATCCTTGCATTACCTTTTACCATGCAACAGACAATAATACGGGCAATATTTCCTATCCAGACAGCTGCATTCAAACAAGAAAGAGGGACCTGAATTCTGCAATTATCACATTACCATGCACACCAGTCGCGGATAATGAGCTGTTGTAGGAGAAGGAAGGGGGTAACTTTTCTTTTACTTATCATGCGGCTTTTGTTAGTTTTGAAGAAGGTATTCAGAACTGTTTGCTTTTCTTTTAGATGCCAAAGGAAAGGAGTCCATGTGCCCACACAAACAAGAAAATCGTGGCCGAAACAATTAGCATCAGACCCCCCCCCCCCCCCCTTTGCTGATAGAAAAAGGGGAGAAGTCACTCAGACAACAAAACACTGTTTTGGCAAATTTTATGACCGGCACAGTTGGGAAACGTATGAAGGGGGAAACTGGAGTTGCAACATACTTAAGATCGACGTCAACTTTTGCAGGAAACCTACATGACAACACATTAAGCGGGTTGACGATATTTAGTTGGCCTATGTGCCTTTGATTATCTGTAACAGTTTCACTTTTTTTTTTTTATGAAGTTCTACAGGGCACAAAGAACACGCTTTTAATGAAAGTGGTTACCGGAAATTGTCGGCTACCAGGCCAAAAGTTGCTCGCTCACGGGAAATTGCTGTATCTCGAGCTCAGAGCTAGACAGATGGGTGAGACTTCCAGGCGCCACGCGTCTTGTATTTTGGAACATTCGTGCGATCTTATCTCGCATTTCTCATCTAGCACTGGTGAATATTTCCAAGGTGGCGCATTCAGCGGGGAAGAGCTTGACCTGCTATGCACATTGACAAAGAATGTCAATGTCCAGCAGGCATTTCAGGCTGCTTCCCTCGAGTTGTGAGCAGCTCTTAGGACAAGGAAACATGTCAAGTTAAAATAATGTCCAAGCTCTCTCCACATTCGATCTTCTCTTGTCGACTTATCCAGGTGTCTACTTCGAATTAAGCGAAACCAGTTTTGCAGAAGGGTCTTGTAAACAACTTCGTATTAAAAATTATCCGTATTTCGATTTCTCCGTACTGAAATACATTATAAATCCTATCTTATCGGCTGGGGAATGGGAAGAACTTCGGATTAAAGGGTACTTCGTATTAACCAATATCGTATTAACGAGGTTTTCCTGTATTCACTTTCACAACTTTTTCTTTTAGCAAATTTCATTCTACACACATAAGAACACGTGAAAAGTCGAAGAGTAAAATGTAAAATTACAATCGGCACCAAATGTATTGGGTGCTACAATCAAGTGCATCTAGCCTTCAGGCTAACGTAACAGAGTAACATTATTCACCATAACAGATCTCCACAATATAAAAACAACAGAAAAAGTCCATAAACCATACATAATTTTTCATTTTCTGGCAGATTTAGTGTCGTAGAAAATGCAGCTTTTTTGCTTACATTTATAAGTACACAGCATCTGGAGAAATTTTTGTTGCATATAGCAATTCTATAGGAAATGCCAGCATGACTAAGATCTATAAAATAATAGACGATAACTCATCTTCACCAACCTTTCAGATAATTATGATCATATTGTCAATGTACTTTAGTTATCAATCAGTAGAGGCACATATTTTTGGTAAATAAAAAAGCAAAATTTCGGTACAAAAACGGAGTCACTTTCGGGTTCAAAAGCGGTAAATAAAATAAAATATCGGTGTTACAGCGGTGAAAAATTGGATGAAAAGTGGTATATAAAAATATATTTTTTTTTTAAATTGTGAATATAATCCTAAATTTGATTAAAAAACTACACTTATTCCACAGAATTAAAATAGGCTGGCACAAACTGTTCCTCCTGCCCTTAAAACATATTGTAAATTAATATTTCATAGTTTCACAAACTTACCTACAGGTAGGTCATCATGTGACCTGTAGTCTGGTGGCATATTAAGCTGGTTTGTCATCCTTCTTCGGTTATCACCTGAAGATCTTGCATCATTCCTTAAATGAATGGAGCAAACTATTTAACGTGACATCAACTACAAAACCTTACGCAGGAAACCCTTAGTAATTTAAAGTTAAAATAACCAGAAACCATTAACTGAATTAAACAAAGTCTAATTAAATAACCTTCAAAATGTATAAACAACACCGTAACTAGAATGGATATCAACATCAAAAGTCACATTTTGCCTCTTGGTCTTGGAAACTAGGAAAACGGTGAAAATTACTGACTTAACTGAACAATTTCATTACAGACTATCAATAAAACATCAATTTAAAAGTAAAACAGGAATTTGATTTTAAATATATATATATATATATTTGGCATTCAACATCACCATAGCGTGTCATTACAGCCTGGATTTCTAGGCACTAAAAACTGCATTGAATCTAAATATATAAATTTGGCTTGTGCAGAGAGGAAGTTTATTAGAGTGAATAAAAACTGCTTAAATAGGTGGGTAAAAATGCAGTGAAAATAAAAAAGGTATATATTAGACATCCATTTTCAATATTCTGAATAATGAAAGGCCTCGAATATTCTCATTCAAAAGTAATGCTTCCATTACATTCACAGTGTAATAATTACATAATTTTTGATTTAACGGAAAGAGTATTAAATATTTATAAATTATCAAAACAGAAAAATCTTCAAAATTTCTATTCGTACATGAGATACTTGACTCATGTATAATGCACACATTTTTACAAAATATTTGCATTCAAAAACTGTGGTGTGTATTATGCATGGAATAATTCGGACAGCCACCATGAAACTACGCATGTTTTCACTATGTCACAGCATATAACACGTATATATCAACAGGTGCAAATACAAATTACCAAGTTGGATTTATTTAATAATATTATTTTTTTTAAAAAAAACCATAGAAGTGAAATGGCCATTTCCCATGATTTTTCACTTTGTAACGAAACATTTTGCGAAATCAAGAAAAACAGCTTCATTCTGGCAGAATTCGAGTGTGCACCTCCCGTCATATGGGATGTGTACCAGCAGTATTTTTGGGCTAGAAATAATAGAAAATAACTTCCTGAGTGTTGCAAATCCAAACATAATATTGATCTTGCTTCTACTACTGAATGCCGGCCCCCATGGCAGAGTGGTTAGCACATTGTGCTACGACACCAGGGGTCCTGGTATGACCATTTCCTGTCGTACAGGATTTTGTGTATCGTGCATGCGCGAGAGGTTGCTTGTTTCTTATTGTGCCAGAGTCAAGCGAATGAAATAGTTCGGTTCCAAGACTGCGACGTGCAAGGTTGCTTCTAGATGTTGCTTGTGTGTTTGACGAAATGTAAGTGTATGTTGTATTACATATATCTTACTTAAACTGTACTTTTTTTATTGTTTAACCCGAAATGTGTTTGATAGCTTCAGCCAGTGTGGTTATGCCAGGTTCGAACCCTGGCCTGGGCATGGATGTTTGTGTCCATTCATAAATTTCATCATGTCATCACTCAACCCCATCTTCGCAAATTAGGCAAAAGTGGCACAAAAAGTGAAGCAAAATAAAGCAAATCAAATAAAAAAAATAAAAAATCTTCTACTGAGTAAACAAGGTGATTACAGAAGTGACAGCTTTGGGATGCTAAACACCGTGGAGGAAGAGGGGGACGTGGCGTGGGTTGGTGACTTATTGTATACACAAGATAATATTCTCCTCTTGATCCATATAGCAACAGCTTTACAACGTACAACTAAGAAAGCCATTTCTTAAACCTGACTTGTACTGTGCATTCTATACAAGATATAATTGTTTGTAGATTTTCCCATAAAAAACTAGGGTGCACATTGCATACACACATGCATTATACATGTGTAAATACGGTTATACAAAAGTTTTATGGTGTACATAAATAATTGCTACGAATTCTTGGCAAGCATTCACAAAAGATATAGCAATGGATAGATTAGGATTCAAACTTCTTGTGGTTCGACTGTTCAACAAGCTTGTTCACAGGGACAGTTAAGAAGGGGGAGGAACGGAGGAAGTGCAGAGAGATTGTGAGTATGCGCACATGGTGACACAATTCCATCTCTATCTTAGTCACCAAAGCCTATGTTGAAGTCAGTGGTCCATCGGAAGTAATTGGACAACAATAAAAAGAACAACAAAGAAATACTTTACATACAATCCTTTCACAGTGTTTACCACAACACAGTATGACAGTACTTACTACTTACTTTTTGTGCAGAAGATTATAAACTTGCAACACAATTTGCCACAAAAATTCTACTTTTCTGCTGTACACGCTTACTGATCCTTGAACTAATAAAGCAGCTTCTGCAAAGTTCATTGACGTTGTGCCCCCATCAAAGCTCACTTTCACTGTAACAATATGCTGGATATATTCCTCCAAGTACTGAAAAATGAAACAGATTTTATGAAATATGAACATGTACAGGTTGTTAATAACGTAAAAATTACAGAATAAATGTTACTTTTAAGGTCATTTTTTATTCTTGTAGCAGTGTGTCAAGCTTACACTTAGGTAAACAGAACATATTTAGGGAAACAGGGTCTGTCCTTGATAAGAAGCGAAGGGTGAAACGGGATGTGCTTACTCAAGAGACAGTAGATGACTTTGGAGTACTATTAGAACACACTCCTCAAAAATCCCTCTGGCACCTTGCACAAGAAACAGACATTTCCATGTCGTCTGCGTGGCGAGCTACAAAGCTTTTAAACATAAAGCCACACATTAGAAGAATTGAAAGAAAATATCAGGAGAAAAATTGAAGCAATATCGGAAGAAGAACTGATACATGTTAGTGAAAATTTCCTAAAAACATGCCATAAATGTGTGGATGCAGAACTGCAACATTTGCAACACCTCTTGTAACAAGGTACGTGCTCATTTTAATTGTAACTGTCAATGTACAAGTTTATTTCATTACATAGCTAGCAGTTCCAGTTACATGGATGTTGCATCCAGATCAAAAACCCTGCACACCATACTAGCCCCCGCTCCACGGGTGACTTGATTGTGAAATACACTGTATAGACAGAAGCAGTACAGTGACTAGCAATGTTAAGGTTACGTGTATTCTAATAAATGTTAACTTGGTAACGTAATCTTGAAAAACTTCTGTGGATTCAGAACAAAACAACACTACAAGAATAAAAAGTCTTTTCAAAGTAGCATTTAATGCATTATTTTGTAACACACAAGAATAGATATACAAACTTTTGAGATGAACATGGTTATTAATAAATCATCTCAACATTTGTGCTACACTAACTCCCAACAAAGTGTCTATTTTAGTAAAGATTAAAGGACTGCAATAAAGTGAAGCCCCAATTCCACATTGCTGGATTTTACATGTTCCCACATTATACACATCAATTATTCATGGTTCCAATGGAGCCACATTATACACATCAATAATTCATGGTGCCAATGCAGGAAAAAATTATACAATTTTACTTTTTCATTTCACTTGGGTTCCCTGAAAAATGTCGAATTTAGGTTTCACTTATCAAGTTTGTTGACCAATACATAAATTTCCTCCTGAAGATCAGAGAAGAGGTGTTCTCTCAAAATGTATGTACAAATGAGTAGAGGCAGGCATATTTCGTTTTTGACAAAAACACGAAATGTGAAATAACACATTGTAATGTTCATTTGTCATGTTTCTGAAAGGTGTGAGGTGCATTTTCCTATCCTATTTTGCCACGAAATGATGCGAAATAGACTCTTAAACATGAAATGTAGGGTTAATTTACTGATGCGACACCTTCTGAGGTCTGAATTATCTTGTGAGTAATGCAATTCCCGGAAAATTAATTAATTCTGCTGTAAATATTTGAGATGCAAAAATGGACCTCTTTATACAGGAATAAAATTAATACTCGGGTAACTAAATTAATGTGCTATTACAAGGGATATGTTTATTTTGTGTAATACGTGCAGTTTTTATATCAAATTTAGGATTATGTTCACAATTCTAAAACCAAAATATCATTTTATGTACCACTTTTAATCTATTTTTCTCCACTACAACACTGAAATGTTATTTTATTTACCGCTTTCAAGTAGTAAAAGAGTTAGACAATGAATAATGTCCAATTACAGTGGAACCAAAAGCAATAAAAGCCTGCGCAGACCTGCGACTCCTGTGCATCGTACCCCGGCATGGAGAGGAGGGGCAGAGTGGAGCATGCTTCCTTATGGCCCAAGTTGATCGGAAGAATGGGGAGGTGAGCGGAGACTTTCCCGAAGGTTCCTTTGTTTGTGGTCGCTCTATACCATTGCATGCTAATAAAGAACCATTGTCATAAAATTATTAAAGGCTGTAATGCCATACCACATAAGTTTCGTTTGAAAAAATACTGGCTTCAGGAATTGTAGACATTTCAATCCTAATTCCCAGTTGGTATACGACCTTAGTCCACATAAGCTATTTCATATTTGTGAAACATTACATGCTTATTCAACACACCAAAAACCAACTTGGTGCAAACCATGTTAAGTGGTCAACTTTCAATCTCACGATCAAAGTTCCCAGGTTACAACACACCAAACTGTGTTTGTAACACAGACTTTCCATACGTTTAAGCTCTTTACCAAGATGGTGGCCTAGGGAATATGCTTTATTAAGAATTCACACTTGACCACCATCATGTAACAAGTGACAAACTTTTCTTTATTTATTTTAGAAACACTACTGAACTTGCTGTGTCTACATGTTTCTGCAACATATAAAATGTACATTTTGAATAATGGAAAAACAGAACAGCAATTTGTTACAGTATTTAATCTATATCTCCTGGAGCTCTGGAGCTTTGCGCGCATGTATTCTCGTTGAATCTGACACCTTTAAAAACATACTGCGAAGTACAAAAAAATCGGAGCTCGAGAAACAATTGTCGTAGACAGATGAAATTGTCTTTTTTATTCTTTCTTAAAGACAGGGCTTTTAGCGGAGGTAAAATTAGTACATTGTGCCTCCCAATAATTACTGTTACAGGAAGAGAAGAAAATTGATTCTTTTTCTTCAAAAATTTGAGCTGCCCTCAATAGACTGAAATGAATGAAAAAATGTAGCATGTAGCTGCAGTACATTCTGACAACCATGCAAAGTTTTGTTGACTGATACATCTTGAGTAAAAAAAAATTAACATTATGTAAAGTTGCAGTGTTGGCAGCTTCAGAACCATGTCTGTAATTTCACTTCTAGCATCAGCCCTATGGATACTGGATGGACCAAATTTGGAGGGAAGCATGACAAAAGACCACTCCATGAGGATATGTAATGCTCAAGTTGCAACTTTGAAAAAACCCTGGAAATTATAGCATTGGATAATTTTGCATAATTACAATTATGAGAAATTTCTAAATTTGGGCTTTTACCCTTTGACCCCTTATTGTCCGATGTTACTTAAAATGTTGCTTTTTACCCATCCTTACATTTAGAATTCAAATTCATCATTGTTTTCACAAAGTCTCTTGATGTTTTCTGTTACCTTGATGTTGAATTACCTTATGATATTTGGGATTCACAATTTTAAATAAAAAAATAATGTGATCAACTTTTTTTTATCTGAAATAAAAATAAAACAGACTGCTTCTTTTCACAGTTAAGTTGCTATATTAAACAATGTAACACTCACAACATCCATTACATAACGGATTATTTTTGTTTAAAAAATTGCTAACGATTGTTATAACTGTATCTTAAGTCAAAATGAAAATAAATGTCTAATGAAGGGAGTGTGTGTTCTCCTGAAACGTCACAACGAAAAACTGTTTTCTTATGCTTGTAATAACCATAAACTACAGGAAAATAATTCTACAATGCAAGCAATGCGTACATACAAGAAAAACTATAATCTTTAGATCCAAATTAACAATATTTATAAAATAATATGTTATTTGTTTAATTTGGATAAATGATTACATAAATTTATTAACTGAATGATAGCCTACATGATTAGTTTAGTGATTTAATCAGAACATTAAATGTGCAAATTGTAATAACAATAATAAAAAGTAGACCTAGTAGAAGAAATATACAGACTCAACGAAATTGGGACATAAAGTAGCCGAATTTATGACTCACCTTTACCATTTCATAACTACCTCTGCCAGCTGGGTTGAAATAAGTGTTGCCAGGTGCACATAATTTTACACTTAAAAATCAATTTTTGGTGCAAAACTACGATTTTGATTTTTCATGCAAATGTATGACCAACATTTAAGCACATGTTGCATGTGTTCGTTGACAAAATTTCGAACTGCTAGTGTTGCCAAGCTAGAGATAAAATGGAATGTTTTCACTTAAACTATTTTATCGCCAGTTCCAAATTCATCAAATGCTGCACGTTATCCATATTGGTCGCAAATTATAGATGAACATGCCATCAGTCATCTAATTGTGATCCTTCAATAATTTCTTACACATTTTTCTTACACAAAAATGAATTTCTGGAAAAACTTTAATGATGCCTTCCAACAGTTATTAATTTATCTAATTTTAATTTTCTGTATGGAGTGAACTGGCAAACTGATAATGTTAATCATCGAAAAATATCTCAATGGATGAGGCTTTATAATGCAGAAAGCCCAGTGTGAATATATTTTACGGTTCTCATGATGTAAATTTTCAAAGTTTGGGTTGTGTGACTTTTGAAACACTCTGTATAAAAAGAAATAATAAACCAGTAATAACTAATAATAATCATTCAAAGTAACTTTTCAAATTGAGAAAAAGCTATAAATAATTATGCATTATTCACTGCAAAAGTAGTGAACCGTGGTTTCTATTTCATACCTTGGCTATATCCACTTCAAAGTTATTTTCGAGATCACTGACAGGAGTCAGAAGTCTGAGGAATCTGGAATCCATGTCATTAGGAGGTGGGAGAATCATCGTGATTTCTTACTTGATGAGCAATGTTAGTATCTGTGAATAGAAAGAAAAAATCACCATAGCACAGCACAGTTGACATGTTTAATTAATCGGATATACTGCTGGATAATTCAACTTAGTAATTATTCTTTTTGTTTTTAAATGAAAATTATCTACAAGTGATTTTATAAAGACCAATTTCATTGCAAGAAAAGAAAACTTCATATGTGTAGACACATATTATTTATCCTACATTTAATGAGAAAAAAAATGTTTCTTCTCTAGCTATTTACATGCCCTAAATGTCTATCAAAGTATAAAGTGTAAATTAATAAAAGTACTTTTTATTAGTATTGCTGTTACATCCAAACAAGCTAGCACCATCACAACACTACATAATAATAATAATAATCCTTTGCGCAACAGCCCTGAAGAGCCTTGGCTTACCTCCCGACTGCCGGTCTCCCTCCCACGCTTTCCTTCATCACCTCTAAGCGTGGAGATCTGCAACCAGTATTGGAATAGTCGGGGGGTCAGCCCGACGTATCCCCAGCCATTATAATAGGTTTCCGGGACCGGATTACGCTTACTCATTCGAAGCTCCCCAATTTCCTCACGATGTGGGTTGACACCGGCCCTATACGGAGGAGGACCAACACTACATAATACTTTCTAAAAAGTCAACATTTTGGAAACATTTAAACCTTATCAAATGGATGGAAGAGGCATATTCCAAAGATGCTCAGATCCCTCTTTACAATCAACACCCAGCCTGAATAATCCTATCTGAACACAAAGAGCACTAAAAACAAATTTCCGACTTTAAACAAGTGAAATTGAAAATTAACCATACTACAATGAACAATGCTTTATAATGCAAAAATTCCAGTATGAATTACATTTATTTATTACACTGGGGAACAAAAAAAAGATTTTATTTTGCGGCATAAAGTTTAATAACAGTTTCAGCACACAAAACAGCTGTGATTGCCAATTGTATGATTGGTTCAGTTGAATTGACTCCAGTTATAAAAATAAACACAACATGGGAAATGTAGGAGGTAAAATTACTCTATGCTTTTCTCGGTAATATCAAAATTTGATAATGGGCTGAAATTCCCATAAGAAACTTATTTATTTATTTGTAAATTGTTGCTAGGTAACTTATGAAGCATTGCTAGGCAATATATCGGACACTCAACAAACCTTAAGGAAGAATACCAAAACATAAAAATGGTTTTAGAAAAAAATTGAATAAGCTGAACATAAGTGGCTCGTGTGTGTGGATTTGAAGATGGTGATTTTTTTACTACGACAGCAAAGTGGGTACACAAAGTATCCCTGTTTCCTATGTTTGTGGGATAGTCGTGCTAGAGAAAAGCATTGGACGATAAAAGTTTGGCCCCCAAGGGAAAATATTAGTGGGAAAAGCTAATATAATTCATGAACCGCTGATAGATAGGGACAAAATCATCCTTCCGCCACTGCATATTAAACTTGGGTTGATATATGCCACACTTTTCCAGGACTAAGTATTGAAAAATTGAAGGCAGGAATCTCTGACGGACGACCACAAATTCGTACACTTATAAATGATGCCAATTTTACAACTTACATGTCTTACATCGAATCTGAGGCCTGACTGAGCTTTGTGTCCATCATCAAAAACTTTTTGGGGAATCACAGAGCAGAAAAGTACCCCGATATAGTTGGAAATATATGTTGAAAAATTTTGAGAAATTGGGAGCTAATATGAGTGTGAAGATACATTTTCTACATAGCCACATTGACAGATTCCCTTAGAACGTTGGTGATTTTAGTGAAGAACGGGGAGAAAGGTCCCATCAGGATATAAGGATAATGGAAGAAAGGTACCAGGGATGGTGGAATCGCCACGTGATGGCCGACTACTGTTGGAGCTTACAGAGGGATTGTGCTAAAAAGCAATACAGCAGGAAATCGTATAGAAAACGTTTCACATAGTTTGTTAAAATAAATACGGAGAAACTAGTACTCACTTTTATCCGCGAAGCTGTTTTTTCTTCTTTTTCGATTAATTTCAGTGGCCACTGCCACCATCCTCGTTGGAACTTGCTGCGCTGTTGCTTGGCGTGCGTCTTTTGTTCGTAGTTCTCTGGTTGCCGTTAGGTGCGCTGTGCGTCTTGGTACGTCGTCTGCTATTTCCGGGCGATAACTGCTGCAGTAGTGGAATCCAAGTATGGTGCGCTTGCCCGCTATCGATGTTTAGTTCGTGCGGGAAGTGCATTATGGCATGCGTTTCCTTGATTTTGGTGTCTATGAGCGTGTGGGCAGTGTGTTTGACTCGAACCTTTTGAATTTTATGGCTATTGTATTTGATATGTCTAGCAAGACCGGTAGTGGGTTGGGCTTTTTTCGCATCTGCTAGGTGCTGTTGGATTCTTTCATTGACAGATCTGATGGACCTGCCGATGTAATGAGCCTTGCACTCACACTCAGCATCATATACACCTGGGTTGTCAAGGGGGGAGAGGAAGTACCGTTTGTGCTTGTTTAGTTTGTCAGTTATTTTGGAGTTGGGTTTGTGCGCTACTTTGATGCCAAATGGGAGAAGGGCTTTGGCTATGCGGTTGGAAGTGGTGGGATGGTAGGGGAAGGCAAACCATTTATATTGGTCGCTGGGGGTTGGTTGTGGCTGGGTTGCTTGTGGATGGGTTGATTGTGGTAGGTTAGGGTGTCTGACCTGTATTTCCGCCTTACTGCACCAAGTGGAGAGTTGTGATTCAGTGTAGCCATGCTTCAGGGCTATTTCTGTGATGGTGGCTATCTCCTCTCGTAGATCCTCTTCTTTGCCACAGTAGGAGAAGGCTCTTCGATAAAAGTTTAGCCACACATTGGCTTTTTGCTTAGGGGGATGGCTAGAGAGAGCATGTATGTACTGGTTGCCTGCATCCGGTTTTCTGTAGACGGTGGTTGTGAATTTGTTAAGTGCACGGCTGATGGTGATGTCCAGGAAGTTGATTTTACCAAGTTTTTCATGCTCTACGGTGAAGTTGAGCCTGGGGTGGATGCTATTTAGTTTGTTCACTAGGAGGTTGAGTTCTTCTGCCTTTTTATATACAACTATTGTGTCGTCCGCGTACCTTCCATATCGGATGTGTTGTAGTTCTGGAGTGTGGAGTATCTCTTTTTCAGCCAGGTGCATGACGATGTTGGCTAAAGGAGCTGATAGCGGGTTGCCCATCGCAAGGCCCTCGGATTGGTTGTAGAATTTATCTTCAAACTGAAAGTAATTGTGTTTTAGACAAACTTCCAATAGTCTGGTTATCTCCTGAACCTCTAGGGCCGGGATTCTGTTAGTTGTCAGCCATCTTTCCACCGAACGCAGTGCTAGGTCTATGGGAATTGAACTGTACATGTCTACTATATCAATGCTGGCTAGTTTTGCACTGTCAGCTTGCACTATTGAAGTTACCAGATTTTTAGCATCGGCACTGTTGCGGAACACGTATGTAAGTTTGTGGTTGAAAAGAGATATTTTGTTTTTTAGCCAGTTTGTTAGGTGAACTGTGGGGTAATTGAAGCCAGCTATTATAAGTCGCATGGGGATTCCAGGTTTATGAGTTTTAGGAATGCCATAGGCAATGGCAGGTGAAGGGTGGGGATTGAGGAGGAATTTGTGGTCTTGTTCACTAAGTATGGCACTAGATTTCACTGCATTTTTCACAATTCTATTGTACCTGTCTGTGGGGTCTTTTTTGATGACACTGTACGAGTCACTGTTCAGTTTGTCTATCACTTTCGTGGAGTAATCACCTTTGTGCATGATTACGAACTGGTTTGTTTTGTCAGACTTTAAACACCAAACATCATTGGCGTTCAGCCATTTGCCAAAATCGGAAAGGACAGAAGAGATTTCTTGGTGCACTGGATTAGGTTTCCTGGTTTCACTGTTGGTCATCACTTTTTGAAAAATTCCGGCTGCTGACGTTCTGATGTTTTCCGAATCTTGGGGTTTGGGAGCAAAGCAAGCTGCTTTTTCTGCCGCACATATGAGGTCGAGGGTGGGTGGTTTACTGTTTTGTACATTAAACTTATCGCCGTAGGCAAGGAGTTCTTTGAATTTGTTGGGGATTGAGAGATTTGACAGATTTATTATGTTTTTTCCATGTCCGTCATCTGGGTTGATTGCATTCTCACTCGGCCACGTTCCTCCCAAGTGGTGAAGTTTGTTGCGTAAAGACCTAGTTTTTTGGTTTTCCAAGATTTGCAGCATGTATTCGATGTTATTCTTAGCATGCTCCCACTTTGTGGGTGGTAGCGTGGTTTCTAGTCTATTTCTTTGTCGTTCACACGTGTGAGCCAGCTTCGCGGATAAAAGTGAGTACTAGTTTCTCCGTATTTATATACTACCGCGTCTCTCTTTTCCCAATCATGAATAGTTTGTTACTTCATTGTGTACATATTTTCTTAATTATTTTGATCATAGGCCTTTTTACATTTATTTTTATAATAATGATTGTAATCACAAAAAGAAATATTAAATTGTTGTTGGAAGTTCATTTATATGTATATCTTATGTTTTTGCCATTTTGGTTTAGTTGCATTTATTTCATAAATTAGAACCAATTCAGGAAATATATTATTATATCATTATTCAGCAGCATGAAATTGCCCTAAATTAGCTTTCAAACACTGTGCCGCAATTTCGCTGTTCCCCAGTGTTATTAATGATCATGGCTAACATTGCGTATTTTGATCAGTAGAGACCACATATTAAAAGGAATTCCTTTTTTTTATTTTTTAACATGGATCATGGAATAAATAACAAAAGTGTCAATTATTATCTTTCTCCAACAAGATTACGTGGTTTTGATTTCCCTTTCTTAGCCAACATTCCCTTTCTTAAATACATTATCCTTTCTGGTCCCTTCATTGACTAGTTTCTCAGCATACATTCCTTTTTTTCCCTTTTTAAAAGACATCTTCCTTGGTCCCTTTATTGACAGGATATCGAATATTTTGTATGGCTGAATTTTCCCTACACAAAACATTCAACAAATGTCTTATTTGGTGCAGCTTAGAGGAAATAAAGAACAAGCACCTTCTACCTTACCTTCCCTCCATGAGTGTACGTTGTAGCAATGCCATCTGACATTAAGCAGTAACGAACGTATTATAAGCAGCACGCCTGTTGAGTTGAAAGTGGACTTATCTGCTAAATTTAGACTTTTATTGTGAAGTTTTTTAGAATAGTTTTAAATTTACTGTGACAGTGATGACAGTATTGAGTGTCAGTGAAATGGTGAAGCCAGATAAAAGCAGCAGCAAGCTATGGGAATGCGGTAAGCTGTTTCAAGAAAAAATTCATCGAAACAGATGGTAATATTATTCGCTGTACTTCACCTTTAAAAAAAGTGAAAATGTACTAGTTTATTTTTTCACTCCACTAAAAATATTATTTTAAATGAAAGCACAATATATACCCATTCATATATAAAAAGGGCTAAATAAAACTATAGTTCTTTTTTATTTCCTTACTTTGGCAATAATTTTCCCTTTTTTTTTGTAGTTTTTAGTTATTTTTTCCCCTTTAAAATCCAGTCTCTATTCATCAGTTTCTCTCCATATGTATAGAAATTCCTGAATTCAAATCACAAAGTTCAAATGAAGCCAGTTGAAGTTGAGCCTGTCTATTTGGGATTTGATTCATATCGAAATTCTGAAGCCAGCAATGGGCACCATCAAGGAAATTACATTTCCAAAACAATGAAGGGTTTATACCAAAACCAAAAATACTTACCTATTTCATAATTACGTTTCAAACTTCTCAGCATAATACTAATGAATATCCTTCACATGCAGGGTTATGGCATGCTATAGTGAATGAGTCCATAATGTATAACGGCTCCAATGTTTGATTATATCATTGTTACACCCTTCTATTTTCAATCTTCTTTAAAACCTGGAAAATATTACATATACAATGAGAATGAAATAGGGAATACTCAACAGATACCGGAAATGTTTAATTTACAATGCCATGAGCTAAATCTTCTGTTCTAGATAAAGGGTAATGGTTGGACCAGCAAGGTTGCCAGTTGGCAAGAAAACTCAACAGAATTGTTGAAAATTGTGAATGATAGGGTGTTGTGCATGAGGGAGGCAATGGGATCGGAAGGAATGTGTTAGGAATGGTGCTGAGGGTTGGAGATAGGGTTTGGAAAGTTAATGTGTAGCCTTGTTCAGGTCAGGGGGTACAGTTGCATGCACGGTTGATATATAGGCCCTCTCCCAGGATTTCAGTGATAAGGTGTTGGTGCATTACTGTAAGGAGTGGATTATCTCTACCCAGAGGCTAAAACAGGGTGGCCACTCCAGGACCATGAAAATATTCGAGTATGATTCCTGGTATTGAAGGTGTACTATCCAAAAATTCAGAGTACAAGAAAATGCTCTCTGCATTTCGACCTTACGTATTACCACCTCTCATCACCCACACAAATATATTAACAATATAAAGGGTTTGTGTCATACCTATGCATGTGTCACAAATTTTTATGGGGCATAAGTGATGAACATATGAACTGAAAGCCAGAAAATAACACGCGATAGCGACTGTCGACATACTGACCCGAACATGTGACATTCTCCGTGCGACAAAAGCACACACAGAAGTGTACTGATACAGAACATGAAACTTTTTGAGTTTATCTATCATTGCCACCAGTTAATTTGTATCTTCATTCGTTTCTGATTTATTAATAATTAAACTGTGTCTACTATTTTGTGAAAACGAAATTCCCTGACTTTTCCAGGTTTTCCAGACCCAAGTCATTAGGGCAATTAATTTAGATGAACATGTATGTACAGTAGCAGCGATTAGGGGAGTGTGTGGGGGATTTTCTTATATGTAAGAAAATCAGAGCACTTAGATGAAAATTCACACTTAGTCACACTCAAGTTTAAAACTGTCAACTGTAGTACATCAGATTAAACTTTTCACCACAAAGCATACTTTATCCTCTTGTACCTGTATATTTATGGAAATTTATCAATATACTAGCAAGCTTTCATTATCACATTATGTGAAATTATTGATGGCCTCCCTTCACCCCCTTATAGCCATCCTCCACCAACACATTATAAAATAATTGTTTTACCAATTTTTTGGAGTTAATTATTTCCATAACAATTCAGTAGTCATACGAAAAATAATATATATGTTTATAAACTGAATGTAATTTTGTACAATAGTTTTCTTCCTTTAAAATAAATGCACAATTTGAATACTAGAAATGTTCTTCTAACACATATAATTGGCGTTCATTAACATGTGAAAGTTTCAAAAGAACACATTACTCGAAAAAAGACAACTACACTATCTACTTCTTTAATGCTTTCATCAACTTTTTGAATTTCCTTTGCAGATCTCTCGAGGTTTTTAGCTTTCTTTGTACTCAGTTCTTTCAGTTCTGCCATACTTCTTTCCCTCTCTTCTAAACGAGTCTTCTGAGTTTCTCTTGTATCATGCTTCGTTCCACTTTCCATTTGCATTCCTTACTGCATAGATTAAAGATTTTGTTATAGGGACTTCTTCAACCCCTCCATAAGTTACAATTGCATTATGTATACATTGTTGGGCAATAAGTGAGTCCTCATCAAGATTATCCACAAGGCATTGCTTATTTACAGAGAAACTGCGCTCAACAGAAGCATTTCCATGTAAAAGCATTAAAATCTTCTGGACAAACAGTATAAAGGCACTGTTGTTACAGTCTTCAAGAACTGTCATCCACATCTGATCCAGCCAATCAACAGAAATGTCAAAATTTTTCATTCTTGCAATCACATTGTCATTACTACATAAGCCAGTATAGAACAGTTTTATATCACCTGCAACAGGGCCAGAAAAATGGCACTTTTCAACTAGGACTTGTAATGCCACATTTACTTGGTCTTCACCTACTTTTCAATCCAAAACAGATGCTGGCGAGACATGCTGCACCATATGTGAGCCTATATTTCAATGGTGATTTTATACATATCTTCTTACACAAACATTGTAATATTTTCAGACAATCTTCACGAAAACGTAACATCGGAACGTCAGATAGTTTCACAGATCTAAATGCTGCTAAAGTTGCATACCCAATGTCAACTTCTTTTGCAGAACACACATTCTGGATCAGTTAGATTTAGTTTCAAAAGATCTTCAGAACTTACAGCTTCAAGCAGAATGGACTTCTTTATAAACCTGGACATACAGGATTTCAGTAGCTTCAGCAAATATTCATAAAGTAGAGGCACCATTGGTGAATCAGACTGAAAACTGACAATAAAGGGTTCCATATCAGCTGCAATAGTTTGAAAGAAAGCTAGTCTGACTGGTAACAGAGGATTGCTCACTTGTGACTTAATAGTTTTAAAGCTTTTACACCTTGCTTGATTGATTTAGTTTATTTTACTTCGCATTTTGTGCCTCTTGGTTAATTTGCGAAGATGGGGATGAGTGACGAAATTGATGAATGGACATTCACAAACAACCAAGCCCAAGCAGTGTTCGAACCTGGGACCCTTGGCGTCGCAGCGCGATGTGCTAACCACTCGGCCACAAGGTCCGGTGGTTGTTCCTTGGTACCAGAAACTCTGTCAGCATAGGTTTTCAGAAATAGTAAAAGGTACTGTGTTTTTCCACCACACTTCCATTGTATAACCACCGAATTAAACAACACTTTTTTGAAAAAAACTTTTGATCCTGTAATTCTTGTGAAATCTGCTCTCTCAGCTGGAACATTTTTAAATAAATTGTACACTGCCCTTAAGAATACCACTACGTTCCAACCAGAACTCTGAAAAAATGCTTTGAAAGCACCATCAAGAATATGAAGTCCACAGATTCCTATTTCCAGCAATGTTGTACTTTCTGGCTCATTAATAGCTATGTTTTCCTTGAAAAGGGTGAGAAATTTCCAGTTAACTGCTGGTCCATCCATGGATATTGCGCTATGTTTTTCAAATTGATACCTTTTACACATTCTTGAAATGCCAGTAGCAAGTCACTAGCTTTGGTATGGCCCAGAAAGACTGAACACATACAAGGTCTACACAAATACATTTTTTTCCAGAAAAATAGTCAATTTCCATGACTTTTCCAGAAAAAATTAAATTCCCTGACTTTTGCAGGTTTTCCAGACTGGTAGACACCCTGGTCATACACTTTATGTACACCCTGTATATAAATTTAAATATCATGCAAATTCTAGAAGACACTAATGCACACAGAATTTCCAGAATTCAAGGAATTTGCGGTGAATAGCCACCTTATAAAAGAAGTATTATGACCACTGTGAATGGTGACATTGAAGTTCAGGTTTCGGGTAGAAGAGCGGTATGATCCTGAGGTTGAAGGCTGTGAATGTCCCCCACCCCGCCCCCCCCTCTGGTAAAAGTCACCACAGATGCTGCAGGTGAGTATATACATGAGGTTTGAGATGGGGCAGATCCTTTTATTGGTGGACAGTAAATCTGTCTGTGGCACTGTGACTCTGGATAGATGCGGAAGCGATGAGAATTGGACAAGTATTGCACCTTGGGTGGTTGCATTTGTGACCAGGAACATTCTTGGTTGTAGGGTTGAAGGGGTATTGTGGATTATGCAGCTCTTCAAGATTTGAGGGAAGAGGGGAGGGGCAATTAAAAGCCTGTCCATGTCTGAAAAAATGTTTCTGGTGTCGGGATCATTGTGAAGAACGGGAAGGAGAGACCATACATTATGTCTGATTTTGTTGAGGTTGGGGGTGATATTACAGGATGTGTGCCGAAATAACAAATCAAAATGTGGTTGTGCACCATCGTGTTGCCTCGGTGCCAAGGTACATCCTCCAACAGTTCAAGCAAAACATCACGAAGAAATGCATGATATGTGCCACCACACAGGCGAACAGGGAAAATATACGGCCCAATCAAATGGTCATGCACTATCCCACACCACACGTTAACTGCAAACCTGTGCTGATGGTGTGCCACAAGATTTGCATGTGGGTTTGCAAAATCCCAAACGTGACTATTTTTACTATTGAACACACCCATTTTGGTGAACGTTGCTTCATCGGTCCACAACACCCTGTTCGCAAAATTCGGGATAGTTTCCATCTGATGCAAAAACACCACACATGGGCCAAAGTCCTGAGGTAAAAGGTCTTGTGCCTTTTGGAGTTTGAAAGGGTACATCCCCTCTTCGGACAGAGCACGCCACACATTAACATGGGAGGTGTTATGCGCACTGGCTATAGCGCACGTACTGGTGTCAGGACGATCCCTGGCAGCATTTAACACCACATCCACAAACTGATCTGTGCGCACACTTCGTGGTCCTCCAATTTCTTGACGGGGTGGTAGCACTGATCCTGTTTCCCATTCCCCATACAAATGCCATGCTGCATGGCTATTACTTCCTGTTTGGCCATAAATCAGATGCATGTCTGCCAGCTCCTCTGCGGTGTATGCAGCCATCCCTACTGCTGGATATCTGCCGACCCGTAGACGATGAACACTAGTGCACTGTACACGATGGGCCGTGCCTATTGCGAGGTTTGCCCAATTCGCCCCAAGTTCACATCCCTCCACTCGTACGTATTCAACTGCAAATGTGGGTTGGTAACCTGGTGCTCTCCTGCCGAAAGAAAACTACCGTGTTAGCACCCCTAGTGGCAACACCAAAGTCAAGGTCACACTTTGGCCTTTGTGCATGTGGGTACATACAAATATCGACAACACAACATTGCGAACAAAAATATCGCCATGCTAAACACTCCATAAAACCCTTCCCTATCCCCATGACTTCAACAGACCCATTCGATTCCTTTGGGGAATCGATTGGGCATCAACTTCACACACCTCACATGTGCTTTCTTGAATAGAGCATGCCGCATTTCTTTGTGGAACGCTCTTAGCCGTGGTCATATGGTTGGCCGTTGTGCCACTATTTCCTTGTAAACATAATTTTCACACTTTTTTCCACTTCAATAAATCCAAATGGGTGCCTTTTTCGGCATTTCGTCACATGAACTTCTGCGTTCATTTTCACTTGTAGAATCACCTCCTACGTGATGGAAACAAACTTTATAAACACCCTGCATAACAATGTAAATCCACTATACTGTAAAAAAAAAAAAAAAAAAAAATAGCAAAAATACTTGACCACAAGCAAAATTTCTTGACTTTCCTGACCTACCTGTTGATTTCTTGACTGGTAGACACCCTGTATTAGAAGGTTGGTGTGAGGTCACTTTGAGGGTGTGTGTCAGGCAGATAGGAATATTTGCTTGTTTCATGAACAGGGCAAGGATAACCATAGTTGACCAAGGATGGGTGTAGGTGGTGGTTGTAGTTCTGTCAGAAAGTGAGTGAGGTGTTGAAGCATTGTACTCTGAGGGCCAGGCAGAATAGGATTGCTTTCTTTCTGCAGCAACTACTGGGGTCGTATAAATAATAATCATGTATCACCAAAACATCCCTTGTGAGAATACTTATGAAATATACATTTAACCTTTTGGAACCCAAGGCCATTTTCACATGTAACCCCCTTGGTGCCCAAGCCGATTTTGAGCAAAATGCAGAGTTTCAATTAAATGGTGTAGATCGAAGACTAATTGCCCTAGAGAGATGAGTGATATACCGTTGTACGCGGAATGAACCAGAGATTCAGACTATATGAAATTTATGCAAATTCGGCGTATATGTGGTGGTGGAGAGGGGGCTAACTCTCAAAATTCCAAAATTTCAGGGAAAAAAATTTGGTTCCCCCACCCTCCCCTCAAGAAAAAAGTACATGACAGTGTCGACATGCACATGGAAATGATCGCTGACATGTAAGGAACACAAAAATATTTGCATTATTTCATATGACCAATGTAACTTGAGTTGTACCCCCAAAAGGAATGGAAAATTATTCAAGCTTCAAAATGCAGCGGTACCTTGAAATGACTTTAGCTCAGAGACTATTTGCCCTGGAGATATGAACGATATACCGTTGTATGCAGAATGAATCACAGATTCAGAAGATATATAATTTATGCACATTTGACGTATATATGGAGGGGGAAAGAGGGGAAATCCACTGAAAATACTTTTTTTAAAAAAATGGAGTTTCTCCCCCCCGCCCCCCGAAAAAAAGGATATGAAAAGTTTAAAATGCACATAGAAATTATCGCTGACATGTAAGGAACACAAAAATAATATCTGCATCATTATCATATGACCAGTGTAACTTGAGTTGTACCCCCAAAAGGAATGGCCACTGATTCAAGCTTCAAAATGCAGAGTTACATTGAAATGACTATAGCTCAGAAACTAAATGCCCTAGAGATATGAAAGATATACCGTTGTATGCAGAATAAATCACAGATTCAGACGATATATAATTTATGCACATTCGGCGTACATATTGAGGGGGAAAGGGGGGAAATCCCCTCAAAAATACTTTTCTTTTAAAAAATGGCGTTTCCCCCCCCCCCCCCGAAAAAATGTCAAAATGCAAAATTTATGCAAATTTGGCGTATATATGGAGGGGGAAGGGAGAAAACCCCCAAAAAATATTTTAAAAAATTGTCACTTCACCCCAAAAAATGTCCTCGCATTTGGGCACAAAACGACACCTACGCACAACATTCACGGACGAAAAGCTAGAACGCAGTGAAAAATGAGCGCCAATTCTTGCAGCTGCTTGAAATCCTATTTTTAGAGAATGCAGGGTAGCCTCTTTTGCAACTTGTGGACACTTGTGCTAAAAAAACAAAGGTTTCCTTCAGCGCGCTTCGAAATTCCATTCTCACAACGCAGATTTAACAACCAGTCTTCCCCCTTCCCCTGCTTGTGCCCTCACGGAAAACTTTCATTTTGACATCGGATACTGATAAACAAGCGTCCTTCAAATGCAGTTCACAGGAGGAAGTGAAAAGCATTGCTTTAGAACAACAAAGACGGTCTTTCTTTGTCGGCAAAAATTTGACCTTGAAAAGAGAAGCAAAAGAGAAGGCCCTTTTCCCAGCTTTCCCCCTCCATTTTCATGACGACAAAAAAAAAGCAAAAAAAACATTTCTGTTAAATACATGTGTTAGGAACAATGTAAAAAAAATCGAAATTCTTGCCAAAAATAGAAAAGTTATAACGTAAAAACTACGACCTTGACACAGCGCCTCGATCGAGATGCTTGGGACCGTGAGGGTTACATTTGGGTATCTCGATCGAGACGCTTGGGACACAAAAAGTTAAATTTGTGCACTCACACAAATGCAGATATAAATAACTCAAAATTTTACTACCTACATGTGAAAATACATTACAAGCATTTATGAATACTTGATACTCATTGTCAATTAGTTAAATTTCTACAATTTGCAATCTATTTTTGTTTGTTCGACTCAGTCCAATAAATACTCTGACAGTCAAAACATTGCTCTGCGTACATATATACAATATAAAAAGCGAACATTAAGTACTGGATAACACACTTCAAGTAAAGAGTACATAAATATGAATAGTATTCTACACATGCACTGGTGTAACATTTTTATGGTAATTGATTACCTTAACCCTTAGACGACAGTGCATGTTTTGCCAGTAAACTCATGTTTTCAGCGTGAATTTTAAACTTCCGCATGTTTTTAAATAAAATTTTATACCTCTGGAACTAAGAACGCTAGAGTTACAAATTATACCTCGTTTTGTTCAGTACACATGGAGCTATGAGGCTACGCTATAAAAACCAACTTTTCCCTTATCGAGTACAAGAAGAAGAAGAAAAAAATTGCTTTTTTTTCATGAAATTTGAAATTCGTCGGACCCACACGCTAGCAACGCCGGGACGAAAAGGTACAAAACGGTACCTACATATTGTCTGATATGTTTTTCATTATCATGGAAAAATTGTGCACATATTGCAGATACTTTACGAAAAAAAAAATCAAATGTACAGCAAGGAAAAATCGAATGTAATTTTCAGACGCCCACCCAAATATAACAAAAATGAAGTTAATTAAACCTTCCTAATTGCTAAGTACATACCTCAAGACTCATGCAGAACTCAAAACATGTATATCCGAACATTATCCGAGGCACAGTATGTCCAAAAAGTTGCATACTACGAGAAAAAGCTCCTTGTGACAATATGTCACAACCCGGCATTTAAAGGTTAAACACGTCACCTTCTTATATGTAAATAATTTAACATAGATTTATGCATGTTTCATTGCAATTAGTCAAAGTGGCAGAAAAGCAATGCTAAATAGTAAAAATAAAATACAAAACCACTAAGACAATTCTGATTTTCTTTCCGAGTATCTACTCTTGTAATGTGTTCAAAATACAGTCTTATTACCATGTTTCTATAAGTAAAGAAATGGTCAGTTTTAGCTCTTGGAGATGTGTTACAGAGAAGAAATGAATGGTTTTATGTGGTACTTTTTATCACACCCTGACACTGTTGCCAACTCCATCTAATATGTTCTGAAACTGGTGAATTATGTATTATATTTTATTTGGATTGTTTATATAATATCAATATTTTGTACAGAGTGATTGAAGTGTAAACTGCCACGTCGATGTTTGCACTATCAACAAGCAAGGTGCTCGCAGCTGTATGTCGACATTGAAGACTGTCCATGAATCAAGCGTGCAAGTTTCCGCTGGTGCTGAAACTGGCCACCTTCGTTATCCACAAATTTTTGACACTTCTTGATGAAGTTACCCATAAACCGCTGCAGTTCTCGTTGATTAATGTTGCTAATTTCTTGGCGGATCTTACATCTCAGTTCTCCCAGGGTGTGGATTTGATTTGTATACAGCATTTTGTAACCTGCCTCAGAGATAAAACATCACATAGAACTATTACACCCGGGAATCTTGTTTGAAATCAACTTTGAACTTCATGTGCCGATTGAATTAACACACATGAATCATTCCAGTCTTCGGTCTACTTTCAGGATCTCCATAAAAACTGGTTTAGCGGGTGTCTTATTAAAGATGTATAAAAAACGTGTGTGTGCATCGAAGACAACTAGTATGAACACCTTTTATAAATCTGATAAGTAAACCACTTTATAAAATAATAATTGAAATTGTTGTGTGATTGCTTCATCGGCACTCTACAATCCCAACAAATGGTGGCAAGTAGCTTGCTTGCCCATAGCGTAAACATCGATGCAGAAGTCTACAATTCAATGGGTCGCTCTGTAGTTCATAACTTTGTTTGGAAAACAAGTTGCATGTGAATATATTTTTCATTATACCAAAAAAGGATTATCATTAGTATCTGATATTAAGAGGTGCTACTTTCCTTTGTGCAAGTGTGACTGCAGTATTGAGAGTAAATTTATGAAATTGTTAACTTAGAAGTATTAGTTTTAATAATGCTGTCAGAATTTCAGCATGACTTTTTGGCTTTATTGGGGCCTTGGCCATCTGTTCCCGCTTGAGAATTACATAATTTTCTCAGTCAATAGCTATCAATGGCTTATGTAACATAAAATTTGTTTCAATGTGCAGAAATCACAAACAAATGAGATATTTGACCTCAAAATAAGGCACATATACGTAAAGAAAAAACTCCTATTTTGGACTACTTGCAGTATTATCTATTTGTGAAAACAGGTTGTATGCACATTCACATTCAATACACAAAAATTAATAGTAATGGCTCCGATTTTTTTTATGATATTTTTCAAATTCTCCTAGCAGAAATACTAATTATCGTAGAATTTTGGCAATCATTGGAACACAAAATTTGAACCTTCCCTAAAGTAATGAACATTCTTTGGATTTTCTTTTAAAAAAAAAGTTATTTATCAGTAGTAAAAGGCATCTAGGGATCTTATTTTAATGCTAAGAGAACTAAAACTCGCCCACCTAACCTAACCACGAAACCATGTATTGGGAAGTGAAAAATCAGTGTCAAGGAAACACGCAGTAAGTAATTGCTAAAACTTTGCAGTATGTGTTAACAGACGTAAATAGAAATTGAACCATTTAAAAATTGCATACATACCATGATGAAATTGCAATAAAACAAAAAGAACTTGGCCAAATTATTTTATATCTCTATAGCTGTAAGCGATGTGATAATAAATTAGTCAACCATAAAAATATAATATTTTGTAACTTAGATGCACAAAATGAAAAACAACTACTTTATGAAATTATCTCATTACGATCACACATTTTGTCTGGTATGTCAGATTACATTTAGACAATAATACAGAGGAAATATATCACATTTGTTTCAAATTTTTGATAAACCATACAACTTTCTTCAAAAAGCATATTATCATCTTTTGTTATGACTAATTGCTATTCCCTCTTATTGCCGTGAACACAGACCTTTCTGTAAAATGTGAAATTGTCAAATTTGGTGTACAAGAGCAATTTCATACCTCTAAAGATTCCCAAAAAGAAGTTGTTCAACAACTTTCGGTAACATTATAGTATAGGGGAGACGGATTTCTTCAAATTTACAGGAGAAAGTACTTATGGGAATCATTTTCTGTAGCGTTGTGGAAGTTCGTGAATGTAGTTTTGATCCATTTTAATGTGAATACATGTTGTTTTCTGCGAAAATCTCTGTCCGACACGCTGTTTCTGCTGCCGCCATTTGCTTTCTGCACGAGAGCACAATGTCCCATGTGTTAAGATGACGTAACCCCATAGTCAGTGCTTCAAACTTGCCGTGTTTTCACAAGAACATGACGTGTCGAGTATGTTTCTTTTTTAACTATGCTTGCCTAACCTAACTTAACCTAACCTTACGGAAAATTGTTTTTGGGGCTAACGTGAATGGTTTGTGGGGTTAACGTCTATGGTTTGCGAGGTATTAGCATAATTTCAAATCTGGGCACGAAAGTAGGTATTTTCCGGTGAACGAGGTTGCAACACTGCATACATCGACAAAACACTCGCACAACGTGCCCTGAACCAGTACGCTATCGCCCACCATAATGTTACAGAATCGAAATAACAAGTAACAGTAAGTACTCGTAAATGTAAGAAATAGACATTATCTTAGTTAGAAATGCATTATTTCACCTTAGGAAATGTTCCGCATTCCAAAATAGTACGTTAGCAATGTAAAAAAAAGTGTGAAATATATCATTCTTAGGTGTCTCCCCCATACTATAATAGTACCCAACTTTCAATGTTGATTTTGTCGGGTCATGCTGTCTTTCAGTGACAATTGAATCATGTGCAGCTGACTTTAGGTTTGATGCTATTAGCATTTGCATCTTAATTCAAACTTTTGAGCTATTTTCACCAAGTTTTAAACTGCATATGCACATGATCTATGACCTTGCCTAGCCTGTTACATGGAAGCATGCATTCTTTTGTGCAGGCGAAAAGTACATTTTATTCTGAACATCGAGTTGGAAAAATACTGCAAGGTGTTCCAACATGGACTGCTGCTGCTAATGTGTCATGTGATGTTGGTACAAAGGATTATTACATTTCTAAAGGCTTTCATTATTAGGTTAGGCAGTTCAGGCTCAGGTCTGTTAGCATTGACATTACTTCTGTAAATATTTCCAACACCTAGTCATGTGATTTATGGTCTTCCGAGAATAAAGAGCCACTTATGACACCACCTGGTCAAAGTACTAGTGGCCTTTTGTGTATGTGTGTGTGTGTGTGTGTGCGTGGACAACATATTTTTAGAGATAAAAGTGGTGAAGGCATTGCAGGATATGAAAGAATTATCTTATCACGGTTATTTGTTGTTTCGACATTGTCACCCTCCACAATTTCAAAGTGCAAAAATATGTATGGACAGAGTTTCAAAGGTTAGGGTGTATTCCAAATCACAATGTATTTTGCGCAACTGGACATAATGGCAAGGTAAAATAAACCACTTCCTCTAGTAAGAATATCGAAATGCCGTGCGGGAAAGTTCGGTATACCATAAAAGTTTTCGGAAATCAGACCCGGACATCTTACTCATTCTATATCTGTAAATACACATAAATTTTAGACCCCCAAAATTTCTGAAAATTACTTCCATGCATAAATGCATTCTGAGCCGAAAGATCAAAGGTGGACGGATTTATCATGTAACCACCGAGATTTGTTTTTGTTTTCATTACGTGCAACTGAAATGGCTAACACGTAACCTTTGAGCTACTCAAGTAATTGCAAGTAAAGTAAAACGCGTGTCGAAAGGTAAACTTATCCTTAAGTACAATGTGAACAAAATATCAACATACCTGACTTCCGCAAAGTCGTTTTATTCCAGGATGTAAACATTCTGAATGGCCATGCACTGCTATTTTTCAAATTGCTAACATGCTAAGAATACCAGTATAACTTTGTCACATTGCCTAGAAGTATATAAACTATTTTAACAACCATAAAAAACACCAAAATCTGTCCTCTATGAATGGTTAACAAAACTTACAGAAAATATACTCAATAAATACGTAACGAAATATCGAATGCGAAAACAACGTTTGTTAGCCGCCATGTCACATAACGATCAACAAAGCTATGAAAATAACAGGATTGCCAACCACTACCTAGCAAAAAGGATACCGGAGTTCACCGGATGTTTACATCTTTTTTTTTTTTGGCGCGGGCGGGGGAGGAAACTTGATTTCCGGTTTTGACTTCAAAGGTGCAAGGGTAATGTCTTAAAAGGTAACCATCAATCCGTAGTTTATGGTTGCAACCAACCACAGAGAAAGTCAATAAGATATACGAGGGATAGTCGGCAAAAACGATTCCCTAGTCTGCCATCTGCAGAGAGTCAGGCCCGTAGCCAGGAATTCTTATTAGGGGGGGGCAAAGTCAATCCTAGAGGGGGCAATTTTTTTTAATATACTGTGTTGCATTGGCAGATATAGCAGGGTACAGACGGGCACTTGTCCCCTCCTCCAAAAGTGATAGGTAACAGGAAAGGGAAGATATCGTGAAACTCCAAGGGAACAAAAAAAAGTTCGAGCAACATCAAATAACAATATGTCGATAATGACTTTTCGGAATACCAAAGAATACAAAGCTAAAGTTTAACATAAATAGCGACTGTATCTACTTTATAATTACAGGTTGAAAAGGTTAATAGACGATTAATATGTACCAACAGCTTTGGGCTTCTCTGCAGAACTGATTAAGGAAGTCCATTATAAATCGTGCTTCATAATATTTCCCTCTAGTTTCCAGTATGCAAGATTTTTACGCACAAAGGAATTTAAGGAGAATCCAACAACACCATTGTGTTGTGTTATGCAAGAAAATTCAAATTAATGAAATAATAATGGTTACATATTATCTACACTTTGATGAATTGTGTAAAAATTTGTAATACATTTTTTGCATTACAAGAGGTTAAGGTACGTATCTCTGAGCAGTTTGTTGTAATATAAGCAGAAAGGGTGTAAGTTTCGAATAAGTGGAGGTTTACGGATTTCAGCTGCGTGGCGGCAGTAACATGCATGTAATTCTCGAAAATTTCGCTTACCATACGACATACTGTGTGCGATGTTGTGACGTGATCACCACCTTTGTATGCACATTAGCGCCGCCATTTGGCTGAATTCGAAACTTACATCCTTTCTGCTTATATTACAAGTTGCTCGGAGATACGTACATTAACCTCTTGTGTATAAAGGTTTATTTTTCTGATATCTCAAACACATCCCCCGGTACTTTTCCAACATGTTCAATTTCATATTAGCTAATAATGGAAAACAAGCACACGAACTGTATTTTTCAAAGACAGAATATGCATGACAAACTTTTTTTTTTGTACATATGACACGTATAACTTTCATGTACAACATATATTTTACACATATGCAACATGGAGCGACGTAAAATAAGAAAATGCATATGCAACATGTTAACGCTAAATTGTGTACGTATTTAAAGTTTCTTTTATATATATATATATATATATATATATATATATATATATATATATATATATATATATATATATATATATATATATATATATATATATATACGTACATGTGTTGCTATGAAGTTTGAACTGCTTAATCTTCAGTCACTTCACTGTTCGAATAGTGATGCAAGCGGCAATACTTCTTTCATTCGGCACCAGAGTGCAGCATATACAAGGTATATATATATATATATATATATATATATATATATATATATATATATATATATATATATATATATATATATATATATATATATATAATTTAAATACATTACATGATCAATTCATACGCCAAATTGTCTCTCAAATGTGCGCGCTCCTTTTCCTCAAAATAATTGTTCGTGCATTTAAGCAGCAACAAGTGTATATTTGGCCTTACTTCTCTCTCTGGTAATTTAGAATGCATTACAGAGAAGAATCATCTTGGGATCGAAGCGAGCAGGAAAATTTTTAGATCAAAATATTTGCAAACTGAAAACAATATTGATTTAATAGGGCGCAAATAATTTCACGAGGTGCCATGGCATTCTCTTTAACATTTTTTTTTTCAGTTAGATCGTTTTGGCTGCAAGGGCTTTGGACTATAAGAATAGGAGAATTTGCCCGAAATGTACTTTTATTTTTATAAAATTTGAAAGCGAGAGAGCAATTGCCCCTCTGTGCCCCCTGCAACTGCCCTTTGGGCATCTGGAAGAAAAATTCAAGAGAACCTTGAAAACTAATTCCATCTTGAGTATCCATTTGTACTGCTATTCTTAGATTCTGCTAGTCATGTTTCTTTACTTCAATGTTTGCCCCCCCTAGATTGGACTTCCGACCATAATTGGGAGGGGATGATAATGCCCCTGCCCCCTGCTGTGGTTGCAGCACTGTTTGTGAGTGTCTCTTCATCAATTTCACGTCATCACTCATTGTCACGATTAGCTCGAAGTGGCAGAAAGGCAACGCTAAGTAACAAAAATCAAATATCCACTCCCTCTCTCTACTACCTGAATCACTATTACCAATAGGTAGACTTCGGAAACTAAAGATTAAGCAGTTCAAACTTCATAGCAACACATCCAAGAAAAACATCCAAACACATTAGGCACCTTTCATACAAGACTTCTCAAAATGTCACAACTGTTCTAGATACTAAAAATTACGAAATCATTTCCGGAAATCTGAATCAGGAAGATATTTTCTCCCCCTAATCCTAGTACGACATTATTCGGAATCCCACACACCTTAATAAATCACAAAATCAATAGCTAAGTGTTTTTGTTATGTTGCTAGATAATAGAGGATATAATTGACAGATTAGTGAGAATTCCAGGTAGGAATATGTTCTGTATTTTTGACAGGGGGGGCAAAGCAGGCTCTCAGGGGGGGCAGTTGCCCCCCCTGCCCCCCCTCTAGCTACGGGCCTGCAGAGAGTTCTCGTTCTCATCTGCTGGAGAAAGAACATGACATGAGCAGAAAGAGGCATAAATACACTATTTTTCACAGCGACATTCAGGCACTTGTACCTCTTCACAAGTTTCAAGAAACGCTGTTCGTAATGCTTACGGATGAAGTAGGGTACGGCAACTTCCACTTTTGCTGTTGTCAGCGGCGGCGCCAGAATTAATCATCTAGGGGAGCTGAGGGGCTACAGAAAGAAATTTAGGGGGTGCGATGTTAAAAATAAAGAAAACATGAAACAGGCCATGAATCAACCTTTAACCACCACATCAAATACCAATCATATTTAATAAGGCATCTATGATTAAAGCCCCTATCACACGGAACTGGATTTCTAGTTGGAATGCCCTAGTTGGCGATGAACTGACTTTCTGGGTAGTAATCATGGCCGCCTGGCTGACTGCTTGACTGGTTTTGAGGAATAGGACATGTTCTAATTGCTACTAACTTCTTCGACTAGATTCTGTGGAACAGCCAATCAGAGCAAAGTTTGGCCATGTGAAGATATTCTGTGAGTTTGTAAAGTAGCCTTTTTTTGTCTGTGGCTTCCGAGTGCATACAACACGGGCATGTTTACAATTGAAAAAGCTAAAATATTCTTCCATACGTGTATAGTAAACGTTGTAAAGTATGTATTTTATCAGCGCCGTTCTTCTCTACCTAAAACCATTTAATGCGATGCGATATTCCTCTCGGTTGGATAGTTATCGTATTTTAAAAGTGTGAAGTGATACGTTGTTTACATCTCGCGCGGCCGCCATTATGGGAACGAAAGACTATCGACAAGTACGGTATAACAAGTACCGTGTGAGGCGAAAACTAGCAAATGGGTAGCCAGTCCAGCGTCAACTAGAGCTTTCCAACTAGAAATCCAGTTCCGTGTGATAGGGGCTTAATATGCCAATGAAAATGAAGAAAGTAACGACTTCATTTGACTTTTGCTTGATTATAGAACAACAATGACATGTTTGGAAATTTGAAAGGCGACATTACATTATAATTAGACCTCGGATTTTAGGTTTTTAACCTTTTTTTTCTTTGCAGGTAAAAAACAAATAACAAGTTATGTCAGTCAACGTTTCATTAAAACGCGACTGACGAAGTTTTATAGTGCCTGAGATAACCAATTTCGCTAGTTAGGTCCTATTTTAGGTTTATGTGATTAAATTAAACCTTTTTTTTAGGTCTTTATGTTCAGGTTTTACAGCATTTTTATATCTCACGTATTTGCTCAGTTTGGTGACGAAACAGTTCAATCACTGGCGTGTTTGAAACATGTTTTCTGTCGATTTCCCTCCCTCCAAGTCTATGATATTTTTCAAAGCTCTTCACAAGACGTTTGACGCCACTATTACCTATACACAGTGGCGGCGATTAAAAGGGGCAGTTCCCTTCTACTTCTAGCCCCCGCACTAATGCGGACTCTTAATGCTAAGCCTCGTCTACTTAGATAAAGTAAAATACACACAAACTCTATTACCAGTGCGTAGTTAGAGATCGGTTAGTTCACTGAACTCTCCACTTCGGCCTAACTATTAAAAAAAAAGGTAAAGTGCTCCCCTGTGCATAGCACCACGCCATGAAGGCGTATAGGGGGTGTGGGGGTAACGCCCCACACTTTCTTGATCCGGTCGTGAGTGGGGGTGATGTGATCAGCATCACGCCCCTGACCGCCTTTACCCCCCAGGGTTTCCCCCAGGTACCCATGTTATTCGACGCTGGGTGGGCGCCGGGGCCGCTTCCAACCTTAGAAAAGTTCCCGGATTTGAACCGGCCGGGGATCGAACCCGGGACCTTGAGCATGGTAGTCAGACGCGTTACCGACTTTTTTTTTTTTTTTTTTTTTTTTTTTATAAAGGAAAGCCCCCTAAGCGGAAGCTTCCCCCATCACATTCACTCATATCATTTCATTCACATTTCTATTTCTATTTCAGGACTTTTTCAGGACAGACAATCACAAATACCCATGCCTTACCCGGGACTCGAACCCGGAACCCCTGGCGTAGTAGCGCGCTCTGCTAACCACTTCGCCACGGAGGTCGACGACTGAGCCACCGCGGCCACACTATTGGCTTGTTATATAGTTATTACTATTTTTCACGCATAATTCACAATTAACAATTCACGCATAATTACCGGAGCCAAGTCGGCCTCCGTGGCGAAGTGGTTAGCACATCGCGCTACGACAGCAGGGGTCCCGGGTTCGAATCCTGACCTGGGAGTGGATGTTTGTGAGTGTCCATTCATCACTTTAATCATATCATCCATCACTCATCCCCATCTTCGGAAATTAGCCAAAAAAGGCACAAGAAGCGAAGTAAAATAATGGAAATCAATCAATCAATTACCGTAGCTAATTATTCATATATAAATGAGTAGCCACCTTTGCGCAGGAAATTATACATACGTAATTCATTTTTCACATCAACAAGTAACTTTTGCTAACAGTACTTTTGTACAATAATTTGTGTATAATATTGAAAATGATGTAAAAAATGAAAATTTGGTTAGAAATTAATATTTAGTTGGTTGCGTATGTACGTATCGTATATACGTACATATTAAAATTTCTTACCGTTCTTGTGAACTTTCTTCATGATTGTATCTAATCAGTATTTTTCATGAATTTTGTACCATTTTAAGTGTTTTGGAACCTACTTCAGAATTTTTCGAGGATAATTTAATGTTTTTAGAACCTATTTCAGGATTTCCAGAACTTATTTTTGGATTTTTAAAACCTATTTTTGGATTTTTAAAACCTATTTTAGGATTTTTAAAACCTATTTTAGGATTTTTAGAGCCTATTTTAGGATTTTTATAGCTTATTTTAGGATTTTTAGAACCTATTTTAGGAATTTGAGAACCTATTTTAGGAACCTAAAATCACACTTTTTAGAACCTAAAAATCTGAGGTCTAATTATTATATAATACAATTATCATATGGCACTGTCCTCCCCGATGACGCAGTGATTGCGTCGTCGGGTTGTAATCAAGCGGTCCCGGGTTCGATTCCCGATGGAGGTACATAGTGATTCAGATTCCACTTGAAACTCTAGGTACAGTCCCGATTAGTCTTACCGTGCATAAAGTAGACTTAAAACACTAAATTAATCAATCAATATGGCACTGTAAAAGTTGGTCTTCTCGGTTGAACGTAAGTTTTGAAAAAGGGGCGCCGATGGGGGTGCGCAAGCAGCCCTTCGCACCCTCTGGCTGTTGTGGTGAAACGCTTCCGTCCCGGAACAGGGAAAAAGTGGAAGTCATTTAGCGAAGGGCAGGTGACTCAGGCGCTCCCCAGCACACATAAGGACAAAACACAGGACAGCACACATACACACAGCCTTACAAAGGATTATACTGGCTGTAGGTCCAGACGCCAGACCCTCGTTAGTCTGCAAAATGCAGTCCAGGGTATACTACGTGGAAGTGAGTTGACAATTGGGTGTACTACGTGGGAGAATCACCCCCATACGCCACAAAGCATAGTGTATATATATGCACACACATACATGCATATGTGTGTGTCTGTCTGTGAAATTTATAAAGCAGCAAACTAATTGCTTCACTAACTGCTTAAAGATGTCAATAAATTACAATGTAGTTGGAATAGTTTTACTATATGTAGGCTTTTGTTTAGATTTTGATTCATTGATTGATTTGTGTTTTAAGTCCACTTTATGCACACTAAGGTTAATCGGGATTGGACCTACAGTTCAAAGTGGGATCCGAACCACTCAGTGACGTGCGGTGATGTCGACACTTGGGGTAGCAATCATTGGCGTGCCCAAGGAAGGTTGGCTCGCAAATTAGCCAAGAGGCACAAAACGCGAAGTAAAATAAACTAACTAAATCAATCAATCAATCAAGGAAGGTTGGAGTGGGTCATAATCCCCCTCCCCCCTTTAGGGCCCAGTATTCATAAAAATAGAACGTCAATGAAAGGAAAGGATTGCAAAATGAGGAAGGACTACTGAAAAGAAGCACACGTTAATCCCACCCACTTTCGAAAATACAAAACATGTTGATTTGACTATTAAGCCAGAGATCCCTGGTTCGAACCCCGTTATTTGTATCTGTCCCTTCATCAATTTTATCGTATCATCTTGACGATTAGCCAAAAGTGTAGGAAAAGCGAAGTAAAACAACCCAAATCAAACAATCAATCAATGATTTGATTTATGCTACTTAGCGTCGCTGACACATTTGGTTAATCGCGAAGTGGATACAACACAATTAATGTAGAGACAAACACAAATAACAACCATGCCGAGGTCGGGGACTCCTGGTGTCATAGCATGCAGTGATAACCACTCCCCACAGTTTTCGGGGTCGCTAAGATGAATAGTGACTGTCCTAATGCCGTTCAACTCCAAGATACCCCTGGCACTCCTTAGGGTGGGGGTGGGAAGGGGTGACATGTAAAAATAATCTAAAACGACCGATATTAGTGTGGAATCCATAGTTTTCGGGGTCGATACGATGAATAGGGACACTCCCAATGCCGTTCAACTCCAAGACACACCTGGCACCCCTAGGGGTGGGGGTGGGAAGGAGTGACATGTAAAACGACCGATATTAGTGTGGAATCCATAGTTTTCGGCGCCGCTAAGATGAATAGTGAAACCCCTAATGCCGTTCAACTCTAAGATACCCCTGGCACCCCTAAGGGTGGGGATGGGAAGGGGGTGACATGTAAAACGACCGATATTAGTGTGGAATCCATAGTTTTCGGCGCCGCTAAGATGGATAGTGACACTCCCAATGCCTTTCAATTTATTTATTCTTGCTCTTTCTTGGAGGTGGAACTAAAAATGTTGTTCATAAATTGTTGTTAAATTTATATTATAGTGAATTTGTAAACGATATTACTATATAATTTGTATACTCTACTTACACTTTTAAATAGCTGTAAATAAGTTTAGTTACATTTTACGCTATAGTTAGAATTCATTAAACACTCGGGCAACGCCGAGTAATCAGCTAGTTTGTTATAATATATATATATATATATAATCTATTTAATTTATTTTAATATATATATATAATAAGCTGTACCTAATGACACCCTTCGAGCACTGAAAGTACTATCACAACCGAAATCCTTCAGATGTCAGAGGAAGCAAGGAAAGCCATACGTTCAAAAGTTTTTCTTTCTTTTCAATCTTTGGTGGACAATACGAAGAGCCGCCCAAGGTTTCTTTTCATATGTAGTGGTATTAAATATAGATAGCTACATGCATGTGTTTTAGGGTGACATGTCAATTTCTCGTTTATGTGAATAGGTAAATTTTAATGTAAGCAAAAGCATGTGCGTGTCACAGTAAAATATTTTAGCATACCAAGAAAATCCAAAACACATTCCCATCTCGCCGGCTTCCGTGGTGGAAGGGCTGGCACAGGGCGCCTTGACGCTAGAGGTCCCAGGTTGGGCATGTGAATATTCATCAATTTCATTTTATTATCACCCATCTTCATCTTTGCGATTAACCAAAAGGGGCAGAAATGCGAACTAAAATAAATCAAATAAATCAATCAAACATTCCCATCTCACTCCAAATACCTTGTGAATCCAATCAAAAATCTACCAATAGAACCTGCAGTGAGTTTCATTTATTTCGTGCATTCATCTGACTAAAGTAATTGAGGACTAAAAGTGGTAAACGTTGTAAGTGCCAAAAGCGAAAGTGTTGGTAAATCGTTCCGCGCATCAGCCCGTGACTTCTTTACACGCCCTTTGAACTATTTAGAGGGCTACCAGCAACATTTCACGTTTACCACATTATAAAGCATGGCACATTTCACAGTTTAACGTGGAAAATGGTGTTTGAATTATTGTGGCACAGCGTTTACCAATTTTAGTCTTCAATTATCTTACAGATTGACTTTAGGGTTTAACTTAAAATGGCGTTGTGTTTGTGATACCAAAGTTATATTTTGAGCAATTAATGTCTAATTATAAGTATACCTAATACATAGGTAAAAATAAGACCCCCCCCCCTCTTCTGATAATATCGCAAATTGCACCCACCCTGTTTAAATATCTAGGAAAAATGTCATATCACCTAGGAATGATATCGCGATGCGATGAGTAGAGAATTGTCACAGCCTCATCTAGTCTCCTGTGTGGCGAGGTCCTTCTCATTCTTGTTTGAGCTTATTTTTGTTTCGGTTTCCACTCTGAAGTTATTAAAACTTATTCCAGAGTCATTTCATGCTCTGATAGGCTAATCGGGACTCTATTTTCAAAATCTCTTAATATATAGGTTTAAGTATAGTTTTCCGAACACCCTCTTACAAAGTTATGAATATGGGTGAGGTACAGGAGTACATTGTACCTCCCAAGTTGGTCTGTAGTGTCTCTTCGCCTTCGTGTAAGTATTTCGTTTTGGAAGATTTCATTTTAAATATTGAAAAGAAAATGGGGTCAGTCATATACTCTTCTGATGAAGAATTGTATCTTATCTTCGAATCGACGCGACCACTTCTTTAGAAAAGAGTAACCCCTTCCCTCTTACGTTAAAGGAGCATTCGTCTGCAGCGTGATTTTCTGAGAGCAAATCTGATTCCATCGTTCCACACACATTTTAAACAATTTTCATCTCCTTAAAGAGGTTTCCAAGAACATAGGTCAATGAACTAACTAGTAGCAAGCACAATGTAGTAGAATAAGTTTACAATGGTTTGAATTCCTGTGGTAAGGTAGATATTTTTTGTAAGTTATAAACAATATACACTTTTTTATTGGGCGAATTGAAAATAGGTTGTTTTAACAGTAGCACCTTGCGTCTGCTGTCAAATTGCCAAGGGGGAGGAGTACAGGGGGTACAACTCGATTTACGGATTTAGGGGGTACCGTACCCCCTTCAAAAATTTGGGGGGGGGGGTACAATGTACCCCTGTACCCCACCGTTCCTGCGCCACTGTCTGTATGTGTGCATTTGTTTCTTTGTACATTAAGGTATGCCTACCCCTCAGCCCTCACCAGTTTCACTCACGAGACAACATGAGACGAGAGACGGCCGGTCAAGCCTAGTGTCATCTCGATACCATCCCTGCTCTTCGTGCATTGGCTCTACCTTTGATAAATATTAAATGGCATGCACCAGACTGGCAGAAATGGATATTCTTTCTCTGGTGCTCGAAGCAGACAGGTCATGAAGGACTACGCGAAAGGGACTCTGTGTCAGCGGATCGAGATTAGCTATTGATCAGTTGTAACAGAGGCCACTGGGAAGGAAACGAAACCTCCAGTAGAATATCAGAACAGTATATACACTGTTTCTGTTGCTACAGTTACGGAAGAATGATCGAACCTCTCAATCGCAACAGTGTTGCCAACGTTTGCATGAACATGTTACCATTTCTGGTGAGAACTAAATGTTACTTCGAATGAGGGACGGCGCCAACCTGAAACAAGTGAGGGGGCTACAGATTTCGGAGATTTAGTCGGTGGGCTAACTAATACGAGGTACGGTATAATTTTACCAGTTAAACATTTTAGTCAAATTCAATTATAAATTATCTTGTTCCATCATATACATGTCAAATAAAATGCAATAATTATATTGTTTTATTCTCCTAAGCCATTGTTGAGTGGAATAATATCACAGACTTACTATTCATACGAACAGTACATACACTTAAAAAAAATTCTTATTTATCTAGGCGCTGGAGATACGTATAAATACTACACGTAACACTATTTCTATGTAAAGAGAGAGAGTACTTTTTTTGCTAAAATGAGAAAATTAAACACAGCAAGAAACTACGATAAGATACATATGTTTTTTATGAGCAGTTACAACCTTGTTTACATCCAATTATTTTGCAAACGCTTTCTCAAAGGACAGAATATACGTAGATCTCGTTACCAATTCGATTACGAAGGTAACACTTGATTTGCCGTCGATGGAGACATGCACACTTCAAGCTTATAAAGTTCGTAAAAGGTAATTTTGAATGTTTTAATCATTGCAAGCAGCTGCTGAAGTGTCTTTACTTTAAGTTCCTTCTTGCCTCATAGTGTGCCATAACGCTAAACGTTCAAATCACAACAGCAAGGAGCGGCGAATGATTGTAGATTTTCATGCTTCAGAAAAACGGCACTATTTCCGAACTAGAAATGCACTTGAACATTGTACTTGCCCCAATGGAAGTTTTCTAATAGAAAATGTAAACTTCTACTATTTTAAGTTTTCGGTCAAAATGCTTCTCTCTACGTGGGCTACGGAGGGGGCGGGGAGGCTCAGACCTATTTTGGGGAGTCTTCAGCCCTCCCTAGCGCCCCCCCCCCCCATGTAGCGCCGTCCCTACTTGGAAGGATCTATCATAGGCGCCGATTTTCTTTAGGTACATGACAAGACAGAATTTTTCGTTAAAGAAATATAGACACCCAAAACTGGGGTGGGGGTTTGCAAGGTGCCGCAAGACACATATCCTCTTGGGAAGGAGCCAATCTGCAGCAACGTTTCACACCGTAGAGGCATGGCAGGTCGCACAAACCTGAATTCGATTGGTAAAATCCTCAAAAGACACGTGTCGCCTGTCTCTTGTCGCTTCGGTGCGAATTCTCCCTTAGGCAGCTTTCAGACCAAAACGACAGGCGACAAGCGACACGGGGGTTTCACACCGAAGTGACAAGCGACACGGGAACATAGTTAGCGTCGCAGCACGCTGTGCTAATCGCTCCGCCACGGAGGTCGGCATCGGCAGTTTTTTTGGGGGGGGAGGGGGTTAAACTTACTTTTGCACAGATAGGTTAACCAGGACTGGACCAATATTTTAAAGTGGGATCCGAACCACTACAACCTGGTATCGAACGGCAAGTTATGTCAGATGGTCAATGGCGTGTCTAGGATTTTCGAAATGGGGGGGGGGAGTACGCATAATTTTTTTATTAGTAGTCAGACCTCTTATTTTGCCATATTTTCCTGCATTTGGCGTCCTTTTTTTTAGGAATACATGGGCCCAAGGAGGGTTATAATCCCATCACCCCTCCCTTTTGGTACGCCACTGCAGATGGTTATATATTTCTATATTTTTACTTTTCAAGTGTCCAATTCCTTCATTTTGTGCCCTCCCCCACTCCCTCGAAGTAATTTTTCCCAGTGGAGGCCCCTTTGCAGACCCCCCAGTAACGGTCCCAGAAAGGGAGCAGACGACTCTCCGGTTCACCAGTGGGCCCCCTTACTCCCCCAAGCAAACAAGGAAAAAGTAGATAATGAAATGCTCCCTCCAAATATCAAGACACCCTCAGAAAATATTTTTTCCTCATCCTCACAGGGCACAGCCATTATTTCTGGCGCAGTCCTCTCTCCTCAGTCTAAATCCGGGTCTGACAGATCGATGCATAAAATTCGATTCGGGGACTCGATTCCACCATGAGGATCTTCGCAATCGTGCTTTCCTTTACACAATAAAACGAAATTATTGCAGGCACAAAATAATTTGACCACAGTTGGAAACGTTGAATTTGCTTTACGCTTGCGTGTGAATTCACTGCTGCCCTCGGTCGGTATTAACACGAACTAAATGAACATCAACGGTTTCGAGTGCTAGTGACATCTGCTGGCAGCGTGGTGTTTCACTTCGAAGATCACTTGACGAGCTCAGTTCGCCTCCGACAGTGGTGTGTCTAACCAGGATAGTGCAAAACAGTTTGTGTAAATTAGGATTAATCGGTTACCAGTGCTGAAAATGGCTCTCCAAGGTTGCTACGCTATCCTCAAGTACATCGTGGTGATTGTTAACTTCATAATTTGGGTGAGTACTGTCAGCATATTGATGGTTTTTAGTCATGTTTTTAGATGAAGCCTGATTTGTTGTCTTTTGTGAAGCATCTTATCTTCGACATCCCATCTGGCATCTGATCGCCGCAACTGACTTACGAATTGACATTTTAGCACCGAATTCTTGACAATTGAATGTCGATTTTGTGATCTTTGAAGCGCCAGTGTCTATTTTTGTGCGTGAAGTTTGAAAATAAGAAAACACATGTTGATGGTGTGAGTGAATTCTATTTTAGGTTATCCGTTACACCCACGACCAAGCAGCAAACGACTTTCATTCTTTTTAGGAGACAACCCGCACTCCTTATACAGCACATTCTACTCGTAAAATTTAGAAACATCTCAGAATTGTCACTGTGAGAAGAAAGAACAAGATTGGAAAAACCGTTAGCCGTGTGATTGTTATGTTTTTCTTTTGAAACTGTTTATTACATTGCCGCCAGCTGCGTTGATCATCAAGTCTTGTCAAGAAACACTTTTTCTCTCCTCCCCATTCGTTAATTATGTGCTGCAAAGAAATAAATGTGCAAGTTTCCAATGATCGTAACCGTTCCTGACCATGTTAGTTTTTTCACCCCACCCTTCTTTACAGTCTTTGGATGTAACCGTTAGTTACTTTGTATGGGAACTGAAAATGTAACTGGTTACTTTTTTAAATGAGCAATTGCACCGCAAGCGCTTTTTAAAGTAACTATAGAAACGAAATTGAGGGTTACTTATTTTTGGCATGATAGGAACTTTTTCCAGTCAGACTTTTGCAATATACCTTAAAGGTAAACATTGACAGAATGTTGTACTTTTATCGTCAAAACAGTCAACTCCAAGTTCCCAAGTGTGTATTTTACAACACCCAGGATGTAGGACTATATTACCTGGGGTAATCATCCTGGACATTCCACAATTTCTTGATTCAGCGGTACTTAACAAAATTGTATTTTGCTAAAGAAGAGAAATTACTCATTTTCAAGTACAGGGATTTATTGCCTCTATATAGTTTATATATAAAAATATATGAGGGTAAATATAATTTAATGAAAACTAATGCAATTTTTTTTGAGATCACGAGTGAAAAAGTAAGTGCGCTAGAATTACATACACGTTATACAAGTTATATCTTATTTAGAGTAAAGCAACTCTAAAAGTAAATGGACTAATTTTTAAAGTAATGCGTAACTGTAACTGAGTTACTTTTGACGCAAAGTGACTGGAGCTTAGCCTCTTAAAAAAAGTAACATCTTCGAAAGCACTTCTTTCTTATGGTACCAATAAAAATGTCACATTTTTCATATTTGACGTACATATTCAGTACTTACAGTTGGAAATTGTGTATATTAGAATTCCCACGTCTATCGTGATCAGTCCCGTAGCTATTTTGGAACCTTAGGCAGGATTGTGGTTTGGCGCCCCCCCCCCACACACACTACTAAGCAGCAATATTTTATGTGCGTCCTTCGACATTTATTTACACCTGCGAATTTTGAAATGAGGAAACAGATAAAAGAATTAAATAATAATTAAATTTAAAGATTCGTAATTTGCATTTTTGATTAAAACGAAGTTTAACGTATTTAAGGATATTTCAGTTAGCTATATCTTAGTGTCTGAAGAACATCTTTTAAAACGTATTATTACTACTACTTTGGGAAACATAAAATTGCAGCAGTGTGTTACCAGAATATATAAGCCTACAAGCAAAAGAAGAAAGTTAAGAAGAATAATTAATATAAGGAAATAATAAATTTGTAATTTAAAATTATTCAACTCTGCCTGAAAAGAATGCATTCTTATAAACTATGTATTGCAAGAAAAAATTTCAAAATATTTATAAAAAACAGACTGATATCTCAGAAAGAGAATAATTAAAATTTAACTTTTCTTGCTTTCAATCAAGTAAAATCGTCAATTATCTTATCAAAATTGACAATATTTACAATTTCTTTTTCAATTGACAATATTGAGATATTATTTAACTTCTCCCTACCCATTGACTACCGCAGGCAATTTTTTTTCTATTTTGAGTTTGAACAGGAAAAGTCATGTACAGAGTTGAAGGGTGACATCCATTTTCAAGTGGATCGCCCAAAGGAAGCATTTAGAGGTCAGTTCATTACTTGAAAATCTTCACTTCAATGGGAACAAAGGTAGAGTTAACATCTTGTATATTTTCCTTCTCCCCTTACCTTTGTCACGTGTAAATTTCTCCCTTGCACAATGTGATATATATATATATATATATATATATATATATATATATATATATATATATCTTTGAATGGCACCCTAGCCTTCAGTCCCCTAGCCTACCTCTCGCTACGGGCCCAATCGTGATCATAATAGACTGGGGACGATTTATGAAATTTTTGAAATTCTTGGACGCCTAAAAAACCATCACCAAAAAATTTGATCTCGGAGCTGATATCTAATCGCTACACTTGTCTTTGCGATGCACTGTTACACGATGAAAGGACCCCAAGTGAAGACAACAGTGACATTCGCTGGATGCATTTAGTGAGACACCTAAATTTGAGGAATTTAGTAAACTAGAAAAACTATTGCCAAACCAACAAAACGAAATATTTGAGTGCATTTGGTGTGGTGAAACAAAGTTGTTATTAGGTACTAGGCCTACAGTTTCAGTGGAATTCGAACCACTCACTGTGCAGCTACTAGGAACTGACCCATGACCCCTTGATTAAAAAACAGCAGTGCTACCACTACGCCATCTGGTCTCAGTGCCATCCTTAGTTTTGGTACATATTGTAGCATGTCAAAAAATTCCAGTAATTCCTGCAAATTTTGACAAAGCTAGGAAAAGTAATTGGATACAAATATTCCGATAGTTATCTGTCAGGAACTGAAAATTTGCAACATTGTGCATCTCTTGCACTTGCTCATGCATGGGCGTCCGGAGGGGGGGGGCAGCCCCCCCTGGAAAATGAAAGTCAACCGAAAATTATATATTTTTCACATATAATTTCATTTCAGCCACAGTAACATGTGTTAATTATTGCATGTTTTTTGAGGGAACAACACTATTATTGGGGAAAATGTGCCTTGTTTGTCCCCCCCTGCAAAAAAATACCTTCCTTGCCCCTCCCTGGAAAAAATCCTGCGGACGTCCGTGTGCTCATGCATGTCAATTTAACCTCATTAGCTTTGAACCTAAAAGGGATGAGGAAACAGGTGAGTGGAGAAGGTTACATAATTTAGAACTACATAATTTGTATTCATGTCCAGATATTATTAGAATAATTAAATCAAGAAGACTTAGGTGGGCAGGCCATGTGGCACGAATGGGAGAGGAAAGAGGAGTTTACAGGATTCTTGTTGGGAAACCTGATGGTAAGAGACCTGTAGGAAGGCCAAGACGAAGATGGAGGGACAACGTTGAGATGGACCTAAGGGAAATCGGTAGGGATGGAAAAGAGTATATAGAACTTGCTCAAGATAGGGAAAGATGGAAGGCCTGTGTTGCTGCAGCCATGAACCTTCGGGTTTAAGAAGGCTAGGGAGTTAGTTAGCTACATGGTTATCGATCGCGATGTTGTTGCGATTAGTCGAAAGTGGTAGAAAAGCGAGAAGGCAAAAAAAAACAACAAAAAACAAAAAAAAACGCAAGTGTTATGTTGTCATAATATATTTTCGAAGACTCACACGTGCAATGTTATATCGATATTTTGACCTACATCCACGTACAAGTAGGGTTGTCCCCCCCCTCCCCGAAATAGTCAAAACTACAAGCGCTCTCGACTTTGATGCAACGGGTCTTGGGTTTGATTTCCGATGGGAGCCCTCACAATGTAGATGTTGACCCAGCATCTTGAGAACAATTGGGATAAACAAGAAGTAGTGGACTCCGGTCTCGAAAGCCATAAAACAGCGGCAATGGGACTCGATGCTTTCTGACCTCGCGTTACCCAATGAAAAAGCCCTGGGAGGGCTGTTGCGCCACGGAGAATAGTTTAATTTACCCTAAACTGCAATGGTTTCATGTTTCTGCTTCTTGCGGGTCGTGATATATGGATCGTTTTCATGTGCTGGTCACCATAAACTGTATAAATACATCAGGAGCGTGTATTCCAGTCTAGCTAGGCTATCTGCGAAGCCTGAGGAAAAATCGATTAGAAACTGTGAATTAACCTGATTTCAAAAAGAAGATAATGGCGATTTTGAAGTTGGCAACCTGAATTCTTAGGAGTTGGCAACCTGAATTTTTAGGAGTTGGCAACCTGAATTTTTAGAAGTTGGCAACCTGACTACCTTTGGGATGGCAACGTGGCTTCCTTGAAGACGTCAAGAATGAGCCTAGTCTTCTCCCTTCCTCCATAGTCTAGGACCAGGTATCATAGTGAGCTAGTCCAAGTCTTAGATTGATTGATTGATTTAGTTTATTTTACTTCGCGTTTTGTGCCTCTTGGCTAATTTGCGAAGATGGGGATGAGTGATGAAATCATGAAATTGATGAATGGACATTTACAAACAACCAAGCCCGAGCGAGATTCGAACCCGGGACCCTTGGCGTCGCAGCGCGATGTGCTAACCACTCGGCCAAAGGGTCCGGCTCCAAGTCTTAGACTCAGCATACGCCACTCAAATATTCACTTTCGAACAGATATGTAGGACGCTGAAACAGGAGACTAAAATAAAAATATATATATATGTATCGAGCGCCTCACAAAGGTTCAGGATTAGAGTCTCGGCCTTGATTGGGTGTTTTTGTTAGTGTCCTTTCATCAGTTTCATTTAATCATGTTTCATCCTCATCGTCGCGATATCCTGATTACTACACGAATATGCGTCTTTGCCCCATCCCTCTTCTTACCGAAACGTCAGCGCATGCCATATTCATCCCTGTTGTGGCTTGTCAGCAGCCAGCCTTCCTCTGGGTATGGTGGAGGGATGAAGACACAAAGGATAAGGAAGAAAGGGACTCGCGACCCTTAAAAAGAAAAAGAGAAACCTCAAGGGAGCAAGGGAAGAAAGTCCACCTTCGCCATCCTCTCCCTGCCCTGTTTAAAGAGGGGACGAGTCGCAAGACGCTATACTGATCGCATTTCCAACTGGCGGCTGGGAAACGACGAATCAGCGATTAGTTGAATTCTCTTCGACTGACATCGAGGATTTTCGTGTCACGAGGCACCGAAAGTTCCTGAGCGTCGTATACACATGTTGCCAAGCGTACTGTAAAACGGGGGACAAAGAGTTGATCAGCGCTGTTACTGGATAAAAGTTGTACAATAGTACACAAAGCACGGAAAATTAGTACACAAAACACCGAAACACTGTACGAACAAGCCAATAAAAAAAAAATGACAAAAATAGACGTACGCTTGGCAACGTTTGAACGGGGGAGCGATGTTACTCCTACAACTCTTACTTCGCAACTGAAGTTGTTGACACTCATCGAGCCACACATCCACGAAGACGATTGGTGGACAGCTATGTGGCCAAAAGTAGGAAAGCCGCCAGTTGGGCCCGCCATCAGTATAGGCAATTCAGAGCTAACTTCTAAACTTTCCCTGTTTTATAACGTTATATTTCCCCTTGACATCAGTTCAAACCTAGGACCTCCAGCTTCGTAGCGCATTACGTTCTCTTTGTACTACACCCCCAAGATTTTTGGCTGTGGTTTTCCCGTCTATTGGGGAAACGGAGGACGTTTAAAGAAGTCGAGGAGAATAGAGCAGAAGGCGAAAACCGACCTAAAGTACGATCAATACAAATAACAACTTATTCAGCATATGATAGCTGATTCTTCTTGTTAGAAGAGCTTTTCCAGGAAGTCTAGGAGACTTCGATGGAATCTGCTTACGAGGAGATTTCTATATAGTTTATGATCTTCAGAGCACACGGAAGTACTATGAGGAAGCATGGAGGAATCTGTAAACAAAAGTCATTTCCTATGTGCTGCGTGCCTCTGTTTGTTTAACCGTCTTGTGTAAATTCCAGTCGTTCTCTTTATAATCTGTTATAATGAATGCCAATATTCTAATTAAATGGCGAACGGGAAAAAAATTACAGGTTAACCAAGATAAGAATGCCCACGGCAAACTCGTTCAGTAAAGTGCACAGTCATTTGTTTTATCCTTTTGGTTTCTCTTCCATCGTGCCTGTGAGCGACGTGGGGTATTATATTATCTTCCTCAATTTGATTTGGTTTTTGTTATTTAGCTTAACGTTTCTAGCACTTTTGGCTAATCGCGACGATGAGGATGAGTAATGATATCATTAAATTCATGAAGGGACACTTGTAAAGAAATCCCAGGCCAGGATTCGAATCCGGGACCCATCTTGGTAAAGCTGCATATAACAAACTTTTATTGTTAACCATATTTAATTAGAACAAAGCAAAAATATTTTTAAACATTCCCTCGTTTTTGCAACGGTTTATTTATTTTTTATGCATTAATAGTTATAATACATTCTATTTTTTTAATATTTATTGGAAAGATAAAATATAAGATCATAGCAACAAATTTCAGTCATAATATATTTTAAATTCATATGACTTACTGGAATATTACAAATGCACATGGCGGAACTGTTGTTACGCGTCTCCTACACAAAAACAGCAATATCCAGTCCCAAACAGTTTATTTACCTGGGGAAAGTTGGTGGATATCAGTCGGCATTCGGGTACTAATTTTAATGAAGTTGTTAGTTAAACCTGATATTGTCATTGATAATTGACAATATTTACCTTGGTTCCCAAAACGTACTACATTTTTCTACTACTATTTTTTCTTATTTCCATAAGCTTTTGATACTCTACGTTATATTTCCTTAGTTTTTGTATTTGTAGGAGGTACCAATGGAAGACCTTGAAAACCAGTCTCCAATGACAAAAATCTCCTCGGAAAAAAATAACAAAAACTTGAAGAAACGGCCTGTTATAAAATGCCTATGCAATGATAACCACCGTTTTTATTAACATTTCGGTATATCTTGAGGGTATGCCTGCTTTTAGTGTACATACACTGTGGCGAAGATTTGTTCCCAATTCAGGATTTACCAACTCCGGAACTATGAAAATTTCAAGGAGACAGCTCCATCTCAGGAACTGGTATGCACCAGTCGGATATTTCAGTAAAAAGTCTTCCCAACTTAGGAAGTCCTACTAATTGCCTCGGGGGAAGATGAATTGGCGTTTGAATTTATTGATTTGTCGTTTTCAGCCCGCTTTATGCACATGTCGGCTAATTGGGACTGGACATACAGTTTAAAGTGGTATCCAGAATCACTGCGCAATGTGCCTCCAGCAGGTATCGAACCCGGAATCCCTTGATTACAAGGCGATGACGTAACCGCTACGCCATCGGGGAGACCCGAATTGGCGTTTGAAATAGTTGACATTACGCTTACCTGTGTATCTGCTAACCTAACCTACAAGCAAAAGATTTGCAGTATAGTTGCTCAAAATATAATAGAGGAAATAAAAAAACTCTCTGTGAAGCACAATATTTTTTCTCCAAATGCATAAATATACGCAGCATTTCAGTGTAACGTTCATTAAAAAAGAACCTCTCAAAAACCGGTCACCGTCGCAAAGTACCGTTTAGACGGGCGAAGTTGTTAGTTACGAAGGACAGATTGTTATACGAATTGAAGGGCAAAAGCTGTTTACATAATGGTAAATGAGAATTGGATAATGAAACGCAATGTACGTTATCAGTTTTCCCTGAAAATCAATAATGTTGTGAAGAGTGAAATGTGAAACACCCGTTACATTCGAAGAGCTCAAATTTCATTCCTACTCGATTAACGGAAATTAAGTCACAAAGATAGAAAAAGAACCGATATTAATGAAGTAATAATAATAGGAATTGGAAAGTATACTTAGTCCTATGGCGCACACATTGTAACAACGGTCATCGATACCCGCATTGTTAATTTTTTCGAGTAAAAGGTTTGGCCGAAACCGGATCCAATTTGACCATACCCTTAGTGTTGCACCAGCTCAGTCATGTGACGACAGAGGTGGAAGCGGATGACGAAGCCATGATAGTAACCAGTGGCGCATTCTCCATGTTACCGCGTTTACTGCCGGTAAACCGACTTTTTTCATATATACGAGGGTAAGTCCGTAAGTAGGTCACAAACGTTTTTTTAAAAAATAAATACTGACTTGTAAACCGCTTTTATTTTGCAGCACAATCTCCAACAATGATACACTTATCCCATCGTTTTATAATTTCCCTAAAACCTGCTTCATAAAAGTATGTAGGCTGCTGGCCCAGACACAGCCGAACCTCACGTTCAACATCTTCATCATCTGCGAAACATTTGCCGCCACCGTGAGCGTACTTTTCGGAAATTCAAACGACCATGTATTATGATGTAGGCTAAACCATGAGAACACGATATTGCAGTTGCTATGGTGTCTTTCGTCAGGTATGCTCCTCGAACACGGTCGTGCATCTGCTATCTAGCTACTGTAAACTCAATATCATCAAGCTGGATTGTACTGTCACCTATTGATACTTTAAGAAATTACTATTTTCAGTTCACCCACATCTGTTTGTAACCTATTTACTGACTTCACTTCGTATTTATATATTTAGCTTCAATATGGCAATTGTTTATCTTGTGCAAACTATGAAAACAAGCTTCTAAATCAGAATTTAAGTAAATTATTTAAAGAGCTTGACTGATTTATGTACGCCACTGTCGTTCACACCCATCGCACCCTTCTGACGACTGGGTTTCCTCACCGATTGTATGTGGGGTGGGCGAGGGAGCCGAAGCGAGTGACTATTTAAAAACACGCGGCCTGCGAGCGTCAGTTCCACATCTGCAAACAACGTTGGCAGGAGAACGCTGCTTGTTCCTTCTTGCTTTCTGTGCTGCGCTTGGCAGAGGCAGTGTTCCTACATGAAGGGAAATCTTCCTTTTTAAATAAAACTTGTCCTAGATCTTCCTACACCAAGGGAAATTTTACAATAAATAAGAATTGTTACGGTAAACCAGTTTCCTTGCTTTTTTCTGCAGCGAACTGTTGGAAACTGTTAACATTTGAGTTGTGGGACTCCGTCGAATGAATGGAACACTACGATTGATTGATTGATATTCAGTTTTAAGTCCACTTGATGCACAGAAAGGCTAATCGGGACTGGACCTACAGTTTAAAGTGGGATCCGAACCCGGAAACCCTTTATTCCAAGGCGACGACGCTACTACCACTGCGCCATCCCGGAGGCCCCTGGAACGCTACTAAGCCTCGCGACAAGTTAAGTTTGCACCAGATTTTATGTATTAATCCACGCGAGTCGGCGGTCTGCATCTCCCGTGCGAGTCTTGCCTCAACCGACGAGCTGTTCAAATCCCAGATTGTGAGAAAATTGGCAGTATCGCAGCGGAACTATATTCTGCGCGCATGTTTGGGTCTGCATATGCGTAAAGTTGCTGCAAACTTAACCTGTCGCGGGGCTTAGAAACAAATTCCGCACGCCTCTGCAGGCAGGCGATGCGAGCGAAGGAAATAGAGATTGTCTTCTGTTTCCTGATCCTATTGAAACGACTGTTCAAGTTGTAATTTGATTTCCAGATGTTCCTGCTTGTCTATCTGTTATCTCGTGTGAATAAAATGTAGCAGGATGTCTTCTGAATGAATCAATCAATCTTCGCGGACAGAGCACAGTTGATGTCGAACGATGTTAAGTCGATTTGCTGTAGGTATCGATATCAATTATAGATCGATGGTAGCGCTGTTTGCATTCAGGTATCAGATACGCGCCTTGTATAATGATACATTGCCCCACTTTCACAATTGAAACTGACTAAGGCCTGCTTTAGACGAAATCATTTTCCTTAGCATTTTTCCTAACATTGATGCTATGATCAAAAAGCTACCGTGTAAAGTGAGAAATTATATGGCATTTCAGATGCCATGGCATATTTCATGGCATTCCTCAAGGATAGAACCGGCTCTATTTCCGTAGCATTTTTCGTAGCATAACCAATCAGAAACGACCTCTAGGTCGCGAGTGAAGAAGAAATGGCGGCCGCTTGAGATGTAAACAATGTATCACTTCACATTTTTAAAAGTCTGTAACTATTGAACCGACAGGAATATCGTTTCGTTCAAAACGTTATTAGGTGTAAAACGATGGCGCTGCTTAAATACATATTTTACAACGTTTACTGTACACGAAGAATATTTTAGTTGTTTCAAATGTAAACACCGTGTACTCAGCATAGATGGTGTAACTCGACGAACTCGACGTGCCTTTCATGCTGTATGTGTTATACATTGTATCGTCTAAAGCCTGCGTAACGAACTCACTAGTTTTCTTAAACCAGAGGGTTTATGGGCTGCAGCAACATATCTATCTGTCCTTATTCTGGGCAAGATCAATCCAATCTTTTCCATTCTTGCCGATTTCCTTTAGGTCCATCTCAAAGTTCTCTACATGTCTCTTACCATCAGGTTTCCCAACAGAAATCCTGTAAACTCTTCCTTCCTCTCCCATTCGTGCCACATGGCCTGCCCACAAGTCTTCTTGATTATATAATATCTGCGCATAAAACTGTCCTAACCAAATAGGCCTACGAAGAACTACACTGTATAAAGTTGATGGCTTATACAATAATGGCCTAAACCAGTGGTCTTCAACCCGCGGTTCTCTAAAGCCTATAATGAAATAAAAAAGGCAGCCCTATCCAACTTTAAAACAGATATTGGCATGCTGGTGAAGAAAAACACAGTCTTCTCGTTGAAAGGCTAAATGACAATTGTATTGCCTCAATGGTTAATGTGCTTTATTTTTATTTGTTTTGATTGAAAGATTTGGTGTTTCAAGTCCACTTTATGCACAGTAAGGCTAATCGGGACTGGACCTACAGCTTAAAGTGGGATCCGAACCACTATGAACCTCAGAAGTTGACAGTGTTCTTTACAATAGTTACCACATGCTGATATATATGAGAAGTGGATGCATATTGAACAACAGAAACCATGTAGGGGTGTAGTTATTTGTAAAGCTACCACTGCCTTTGTGACAGTGCGGGCCGTCAGTTCCTTACGGAATGTGAAAATGGGCCGCTATAGTAAAAACGTTGAAGAACACTAGTCTAAATCGTCAGTTCTCTGCCATCCAACGATCTCAAAGAAATGACTGCGACAGTTTTTTCAGTATTAAGGGCTATTACATACTTGACGCTAATTAATGCAATTTCAATGATTCTTCTTCGTACGGCTCGTACGGTGCTACAACTCTCTGTGAGCCTTGAGACCAGCTCAACTATTTCGTGCCACAGCTTCCTACCCTCTGCTTGCTTTCTCCAATTTTTAACTTTCATTCTCTTTTGGTCTTCATCTGCTTCCCATTTCTTCCTCTTAGTGTAGATTCCAATGGTTTCCACTGTGTTATTCTTCTGACGGTTCAAGTTTTTTTTACCATCCTTTCGATATAACCAATCCATGCTGTCCTTCAGGACTTTCTCTATTCCACTATATCACTCTGTGTTATAGGGCCTCCCCCATGGCGAAGTGGTAGCCTCCTTTGCCTTGTAATCAAGGGGTCCCGGGTTCGATACCCGGTGGAGGCACAAGTGGTTCGGATCCCACTTTAAGCTGAAGGTCCAGTCCCGATTAGCCTTACTGTACATAAAGTGGACTTAAAACAGCAACTCAAACCAAACTCTGTGTTATCAGTGCATCTACTTCACTATTTCTTTTCTATTCCGTACCTTGTACATTTGGAGCCAAGATGGCCGCCAGAATATTCTCTGGGCACTAGTGCCTACTGAAAGTGAGAGAGTGAATAGTCTGTGAGGAAGAGAAGCAACGCGATGTAAGAGGTATTGCAGGTTGGCTGCAAGTAATGTATATTTTGCGACGAATACATCAGTTCGATGTAATTGAGTGTCTTATTTACGTGTATTAGTCTACCTACAGCATCATTAACCTTCCTGGAAATGCTACAAACAGCGTCCGAAACAAGAAGAGTGTTTTTTGTTGGATCACGGGCGCGAACACTTCTTTTTAAAAATAGATATAGTTTCAGTTTTTAAGAATATATTTACGGCTCACACAACTGCGATTTATAATCATTGTCTATGTTTATGCATGATAAAATATTCAAACTTAAATTGGAAAGTCCGAGAATTGAACTCGGGTCTCTAGAGTAGCATTTTAAAAATATTTGCTTTAAGTCCACTTTATGTACAGAAAGGCTAATCGGGACTGCACCTGCTGTTAAAAGTGGTATCAGAACGACTATGTGCCTATACCGGGCATCGGCCCCTTCCCCGCGCAGGTCAACTGCAGCCAGTGGCGGCGATTGGGTTCCAAAACTAAGGGGGGGAGAGTCAGGGTAAGAACAGTTTACCAAAAGTGGAAAAATTTGAGGGGCAATTCCCCCCTACGCCGCCACTGACTGCAGCTATAGGCCTGGTTAGGACCCAGCTGGTTGATACGGTCAAGATGCTGTTCTACCTTCGCAGAGGTACCGATTCACCGTGATCAACTCGCAGAATACCAAGTGAACTTTGATTGCCATTCCGCCACCGGCGTTACATTCGGTCAGCTGGGTGTAAGCAACAGCGCCTGACGTCATGCGCCCACGGGCAATTTGCTCGCGCCGCCAGTGGAGTGTGTGAGTTTGCGAGGCAGGGAGCCAATTGGACATATGCGATCTCAGGTTTCTTGCCTCTTCGTGGCCTTCGAACTTGCGTTCGCCAAACTTCCTGCTCTATAACAATGACGACAAAGTACGTGCAATCTTCTTGCTGGATTTGAGGCTTGGTACCGAGGCGGGATTGTAAGAATCGAGACGAGATAGGGTTCTGTAAAATCAGACTCTGAGAGCTTTCAGACCGACGGGTCATCACTTGTTACTTGGAAATGAATCTTCAGATATAAATGCAACATTTCGCCAGCCCCGTAGCTAGATATTTTGTCGCCCCAGGCAGGATTGTGGTTTGGCGCCCCCTTTCCCCGCACTATCAACACATACATTTTATGGGTATCCTTCGATATTTTCTTCCTATGTCATGGTTTGGAAAAAAGAAAGAAGAAAGGAATGACAGAAAGAATGAAAGAAAGGAGGAAAGAGAAAGGAATGTCAGAAAGAAGGAAAGAAAGAGAAGAAAGGAATGACAGAAAGATGGAAAGAAACAAAGAAGAAAGGCATGACAGAAAGGAGGAAAGAAAAAGAAATGACAGAAAGAAGAAAAGAAATAGAAGAGAGGAATGACAGTAAGATAGAAAGAAAAACAATGAAAGAAAGGAAGAAAGTAGGAATTGAAGAAAGAATTAATGAGGAGACAGATGGAAAGGAAGGGAAAATGAAAGTGAGGAGGAATGGAGAGAGAGAGAGAGAGAGAGAGATATGAGCAAACAAAGAAAAACTCGGCAAAAAGTAATATTGTAAAAGTAATAAAGATTCGTAGTTTGAATTTCTGATTTAAAAAAAAAGTTTAGCATATTTAATAATATTTTCAGTTATGCCTTAGTGTCTGAAGAACATCTTTAAAAACGAACTATTAGCATTGCAAAAACTAACAACAGTAACAGAGGCTTGGCATAGCCAGAATGTTATTTCTCGGAAAGGGATCAAAGAGAAAAACATTTCGGGGCACGTTGAGAATGTCAGTAAGCGAGCATAATGTAAATTATATGTGTATATGCAGGGTAAGCATAAATCGAAAATGATTTACGATAGAGATATTTTCGTGACGGTCAAACAGGGAACGTCATGTTAGAGTGCCACCACACACGTAAATTTGCCGTTGCGTAGAAACGAATTTTCGTTTCGTCTCCCTCTCTCTTAGCATCACGTGTTCTACCCTGCTCGAAAACCTTCGCTATTGTTGCCATATTGTCATTCCATTCCTGGACACACTCGCGCAAACTTCATTGAAAACAATTGAACAGCGCTCCAGCTCGCGGTTCCCACCGGTCAGCAGGGACGGCAATGTGGCAATATAGCACGGCGTAGTCGTTGCTTCTTTTATGCAGTGCATGTTCATTGGCTAGCTAGTAACTAGTGTTGCCAACTGTAATAATGAAGCACTATTTCTGTCACGGAAGGGGAAAGCAGGTAAAGTGGCGGTGAGTTTTGTTGGATTGGAAGCACCATATTTTTATTTTATACTAAGTATTTGACCGGTTTGACGTTGTGTGCGTGTATTGTGTGTGTGTATGTAAAAGTGTGTGTTTGCTAATGAACGTTAAATTCCATAATGCCTCCAGTTCTGTCGAAGTTGAAATCAAAAACCTTGCATAGCCAAGCTCGGGAAATTCTAAGCAATTCAACTCTGGCTCCGGCAGGTGTTCTTGTAGAAATTGCATAGAGGAGGCTGTCATTTTTGCTGCTTAATGCGATACATATTGTTTTCTGTGTTAAAATTGCCATGCTTTGATGGGTGACCAAGTTCATAGCAGGGCCGGCGGAAGGGGAGGGCGAACCGAGCGGCAAAATTTGAAGAGAAGAAAAAATAAGCCTATTGAAAACTGTGATCGAGCGAGATATTCTTTTGCGCTGAATAGTATTGAAATAGCATAAGGAGTCTCATTATTTATTTTATATTTGATGTTTTAGTTAGGAATATATTGATTTTCAATTTTCCGTTGCTGCGTAATGACCGGGGGGGGGGGGGGGGGGTCGAAATAGAGCGGCATCTACTGCCACCTCCCAGGGAGGCAAAATGACTAGCGCCGGCCCTGGTTCATAACAAAAGAAAAAGCCGCGCAGCTTATCATCTAGTGGCAGTATATGTACTTGTTATTGTTGTCGAAGCCGGCATCCTTTGTAAATGTACAACAAAGGCAACCGACTGTCGCAGATCTCAGAGAGGAAATAATAATACTGTTTGAGGAGGAGTGTTATGGTGCAATTGTAGCGGTTTAACACGTTGGCATGTTATTATCTGCCGTTGCAGTTCCATAGAGTCCAGCGCAGATAATTCTGCCGTGCAATGCGCGACAGAACTAAAGAAGCAGTGTTGCTAATGGAGCAGATAGAAAAATCGCTGCGGTGCGCCGATGCACAGCTGTTACGTACAACAATAAAATTAGAGAATTCAGGTCTATCTAACGTTGAGTTTTAAACGTCATGCATTATACCAGGACTAGGATTAATATGTACTAACAAGTGACTATGTATGTAGCTACATACATATGGACTAAAAATTCGCAAAATATGAACTAACACATAAGTAAAATTACCAAAAATGCTGCAAAGAAGACTTCTTCATACGATTCCTTATTTGAGTGATTTCAAACAAAATAAAAAAATATATATATTATTTTTCATTGCATTAATGCACTGGTGGCGTTCTAACTTTTCACTCCCAAAACCCGTATACACTGGTATGGAACTGCAACGGCAGATAATAACATGCCAACGTGTTAAACCGCTACAATTGCACCATAACACTCCTCCTGAAGCAGTATTATTATTTCCTCTCTGATATCGGCGACAGTCGGTTGCCTTTGTTGTACATTTACAAAGGATGCCGGCTTCCACAACAATAACAAGTACATATACTGCCACTAGACGATAAGCTGCGCGGATTTTTCTTTTGTTATGAACCAGGGCCGGCGCTAGTCATTTTGCCTCCCTGGGAGGTGGCGGCAGATGCCGCTCTATTTCGACCCCCCCCCCCCCCCCGGTCATTACGCAGCAACGGAAAATTGAAAATCAATATATTCCTAACTAAAACATCAAAATATAAAATAAATAATGTGACTTCTTATGCTATTTCAATACTATTCAGCGCAAAAGAATATCTCGCTCGATCACAGTTTTCAATAGGCTTATTTTTTTCTTCTCTTCAAATTTTGCCGCTCGGTTCGCCCTCCCCTTCCGCCGGCCCTGCTATGAACTTGGTCACCCATCAAAGCATGGCAATTTTAACACAGAAAACAGTATGTATCGCATTAAGCAGCAAAAATGACAGCCTCCTCTATGCAATTTCTACAAGAACACCTGCCGGAGCCAGAGTTGAATTGCTTAGAATTTCCCGAGCTTGGCTATGCAAGGTTTTTGATTTCAACTTCGACAGAACTGGAGGCATTATGGAATTTAACGTTCATTAGCAAACACACACTTTTACATACACACACGCAATACACGCACACAACGTCAAACCGGTCAAATACTTAGTATAAAATAAAAATATGGTGCTTCCAATCCAACAAAACTCACCGCCACTTTACCTGCTTTCCCCTTCCGTGACAGAAATAGTGCTTCATTATTACAGTTGGCAACACTAGTTACTAGCTAGCCAATGAACATGCACTGCATAAAAGAAGCAACGACTACGCCGTGCTATATTGCCACATTGCCGTCCCTGCCGACCGGTGGGAACCGCGAGCTGGAGCGCTGTTCAATTGTTTTCAATGAAGTTTGCGCGAGTGTGTCCAGGAATGGAATGACAATATGGCAACAATAGCGAAGGTTTTCGAGCAGGGTAGAACACGTGATGCTAAGAGAGAGGGAGACGAAAAGAAAATTCGTTTCTACGCAACGGCAAATTTACGTGTGTGGCACTCTACCAGTGTATACGGGTTTTGGGAGTGAAAAGTTAGAACGCCACCAGTGCATTAATGCAATGAAAAATAATATATACGTATATATTTTTTTTTATTTTGTTTGAAATCACTCAAATAAGGAATCGTATGAAGAAGTCTTCTTTGCAGAATTTTTGGTAATTGTACTTATGTGTTAGTTCATATTTTGCGAATTTTTAGTCCATATGTATGTAGCTACATACAAAGCCACTTGTTAGTACATATTAATCCTAGTCCTGGTATAATGCATGACGTTTAAAACTCAACGTTAGATAGACCTGAATTCTCTAATTTTATTGTTGTACGTAACAGCTGTGCATCGGCGCACCGCAGCGATTTTTCTATCTGCTCCATTAGCAACACTGCTTCTTTAGTTCTGTCGCGCATTGCACGGCAGAATTATCTGCGCTGGACTCTACCCTTATCTCTGCCAAGTGCAAATTTCTCCTTCGCATATTCCCACATTGTTGTGTTAAATAAAGCGAGGGGGGACGCTTTGAATGTCGCCCTAGGCTTCAGCCACCCTACCCCTCGATACGGGCCTGCCTTTCGCGCCAAAGTGACACGACAAGCTGCACGTGTCCCTTGTCGTTCGGACTGGGCCATTCTCTCGACAGCGTGTATCGTGTCGCCTCGGTCTGTTGGTTGCGCATGCTCACTTTGAGAGCTCCGTTAATGTCAGACACTCTCGGTTTCGTCTTCGGGGGTTTTCAGAACGAAGCGACAGGCAACCGAGCGATAAGCGACGCGTTCAGTTCGTATCTCTCCGGTTCCAAAAGTTGCACGAGGGCTTGTTTCAAAGCGACATATCATAATAATAAATTGAATAAAATTTATAGTTTTAATAGTTATTAATGTATAATAATAATCATACCATGATAATAGTTACTAAAATAAAAGTTTCTGTCAATACCCATGATGATAAGACTCACTTGGTATGTCTGAAATGCGTCTCATTTTCATTCAAATCTAAAATCTTGAACGAGACAACTATCGAACAATATGTCTCGATCTCACACATCTGTCTCGTTCCTTACTCGAACGATCCGGTCTCGTTCTCGAGTGCTCTCTGTGCCATTTGTCCACCATGCTGCGCCACGTGACCTGCTGTTTCTCAAAAGCCATTCATTACAATAATAAAACAGAACCGAAGCGACTTCCTTTCCATTTACAAACCACTTTTGCGGGTGATTTTCCGTTTATGGCTGCTCCCGAGACTCCAGTTACTGCGAAAAGCCACAGATGTTGCAGTTTCCAAGGTTACAAGTAATTGCATAGCAACAGTTTCCAAGGTGCTGGATTTCAAACCGTCCTTTTCCTCCGGGAGCAGAGAGTTTTCGGCGAAGTTCCAGCCGGTCTGTTTTCTCGAAATATGGAAGATCGTTTCGCGATTCATTTGCCTAATAACTGTGATTTGTTCCGAGTGTCAGAAAGGTACGAATTAGTTTTTGACACCTTCTCAGTCTGTTTATTAAAGTCTTTGATTGAATTATTTGCGCTGGTGTCCACGGAACAGAGTGTTTGTTGACCGCGAATTCCGAGAAAGTAGCGGGAATTATCGATACCGCGAATTCAACTTCAGCCTCCCCAGCATTTTGAGCAAAACGTGAAAACAAAAACCTTGTCAGCACTGTTGCCAACATCGAAACACAAACGGTGACAAATGAACCGTATTTTGTGTAATTCAGGAATTCCTTTATGTACAGTCACCGGCAATAAAAATGCAACACCTAGATCCTGAAATACTCTCTTCCCTGCAAGGCGTTTTGTGTAGAAGTTTCCATTGAAAATTTGCTACTCAAATCCACTTATCGCCGTATGCAACACGCATAACGCCTTGCAGGGAAACAAGTATTTCAGGATCTACGTGTCCCATTTTTATTGCCGTGACTGTACATAATTACGTGTTAGAGGAAGATTATTTCCGTAACATCTTTGGCTCTTATGCATTTGAAGCATAGGAACGAGTCACAACTCTCGAAGCAGCCAATTAACCAAGCGAGCCGCTGACGTCATCTCAACCCAGAACCTATCGCTAAGCCCGTTGCTTAGGTTCTACACGCCCACTAGGCTCGCTAGACAGATTCGCGCAGTTCGCTGGGGATGTTCCGAAAGTAATTAGACTCTAACTTGTAATTATTGCATTGTGTAATATATAATTGCATCATTACTTCCCGATGTATCGAATATCCGAGGTGTGAGCTAATTTAATAACACTCTGCCCATTTACTACCGTCAGAATATTAATAACTTGTAAATTGCGTAGTATTTTCATTTTTCAGTCTTTGAATGTAGGAGTAATGGATTATTTCATAATGGATGTTCAATTTAGATTTTATTTTATTTTCTCTTTACCTTTTATTTTGTTTATTCTACCACTGGAATCGAACCCGGGACCCCTGGCGTCGTAGCGTGATGTGATAACTAGGGCCCGGACTTTTAGGATTTTGTAGACATAATTTTAGACTTTATAAAGAGATGATTTAGCCCTTTTTAGGATGTTTAACCTATCCATATTTTTATTGAAATCAATCAAAAATCTTTGCATTTACATGAGCATCAATACTGCAAACACATTTACCTTCACATATTATGATATTACATGTTTACTAAACTTAAAGCATACAAAAAACACAGTTTTTAGAAAATAATGAAAATTTAAAAAGGTCTCTGTTAAGCTATTTCTTTTGTAATGCAAACTTTGCTTCCCTTTTTTTTCATCATGCCTTTTCCCTTCTCTTATTTCCATTCCCCCTTCTGTGTGTGTGTGCGCGCGCGCGAGAAAGAGATGGAGGGAGAGAGGGGGGAGAGAATACGTTTTCATATTGCCGTACAGTTAACAATGTGTTCACTCTGGTGATACAAAACAAGGTTTCAGCAATGTTTTTTTTTTATTATTTTTTTTACATTTATTTAGCTGAAAAGTTCAATTCGGCCTTTCTTAGGATTTGAACTCCTTTTAGCCGTTTTAGCCTATAGGATTCATGTATTTCATTAAGAAATGGCTAAAACGAAAACATTTGTTGGAATAGTGACGTTACCAAGTAAGGAATAAAATAGGTTAAAACCTGAGAATCCGGGCTCTAGTGATAACCACTCCGCCACGGGGGCCGGCTTATTTTGTGTATCATAGTACCATAGTGACCATATTTAAACGATGAATTTACATTCATAATGAGTTATAACAAAGAGGTGCTGTATTGGCTTTACTTTTTAATAGAGCGGCCAGGGAGGTATAGAAGAAACTAAAAAAGTAGAGGGAGATTATTTCCGTAACATCTTTGGCAGTTATGCATTTGAAGCTTCGGAACTAGTCACAACTCTCGAAGCAGCCAATTAACCAAGCGAGCCACTGACGTCATCTCAACCCAGAACCTATCGCTAAGCCCGTTGCTCAGGTTCTACACGCCCACTAGGCTCGCTAGACAGACTCGCGCAGTCCGCTGGAGATGTTCCGAGAGTAATTCGACTCTCCTAAGGTTTAATAGCACAGAGTAAACTAAGTATATGGCTTACAGACTTATTGTAGATAACATAAATATGTAGTTTTAAGAACCACGTTAGATGTCTGCAGTAAAATTGAAGCATACTTCAGCCATAATCACCATAGCAGACCCTAACTAATTTGGTCTCCCATTGTGCACTCCTGTTCAAATAAAGTGGCTCATTTTATAAGGTTGGACAGCTGAAGCATGTGCCACTTTATCTCACCAAGAGTGTGCATACCAGAAGAAAATTTTCTACTAACGTTACATTCTACGAAGATACTGCACTCGCACGGATATTTGCAAAACTACGTTTCTTCAGATATAGCTTGTTTTCCTTTTGGCGCCAAAAAGCTCAATCCAATAACAAAAGGCGCCTGTGAAATGGCCAACAAGATAACGCTCTAGGTTCCAAGAAGTGGCTGAAAACACCGTATCAGTGTACCAGAATACACTGGAAAGTAGTTTTTTGTTTTAATATTTCCTGTTTTCTATTTGTACTGGTGGTTATAAGGGATTGTGTAATACGCTGCCGTATACAGTCTGGATGAAGTTGGAATACAGGAAATTCCTCCCACACCTTCAGACAGGAAGTGTCCACCTGGCATTTCTTGCATTCTCTTCGGTAATCTGCCAATCCTTGTCTCTTCGAAAGCGTGGGACATTCAGGCACCTAATTTCCGTCTCTGTAAGCACCGTGGAAAAAACATTATGCGTGTCATATGAGGCAGAGATAGTTAAATTATATATATTATTTGGGTTCTTATTTAAGCTAGCAAGCGATTTTGAATGGACATGGACTTTTACTGTTATTTCTAATACTCTGCATCCAATCCAATGGCGTAGTGGTTAGCGTTGCCACCAAAGTTCCGAAAAACCGCGACGAATTTTTACTGCAATTAATGTTCGAGTCCTGTGTAGGTTAATATGTCACCAAACAACAGTGTCCGATCTAGTTTTTCCAATGACAGATAAATATCCGATGGAAAAAAAACACTTTTCACTTGATTTTAGATTAATGCTTCAGAACCAGATATTAATTTATAGTAATTTACTTCTCAAATTTTGTGCATGGTTTTAAATTGCATGTATCGTCTCCAATTTTTTAAAAAAATGCACATTGCTTTTGGGGGCTACAGTCCCATCTGACCCTCTCTCCTTTGGGTACGTCCTTGGAAAAGTAAATAGATAAATATTCCGACCGTTGATTATACGTAAGCTTACACGAAACATGATAATGTTAGTGCACTATACGGGAACTAAATTGGCTGCAATGAGTGACAATAATAACATTAGACCGTGCTAATCACTGTGATAGTATAAATGTTAATTACCGATTTACGAGCTGTTGTTTTCACACGGCTCGTGCACTACACTTGCTTCGTTGTTTTTAATGGACGATAAACAACGCTCTTGTTCACCTCTTTCTGTTCTTTTCACGGAGTGTCCCGTTTCCCTTCTGTCTTCGGATGAAGGCTTCTATCATTTTAGCGTGTGGGATATCGGTCACGTTGATAATGCAAGTCGATAAAATGTCATCGATCTGCGAAACATACATAGGAATACTGGATGACGTATACATATACAAACACTAAAGTAATTCCATTACATATATACAGGGTTACCATAAATTATGTTCTCGATTTGAAACATATTACTCATGTTGAATAGAATCGTGGTGAATTAGTCTACCTTGCAGCCACGTAGTATGCCGCCGCCAGGAGCGACATGGAAGATTGCTTCCATCGAAGACAGGAGGGCTTTTCCCATGTTCACAAGTCTGTTATACTTGTGCAACCAGTGGCGTGCCCAGGATTTTCGAAAGAGGGAGTTACATATATTTTTTTTAGTATCAGCCCTCATTTTGCCATCTTTTCCTACCTTTGGCGTTCTTTTTTTTTATTATTTTTTTTTTAAAAAAATAAGAATACTGGTCCAAAGGATGGCCGGATTATGACCTCCCTCACCAATCACGACGATGAGGATGAGTAATGATACGAAATTCGTGAAGGGACATTAAAAAAGAACACCCACGCTCAGATCTGGATTCGAACCCCGGACTCCTGGAAATTTTCATCGGTCTCGATCAACTGGATCTAACACGTGACGCATTATGTAAACACTAATCAAATCCCAAATTTTAAAAAAGAAATAGCATTAGATATATACAGGGTTACCATAAACGATGTTCCCGATTTAAAAGCGGTTTGGGCTCCGTTTTAAAATGTGGAACAAGTCCCAATTAACTTATCCAGCATGTAGTGGACTTTAGCGATACTTGTATACGAGTAACTATAATATGGCTGCTCATGTACAGTCAACGGCAAAGATAACAGTAGGCAAATTGTCCATCGCTATTTTCATTACTCTTTATTCCACACCCTGTGTTGTTTTAAGGAATGAATTTCTGTTGATACATAGCAGATGTTGTCCTTTGCCTATTGACGTTTTTACTTCAATTCATGATCATCACATTGTGGAAAACGGTGTACACTGTGGTCGAATCGTGCTGTGCTAACCACTCCGCCATGAAGGTCGGCGGTAAGTAAAGTAAAGTAAAGTGTTTCCCTGTGCTTAGCACCACGCCTTGAAGGCGTATAGGGGGTGTGGGGGTAACGCCCCACACTTTCTTGATCCGGTCGTGAGTGGGGGTGATGTGATCAGCATCACGCCCCTGACCGCCTTTACCCCCCAGGGTTTCCCCCAGGTACCCATGTTAATCGACGCTGGGTGGGCGCCGGGGCCGCTTCCATCGTTAGGAAAGTTCCCGGTCGGCGGTAAGAAAGAAGAAAAAGTAAGAATAGCAACAATTAGGATTCTAGCCCGAATTCCACGTAGACTCTTCCATAGAGTTTAATCTCATAACTTGCTGTGCAAGAAGAGGAAAATGTCTGAATTAATTTGGCACAGTCACTTGGGGTTCCTCCGCAGGTAGTTCTTCCAATTCCGTCGCTTTGAAGGAGCGCTCGGATCAGAGGATGGAGAGGCGTTCGGAGGAAAATGCTCTGGCACGTGTCGACCTCGGAAACTCTGATTACTCTCTCAAAGTTTTATTTTTCATTTTCACCGCTGGAGGACGGGAGGGCGGGAGATGAAGCTCTCAAGAGATTTTTCCGAGAAAACCTAACGCGAAATAACACGATGCAAAAAGAAAAAGTTAAATTCACGCGTATACTGGAAAGGTTTAGTTAAATTACTTCCAGATTAGTTTAAATAACTGAAAATGCATGGAAGACCACAGCCGCTGCAATAAATGTCGTAATAACTAGTAATAACAACAACAATGACTAATGGATCATTGAGGCGAGTAGTTGTGGAAAGTTCACGTTGAGTCAAAATTTAAAATCTCAGGCCTAATCTTAACCTTGTGAAAATATCAGTGGAAAAGGTGTGCTGAAAAGCTTATTTTGGTACTTAAATAGTGTTTACATAGTGCGTCACTCATTAACACTGGCGTATGCAGGATTTTTTTTCCGGATGGGACTGGAATTTTAAAGGTGGATAATACATAGCTGTGTTTTAGGCGGGTGTGGAATACAAAGTAAAGTAGAACATTCTTAGTCTTCGTTTAAAAAAATATTCAAACATTTTCATTTTTTAGGGGGTTTGCATTTTACCACTTTGGGTTTTCCCCAAGTTCTTTACTGCATTCATTTAAAAAAACTGATTTTCTCAAAATGTCGGGTGGGGATGTAGCCCCATAAGCTCCCATCCCGCGTACGCCAGTGCGTATGAGAGAGTAGACCAACTGATCAAGACCAATGAAGAAGTTTTCATATGGTACGAAATTAAGTTCACTGATAAGGATAATTAATTATCTTTTTTTTTTTTAAAAGAACGCTAAGTGTAAGGTGATGTGGGTACAAAATAATATCCACGTTAGCGTAATGAGAATGACTAATGTTGTCGCCTTCTAAGTGTGGGGCCCCGTATTCGATTCCCGGTGGAGACACGTTACACGATGGTTTGGGCTCCGTTTTAAACTGGGGGCCCAGTCGCAATCAACCTATCCAAGTATAAAGTGGGCTTTAGCGATAAGAAAACTGCCGTGAGTCTCATACTTACCTAGGTACATACAGGTACTTACAATAAACTGTAACAAGGGTACTCGTTCACACAGTATGTGTATGTCTGTAATTGCTTCAGTCTTCAACGGTCATCGTCGCTGTGCAAACTCACGTCACTTGAAGAAAAATGTTAGTGTACGGAACACTTTTGAAAATAGGCAAATATAAATATCCAATTAATCACTCCCTTCAAGCCAGTACCTTTTCTGCCGCGGTCTGGCTCTTCTCACCTTTTGGCTTTTAGCCAGGTCAAAACAACTCTGGCTAGAAGTTGCTTTGCCAACAAAGCGATGCGATCCCGTACGATATACAACGTGACCCAGCTTGTAAACAAGCGAGCATTTAAAGAAGAATGTCTGTTATCCAGGGATAAGTGATCAACCTGCAAGCCGTTTGAGGAATTTATGAGCGGATTGAGGGTGGTTATGGCGATTCTTCCTCATTCTTTCCGTTTTATTTAATGATTTTATAGCTTCCTGTTCGAAAACTGTATTAACTATCGGCAACACTGCCTCAAAAGACAATGACTTTTTTGCTTTCTCGATGCTCACAACTGTCTAAATCTGGCAAGGCCAAGAATGCCAAATAGCGGTCTTACCTCCCCTGGCTTAATGCAGCCACGTGGATCCAGGAAACGAGCCAGGGCACACCTTGAAATAAACTAATCCGGGCATGGTTTCTCCCTTGTTTTTTGTCACACTGAGCCAAGAAAACGAAAGTAGAAGTAGGAATGCCATAAAACATAGTCGCGCCCTTGAAAACGTTTGTATCTGCCTCACAACAACAAATTAATTTGCTTTACTTAATGATGATCTCATAATTTACGTTTGCACCGTCTTGCCAAATAACCCCTATTATCGTGTTTATTTTTTGCCCTCCCGTCCACGTGCCTTGTCGAATTTCCATCCACTATTTTCCCCCTTTCAGGTGCTTTAGCTATGTTGATGTTAGATGTGGCTGAACTTTACGTTTTGAAGTTTTTGCTCAAACATCATTGTCCTTCGAAAGCTCTCTGTGCATGACGAACACTACAATACATTGAGTTCAACGATTGAAGAAAGTGACGTCAGAGCACACGTCATGTTCTTCCCCGAATTCACTGTCTAGAATTCTTATTAGGACCAATCAGAGCGAGTGCTATTGAAATCGATTATCGAAAAAAAGCATAGAGGCACAGAATATTACTCATCTCTATTCTGTAGTGAAGAGAAACTATGCGGAAACTGTAAACACATGTCTGTTTATTTATCGCGATTATACAAGAAAGAAAGATGTTTCTACATCAGGGATTGATGTGATAATACATTATATTTGACAACTAACCATAAGATATAATATTTTTGTGATGTTGTTCTTAAATTCTATTTTAGATGAAGAAAATGAAAAACTTCAACTTAATATACTGTATCTGTGAAAACCTCATTTCATGATTTTTTGTGTCATTATGATCACAGTTTCTCTGCTGTCTCAAATGACATTTAAATTACACTTCTTCTGAGTTTCTGATATCTTCCTTTGGGGGGTTAGGCGTAGAGCTGACAACTCTGCACTGTAAAAAGACATGTCAAGAAACAGAAATATAAGGCCATGGATGTTCCCAAGGTAAAATATTCCGGAGGTAAAATAGTCCCCCGTTCGGATCTCCGGGTGGGGACTACTTTGGGAGGTCCCTGGACTAAGGATAAGATCTACGTTAGGAATAAGGATATTAAATTAGGCACCTGGAATGTTCTGAGCCTTTACCGGCCTGGGGCATTTCAGTGTACAGTTAATGAGATAGTGAAGTATAAATTAGAAGTAGTAGCTGTCCAGGAAGTTAGGTGGCCAGGAGAAGGGAATTGTAAAACTAAAAATTATACTTTTTTCTATGGTGGTACTGAAAATCATAATTTTGGAACAGGCTTTTTCATAAATAATAGAATTATCTCGGCTCTTAAAACAATAGAATTTATTAATGATAGGATATCATATGCAGTTTTACAAGGTAGGTGGTGTAAAATTATTTTAATAAACATACATGCACCAACGGAAGATAAAGATGATAATACTAAAGATGATTTTTATACAGAGTTAGAACAGGTCTTTGATAAATTTTCTCTGTATGATATGAAAATTCTGTTAGGTGACTGTAATGCACAGATTGGCAAAGAAGAGACATTTAAACCCACGATTGGTAAAGAAAGTCTTCATGAATTAAGTAATGATAATGGTATAAAATTGATTACTTTTGCAACCTCAAAGAATTTAATTGTGAAAAGTACCACTTTTAAACATAAAGATATCCATAAATATACCTGGTCTTCTCCAGATGGTAAAACTCATAATCAGATAGACCATATTCTCATTGATAAGAGAAGGCATACTAGTATAATTGACGTTCGTACACATAGAGGTGCTGACTGTGCCAGTGACCATTATTTAGTAATTGCTAAATTAAGAGAAAGACTCTCAGTGATAAATCATAAGCAACAAAATCTAAAAGTTATAAAATTTGATACAGGAAAGTTTGCTGATGAAAGAATTAAGAAAGATTACCAAATTAAACTGTCAAATAGATTTGAGGTTTTGCAGGATTTAAATGATGATGAAAATATAAATGAAACAGACGTAAATAAGAATTGGGAGCACATACGTAATGCAATAGAATCAGCAGCTAAAGAAACTATAGGATACCATAAACCAAGAAAAAGTAAGCCATGGTTTGATAATGAATGTCATAATCTAATAGAAATAAGAAATCAGGCTAGACTTAGGTGGTTAAATAACTCGGATGATACAAATCTAAGCAATTATAATACAATAAAGCGAGAAGTTAACCGCACGTTTAGAAGTAAAAAAAGAGATTACTTGAAAAGCAAAATTAACGAAATTGAAACAAACAGCAAAAATAAAAATATCAGAGATTTATATAAAGGTGTAAATGAATTTAGAAAGGGGTGGCAACCTAAAGTAAACTTGATAAAAGATAAAGACGGTGATTTTCTAGCTGACCCAAGCGATATTCTAAATAGATGGAAGAACTACTTTAATGACCTTTTAAATGTCCATGTAGGAGATAAATCAGAAGTAAATGAAGTCCACACAGCAGAACCTTTAGTTCCAGAACCTAACTTGACTGAAGTTAAAGATGCTATTAAAAGGCTTAAGAATAACAAAGCACCTGGGATTGATTTAATACCAGCTGAGTTAATTAAATATGGTGGAAATTCATTAATATGTCAAATTCATAAATTAATTTGTTTAATATGGAATAAAGAAGAAATCCCTCAACAGTGGAAAGAATCCATAATTGTTCCTGTGTTTAAAAAAGGTGATAAAATGAACTGCAATAATTACCGTGGAATTTCTCTACTCTCAACAACATACAAAATATTGTCTAACATTCTTTTAACAAGACTAACCCCATATGCTAATGAAATTATAGGTGATTATCAATGTGGATTTAAACGTAACAGATCAACTACAGATCAAATTTTTCACATCAGACAGACACTTGAAAAAAAGTGGGAATATAATCAAAATGTCCATCAGCTATTCATTGATTTCAAAAAAGCATATGATTCGGTCAAAAGAGATAAATTATATAATATATTAGTAGAGTTTGGAATACCTAAGAAGCTTGTTAGTATGATAAAAATATGCACCAGTGAAACAGAAAGTAAAATTCGTGTGGGTAATAATATGTCTGACAAATTTATAATTCATGATGGGTTAAAACAAGGAGATGCATTATCTCCATTGCTCTTTAATTTTGCCTTAGAATATGCTGTTCGGAAGGTAAAAGAAACTAAAGAAGGACTAAAATTAAATGGTGTGACTCAGTTGTTAGCATATGCAGATGATGTAGACTTACTGGGGGATGATATAAATACGATTAAGAATAATGCTAAAATATTTTTCAAAACTGCTAAAGAGATAGGTTTGGAAGTTAACAAAGAGAAAACTAAATATATGCTTACAGGCCGAAACCAAGTGTTAGGTAATAATCAAAATCTAATTATTGATAACAACTCGTTTGAACCAGTTTCCAAATTCAAATACTTAGGAGTAATATTAACAAATGAAAATTATATTAAAGAGGAAATAAAAAGTAGGCTTAATTCAGGAAATGCATGTTACTTCTCTCTTCATAAACTTTTGTCTTCTCGTTTAATATCTAAGAAACTAAAAGTTAAAATATACAAAACAGTAATTTTGCCTGTAGTATTATACGGGTGTGAAACTTGGTCCCTTACATTAAAAGAGGAACATAAATTGAGAGTATTTGAAAATAAGATTCTTAGGAAAATATTTGGACCTAAAAGGGATGAGGAGACAGGTGAGTGGAGAAGGTTACATAATTTAGAACTACATAATTTGTATTCATGTCCAGATATTATTAGAATAATTAAATCAAGAAGACTTAGGTGGGCAGGCCATGTGGCACGAATGGGAGAGGAAAGAGGAGTTTACAGGATTCTTGTTGGGAAACCAGATGGTAAGAGACCTGTAGGAAGGCCAAGACGAAGATGGAGGGACAACGTTGAGATGGACCTAAAGGAAATCGGTAGGGATGGAAAAGAGTATATAGATCTTGCTCAAGATAGGGACAGATGGAAGGCCTGTGTTGCTGCAGCCATGAACCTTCGGGTTTAAGAAGGCTAGAGAGTTAGTTAGTTAGTTCCTTTGGAAATAGAATTATAATCTTTGTTAAATGCTAATTTTATTTTTCTTACCATACACACTGCCACCTTGGGGTAAAATGTGAAATCGTAAAATCCTTTATTTAATTGTGTACGAGTGCGTAGAACATGACTAAAGTAAACCAAAGCATTGACTGTAAAAATTCAAATTACATTTCAGTAAAATGTTCCCGAAGTAATTTTATAGAACTGTTTTGTCACTTTTATTTGGGTGGGTCTTAAATCCCATCTTTATGAAACATGTCAAGATCTCTTTTCCGTAACCTTTTATCGTACCTCTTGATGAAGAAGAGAAATCTTTCTTCTCCGCCGGGCGTTTGCTTTCGAATCGATCTCTCGACGCATCGCTCTGCTCACGCACACATAGGAGGCGAGGCGATGCGTCGCGAGTGGCCCCTGAACATGCACAACACGTCCTTTGTTCCAAAGGGTTGCCTCGAAATGATGGAGCGTTCCGAAGAAAATTGAAACGCTTGATTGTTTCCGAGCTGACACGGAGCAAGATGTTCTCAGAGCTGTAACCTCACTCGAGGAAACCGGCGATCGCTTTCTGCACACAGAGGTAAAATACGTCACCTGACGGTACATAGGTGTACAGGTACAGAGCGACATCAGCAGACGTTCTCTTTTTTCCGGACATGACCCACATTTTAGTTCAGCGTCTAGGAGGAATTTGAAAACATTGTAAATATCCTACATTTTCAGCAGCACATGATTTGTATTAAGAAAATATGTCTAGTTGCAGAAATAGAAAAACCCATTGCTGATCCAAGGCACTGTGATCGGATGCCTAATTTGAATGTGTTCTGTGGAGACAGTCTTTCAAATGTGGACAAGAATAGTAATGCTATGAAAAGGGAGTAGCTATTCAGCAGCAATAGACATAGCAAATGCCAAATATAACTTTTAAAAATGTACCGAGAACATCTCTGTAAAATCGATATGGCACCGAGTGATGCGATATTCAACAATCTATTCCTAAACCAAATTTAATTGAAGCCTTAGACAGGAAGCGAAAATCTTTCAAATTGCACTTCGACTGCAGCGCTAAATACGATTAGTAGATGAAACTGAGAACACATAGCTTTTACCATAGAAATCACATAGCATTTTAAAATGTTCTTATACTTATATTTCCACACATTAGAAGAACTACAACCAACATCTGGTTGACTTTCGACTTCCATGATTTGAAACAAGTGAGCAAGTGCAGGAGTCTAGTAAACGAGTCTGCAATGAAGCCTGCTGCGGGCTCGATCGCTCGTTTAATTGGCGCTTTTAAACTACACTAGTTGACTTCACTTCCGACAAGATCGTACTTGAAGCCTACTTTTTGGACATTTCGGACACAGACATACTTTCCCTGCTAAACCAAGACGAGAACGACTTGTTTGTTTACGAGAAATCGAGACGAGACAGACACTGGCAAGTCTTGTCGAGATACAATCCCTACCAAACTGTGAGCATTTCGTTTTTGTTTTTGTCAAATGTTGTGACAAGTTGTGCAAAAATTGGTGTATATTTTTGTAGTAAACCACAGTCTTCCTTTCCTCCATATCTACGTTGAAATTCTGCACAACGAATCCCCAAACTACAAACAGGTGACCTTGAAGGGTCGAAAATGCATTACGGAGTCAATGGCACAGGATTTCCTAAATCCATCAAACCACTTGTTGGTCTTTTAGTCATTCTGGACAGCGAGTTTTTACACAAAACTGCAAATAATCTTGTTTTCTTGTTTCCTGCCAGCTGCTGCCTTTTGGTGACGCAACAAAGTATCTGAACATTTCCATTGGTTTGTTACTTTTTTTCTTGTTTTCTCTGAACCAGCCAACCATGTAGTATACCGTACACGGGAAAGATTTTTCAAGATAATCATTACTCGTCATAAACTGTGTAACCCTACACATGGTTATATTAAGTAACACCCTTCATATTTTTCTGAGCCAGGATATCGTGTCTCCCTTTTACGGAATGAACATAAAAGTTTGAAGTCAGTGGCTCTGACCTCGAATCCTGGGTAATGCATGGATATTTCATTGAGTTTGTTCCATCATCTATTATCTGTCCCTTTATCTCTGGAGCAAGGCCGTGCATAGCGGTAGAGAAGGGGGGATCTAGTGGGCAGAGTGAAGTGATACACGCTGATGCGAAGGCTGGTAACTGCAGACGCTTTCCCCCCTCCACGCAGTCCCCGTGTTCATTGGTGGAGCTGTCTCGCGTCACTACTTGCGCAGAGACTTGTTTTCGTTCGCTTGCTCCAGCGACATCCAGGACACAGTATGATACTGCATTTCATCTTTCATCCTCATCGTCACGATTAAACTACTATAGCGCCAAGATATATAGACACCCTTGGGAAATGTGCGAACTACAAGTTTCCGCGTGAATTAAACATTATGGAGGTCTTGGGTGTGGAGGCACACAGTGCTTCGGGTCGCACTTTGCCGTCTTCCATAGCGAAGGGGTTAGCACAGCGCGCTACGAGCGCCCCGGGTTTGACTCTCGGTCTTGGCATGGGTGTTCTTTGTGTGTTTCCAACAATTTCAAATGGAAATCTCCTCATCTTCGTGATTAGTTAAAAGTGGCAGAGAAGTCAAGTAAGAAAGCCCAAATCAATCAAGCAATGGGATCGCACTTTAAAGTGCACATCAAGTCCCGATTAGGCTATTTTTGCATGTAAGGTGGACTTTAACAAACTAAAAAGACATACTTTAATTTCGTACTCTGCGTTTTAACCTCATTTGTCGGTGTATGTAGCTTACTTATTTGGAAACAAAAGCTTATTTCATGTTCTCACTATTTCTTTTCCTTTTTCGTTACAGGTACGTATTATACGGAGGATATCCGTCATCCAAAATGCATGAGCGGGTTTGATACAAATACGTTATACTTGATCGTCAAAGGTAGGTAATTTTTTTGCAGCACTTGTCATGGGCACAGAATAACATGTATTTAACTTTCTTACATTTCTTTCTACATTTTTAAAAATGCAAACGTAATACCTTTTTACAAATACTAAAAAATTCAGTATACACAAACGGATATAGCTAAGATTTTTTCCTGGTAAATATCAGCAACTCTCAGCAGTACCCCCAAAATTGCAGTTCGACTTATAAACCTTTTCCCGAACGTCCTAGATATCACAATGTGAAGAAAGAGAGAAAGAAAATAAACTAACGAAATTTCCTCTCTGTACAGTTCAAACACTGGAAACATGAAATGTATTTAACAGGAGAAATCTCCCGAATTATCCAATATGAATTCTTCGTACTTGTAATTCTACAGAATCAGGGTGGCGCCAGACCTGGAAAACCTGGAAAAGTTAGGGAATTTGAGGTGTCAAAAAAAGTCAGGGAAATGTCAGGGAATTTTGTCTTGATTGTTTAAGATATCGTTATGGATCTCTGCACGGGAACAGGAAATCTTGTTGCTAAGTTTCGGCCTCAACTTTTAGGCCCCTTTTATGCACAACACAACCACGGCGCCAGAAACCAGTGATGGCAGGGGGGGAGGGAGAGAGAGAGAGAGAAAGAGAGAGAGAAATTTCCGAAGGGGCAGAAAAATGTGTTAAGCCTCTAAATATTACGTGGAAAATGCATTGAATTATCATTTTTCTTGTCCGTATGAGATTAGTAAGGGTAGAGAACTGTCAACAGATGGAGGGGCTGGAGCAGGATGGGCGCCGTCCAATAGTTGTCGGACGTCGTAGTAAGGCATCTTGTTGGACAAACTGAAGAAACATGGAAACAAATAGGCTCCATTGATACATACGATTTTTGTCGAATATCGCCACCCGACTAAGTATCTCACTACAACATGCGACAGAAATTGCATGCATGGCACTCGTATGGAATTGATTTTTGTTGGATATATACGGACTGCAACATCCAACAAAAATCGAATGCATAAACAAGACAAGCTTTAGACTGCAAATATGCTGCAGGAATTTTATTACTCTTCTGGCTCACTTCACCTTATTTAATGTAGCAGTGCTTACGAAGGTTTTCTTTCATCATCCTGACGTATTACTGGTTTCGCTCAAGTTAACATATGTTTACAATGACATTGCACTATTCTTAGATATCAAGAAGAATCCATCCAACAAAACTGGATATATATTGAATACTATCACGAAAAAGTGAAACATAAATCTGCATTTGTGAACGTTATAAAGATTGGCAAGCGAATTCTCCCAACCTCAAATTTACTGCAACACTAGTATTGCAATGAAATTAACGCCACTCTCTGACCTGTCTGTTTAAACTCGTGAGAGATGGTCATTAATCTCTCACTGAGTGAAGTTGATGTCCAATATTATGAAATAAAATACTAATAATAAATACGTAAATATTTTAATATATTTACTCGAATCATTCAATCATCAAAGCAAATCACTTTCGCCAAGAATTAACTTTTCTCTGCCAGCCCTGCTAAATTTTCACTTGCCATCTACTGATTTATACGGGGGGTGGTCAGAAAGTAATTTCCACTTAGTAGGGGCATTGATTTTTCGGAAACGCGAAAATCGTGAAAAATGGTAATTGCTGCGAAGTTGTGTTTATGAATGTGCAGTGATGTCTGGACACATTTTTTGCCCATTCGAAATAATGCATATTTGGCATAAAATGCGAATTGTTGGCGTTTTTAGCGTTTTTTAAAAAATGTCCTAAAACAACAAAAAATTCCATGAAATCCAACATTCTTGTCTTTTCTAGGCCATGTTTGTGTACATAGAATGTGCAAGTTTACCAAAATTTTATTCAAGAGTAAACTATAATGCTTGTTAGACATGGAATAATTCCGACAGCCATATTAAATCATGTATTTCCCACGATTTTTTTAACTTCTATCTAACAGGAGATCGAGTGCCTATCTACCGTCACACGGTAGCCACATCTTCAGAATTTGTCGCGCGAGATGCATTTTGAATTACCAAGCTAAGTGCGCAACATCGGCATTTGTCGAGCGAGAATAACGGAGCTCAGTCGTTAGGGCGTCTACCATGCAAGAGACCCGGGGTCGATCCCCTGCGGGGAAGAACCGGGATCTTTTATACATATTCAAACAGCTCCAGCGCCCACCCAGCGTCATATCAAGAGGGTACCTGGAGAAAACTTTAAGGGATAAAGGTAGCCAGGAGCGTGGTGCTGATCACATTATCCCCAACTTCAGCCGTGATCAAGAAAGTGTGGGGCCCTAACTCCACACCTTTATACACCTTCATGGCAAAGTGCAGGGGAGCACTTTACTTTTACTTCCTCAAAAATCTGTTCCAACATGTCAAACTGTCACGAAAATACGTAGATCATGTGACCTACAATTTAAAATAATAGTTTAAAAGCACAATGGAGTATTACGTTTTGGTATATTTGGCAGAAAAATGTTCTAAAACAAAACGCGAATTTTGGGAAACGTAACACTAACAAGTCAAAAAAATAATGCCAATTTTTGGTGCTATAATATATCGGTATCTGTTACGTGAGATTGATTGATTTTAATTTTTTGGGTGTGTCACCATTTATGGTCATTATGCACCCTTCAGTACATACGGGAAAAATTCCATTATCTAAAACCCTTACCTTAAAATTAAAAAGGGGGTAAGGAATATAACTTTCCCAAAATAACTTTCAAGATATCAAACATATATATAGACTCGCGTACTTTCGACGTGGCCCTTGGCCACGTCTTGTACGCTCACATGCGTGACCTTCGGCCACGTTGTGGGCGCAATCATGTTATAGATGGGGTTCTTCATAGATCTTAATGACTGAAAATGTCTGCATGTTGTATTGGATGATGGGGAACATGTGTACAAGTTTGAAAAGTTTAGAAAGTAACTTTATGTGTGTATGGGCTCTAATAAATTACAAATATTCAAACTATTATTGTCTATTTTCTTAATAATAATAATCTGAGCAAGTAATAACCGTTTCAAGATAAGTAGTTGGATGTTTTGCATAAACGAATTGAATAGCGACTAAATTGAAAATGCAATATTTACGTATTTTGTTATTTTCACATTTTTGAACGTAATTGGATAATAACTGTTTTCCGTCATTCTCCTCAAATTCCTACATTGCCTCTGTAATAAATTCTGATGCTCGTATTTTGAAATTCGAAAAGTCTAGCATAATTCCCTTACAGTAGTTTTCGGAGTGAAAATAAACTTTCTTTAAGTTCCCTAGCAACGTCCGTTTCCATGGACAACAACAGTCACGGCAAGCTCTAAGGAATTGCATGTCATTATACACCATAAACATTTAGTTAAAACAAGCACGATGTAGATATTTTCGCATTGAGTTTACCAATATATATACGTAATTGTATATGGGCTGAAACTCCTTATTATGTAGATGTCACCCTTGTTTCAGGCACCTTTTCAAAGCCAGGAGTTCATTCATCTGTGTGCTATTGATCTGTGAGAAATATAATGTATCTCGACAATTAAGAATTGAAGGAAACAATGTGTGCAAATGAAATGCCCGTGGCAACGGTTGCTAAGGACTTGAGAAAAGGGCATTTTCACCCTTAAGGAAGGGCCGATTGAGCGATTTTTGAATTTTCTCGGACTTTTGGGACGATTTCATGGGGGGTCGTGATCGGGCATTTTTCGCCTCCGGGGCTTCCTTCAAGGAGAACATTTATGTCAGTGAGTGAGTCAGTGGTGGGATTGGGGCTTTATATATTGTAGCGTGACGTCGGGTAAGGTACGGGATCGAGTCACGCCGGGACGTAGCTCAGATAAATACAGTAGGTCTTAAGTTTGACTTGGCTAACCACCTCTACCCTTAAGGAGGCTGATGAAGGATTGTTGGGAGCCTGTGTTGTTGAACGCTACTCACCCCTTGCTGTTGGTCTGGCCCTCGGCTTCTGGCGTCGGCGACGGTGACAGGTGTCCGCTGGAGAGATCGAAGATGACGATAAGAGACGGCAGGCAATTCGGCGACTTGTTTTATTCTTGCAGATTCTTCGGTTGGCTTAATCCGGACTGCTATGGACTTCTCGCTTGTTGCCGCCTCGTACTGTCGCGATCTCTCAGCAGGCCGTCGTCCTCTTCTCGTCGATCAGTTTGGTGGTGATATTGGAGCGAAGTGAGAGATCGATTTACTGTCTCCAGCGGTTTTATACATTGGATTTGAGTCATAGGTTGTTGGACTTTGCACCTCCACTGTGCACCTGGGGTATCCCTGGATGCAGATGGAAATTTACAGTGGAGGTGCACTCACCGCCGGCGAGGGCCGTTGCCTTGCTGACTGTGCAGAGCCGAGTGGAAAATTCTAGTTGCTCGGCTCTGCATCCGGTGGAATGTGGGGTGAATGAGCGTTCAACTTGCGAGCTTCTGAGCGATGTTTGAGGCAAATTAATGTTTCGACTTTTATGCTCCCAATTCCTTCATCATTCCCCTGGCCAAGATGTATCCACTGTGAGTGGTTACGAAGCAGAGTAGAGATGGTTATGGAGAGTATATTTGAAATAATAATTGAAGGTACATTGAGTAAAGAAAAATAAAAACCCTGTATATAATAATGTGTAAAAATAAAATAAAAAAAAAAGTTGGAGCTGTCGGTATAGCTGGTACTGCACGGGTCTGGCTGCATGTTCAGCTGGAATGCTGACTACTGGTGGTATGCTGAGCTGCAGGCTGCCTGTGGTCTGCTGGCTACATGTTTATGTGCTTGGTGCAGGATGGCGGCATGGTGTCTGGCTGGCTGCATGATGTCTGCATGGTGTGCTGCAATAAGCCATCTGCTGGCTGGCCGGCTGCATGATGTCTGCTGCAATAGGAAGGCTCCTGGCTGGCTGGCTGCATGATGTCTGCATCATGATGTCTGCTGCAATAGGAAGGCTCCCGGCTGGCTGGCTGCATGATGTCTGCATCATGATGTCTGCAATATAATATGTGCTGGCTGGCTGGCTGTATGATGTCTGCTGCAATGGGAAGGCTCCTGGCTGGCTGGCTGCATGATGTCTGGCTGGCTGCAATAGGATGCCTGCTGGCTGGCTGGCTGCATGATGAGCCGCATGAAGACTGCATGATGTCTGCAATAAGATGTAGGCTGGTTGGCTGGCTGCATGGTGTGTGCTGCAATAGGAGGTCTCCTGGCTGGCTGGCTGCATGATGTCTGCAATAGATGGCCGCTGGTTGGTTGGCTGCTTGTACAGCTGCTCCAGGATGACTGCTGTGCCATGATGATTCCTCGCTGACCGACTGCTGGGTGACTGGCTGCATGCGGAACTGCCGAAGAGATGCTTGAGAACGCCGTGAGTGTAGTATGGCCAGATGGTGACGTTGTGCAAGGGGGAGCCGACAAGCGTAGGGAAGGGGAAGTTATAATAAAAGGTGTTCGCCTAAGTGCGGAAGAGTAAAGGTTGGAGGCGAAGGTGACATAAGTGAAATGACAGGGGTGGGTAGACAGTAGCCATCATCGAAGGTGATACGTGTGGGAAGAGGAGGAGCTAAGCGAGTGGGAGTTGTAAGTTGACGAAGAGTGGGAGGGGGTGGTGGGGAATGTGCGGGACATTGAGATATAGTAGCTAAGGAAATAGGAGGACTAATAATAGGGACGGAACATGTCTTAGGAGGAGATGGGGTTCGCCGGTGACAACATGAACAGCAAGAAGTGTGACGTTTTAGACGTAAGTACATGTAAGTAATGCAAATACAAAGAAGCAGGAGAGCTATGAAAATTAAGAAGAGATAGGAGGTTGTATGTGCAGGAGATTTTACAAGGTCATGAGGGGTAAGTGCACGAGCCTTAGAAGTAAAACATAAGAAAAGGGGAATGTGGAGAAGTTTAAATTGGTATATGACACCTAGAGTGAGACATGTGAGCCAGACAAAAATTATAATGATAGGAAAATCCGCATGTCTGTAAAGTGGAGTTATAGGAGGGATGTCAAGAACTTTATATTGGGAGAGGTTAAGGTGAGGGATATGAAATGTCCATTGTTTATGATAAAGAGCCGTTGCATTCACAAGGGGGGAAATTTTATAATGGGTGTCGAGTAGAAAATTGGGATTGTTGGTCCAGGCAGCAGGAAGGATATGAATTGTTCGGTGGATTGTTGAATGATCGAAACCACAAGGAAAGATAGCATGAATTTTGATATCGGGGGTGATAAGTACATCTGTACGGCAAGCCACGTGTAACAATACTGCACCGGGTTCGTGAAAAGTGGTAAGATTGTAATGTAAAGTGGAGCCATTAGCGTAAAAAAAGGTGATGGTAGGAGGAGGATTAATTATTGCATAAACATTTAAATCTAATTTGACCACATCAGTGAGGTGGGATTCGTGACATGCGTAGGTACACCCATTCATCGTATCAGCCACGGTTGTTGCTTGAATCAAGTTGGAAAAACAGAAATTGAGCCCATCGTGTCTTCCTGTGTGAGAAGGCAGAAGGCACAATTTCTGTGTATGGACCTGACAATTTTCAAGGTCTGTACCACTAATAGTGACAACATTATGAGAATCATCAATGGCGATATACGATGGATTATGTGACACTACACATGTTAAATTTTGATATGAAAAGGGGACAGGGATTGCTAAATAAAGTGTATATTTCTTCTGAGTGGAAGTGATAGGCACTTTCAACTCAATATTGACAGCATCAGCAGAAATTCTGCATTGGGACAGTGGTATCTGATAATACATGTCAATAAGTGTGAGAGGAATCGCTATATCAAATCCAGTAGGAAGAATATTTTTTTGAATCTTTTTCAAGTCTCGGTGCAGTGTTGTTTTAGATACAACATGTTCAGAGAGAAAATGATGTTTACAATTGCTAATGGTATTCTCATATTCAAAAAGGGTGAAAAATTGGCTAAGCTGCAAGGTTAGGGTCATAAATTCGATGAGATATGCCTGTGCTTGATGTGCATCTTTGATTGTTAAATTTTTGAGTTTATTAATCAATGCTTCCTGATTTCGAGCCAAACTATCAGAGTGGTTAGCATATTCAGTAAAAACATCCTCAATCTGATGTTGGAAAGAGTGAATTTCACCAGTTAAATTTTGATAGAAAATATGATTAGCTTGCAGTTGTAATTTAATGTGAGATATCGTTTGTTTTACTTCATGAGCATTTTGGAATAGGGGTTCTAGTTGCTTAGTAGTGGCAAAATCACAACAATAGTTAGCAATGCTACTGATAAAGCCAAGGAGTGCACGCTTTTGTCTAACTACGGAAGTGTTGGGGGTGGGTCGTGTGAAGAGGGAAAGGTGTGAAAAAAGGTGTGAATGAAAATTTTGGAGTTGGACCGCAAGTTTACATTGGTTGGAATCTTCTTCACCTTTATTGCACATGGCATTATGTAGTGTTGATGGGAAGTGTTGGGGTTTAGGCATTTGTAATTTCACATTGTAGTAGATGGGGATGGTATAATGATAAGGGATGGTTCCTGGTAGTTCTTTCAGATAAATTCCCGAGATGATTTTCACATGTTCAGTCGCCGTGGTGACCGAAAAAATGAGGGAAAAAAAGGAAAGTAGTAACATTACTGCCATTGTCGGTAGTGAACCCTGAAAGGGACAAAGATACAATTTTAAAACGGAGTTTGCATAAAAAAATATCATGTATTAAGCATGAGATTTGTGATGGAAAAAAAATTGTTTTCCGAGTAAGCTACTCAAATAAAAAGGTAAAAGATCACTAATGAAAAATTATAAAAGAGAAGGATTAACAAATTGTAATGCAAGAGATTCTCGAGACTGAATAGTTTATAATATAAACTTCTGCATTTTTATTTGTTTGTATTTTATTACCATTTGTTTATGTTTTGCGCTCCGCGATGTATTTGCTCGAGCCGAGGCGATTACTAAATCGTCAGCTGTGCGAGATTCGTCTACGGGTAGGTCGCGCATGCGCATATACTTGTGCGAGTTTTTTTTTTTTTTGTACAATCTGCTTGCTGCAGACAGAAAAAAATCGCGTTGTCGCTAGCGAGTGGAAAATTCACGTACTCAACCAGTAGTCAGTTGAGAGACTACGTTCCTGATTGGCCGTTTTTACTTTCTACTTCTTTATTATTATTACTTTGTGGAATATTAAAAGTTTATTTTAGTCTACGAACTTGCTTTTAAAGTTAATTCCCGACTCTTTTATGTGTACAGTGTTTAGGAGGGAGGGAACAGGAAGAAGAGGGTACTACGTGAATCAAAATGGCGGAACTTCCGTTTTTACATGTGCTCGTTCTTGTGTGCGGCTTGGTGAAAAAATCACGTTGCGAAAACAAAAATTGCGAAAATACAAGTATTATATTGACATGTGGGTGCGAAAAGATTATTTATAAGGTGTGAATGGACTGTGCAACGGTGAAAAATGGAAAAATTTAATATTTAAGTGACAGACTCGTCCGAGTCAAGGTGCCTTGGTTTCAAACGGTGAATCGTGATAGCATCGGTTTTCAGTTTGCCACGACCATCGGTGTATTCCACCAAATAGGAATTGGCGTCGTTTTGTGAAATTATTTTCCCGTGAAATTTGTAGGAGGAGGAAAATGCCTTGGGTACGTGGGGATGAGGGGTAGTGTCCAAAATATACACTAATTGTCCAGGGGAGTAGGTTGTTTGTTGTGTCTTTTTGTCGGCACATTGTTTTTGCTGCTCAAATCGCTTTGCTAAATGTTTGTGTGCTAGTTCTCGAGCGGCTTGGAGTTGTTCTATTCTCTGTTCATTAGAGTGGATAGTGGTGTTGGGATTAGTAGGGAGAACAGCATCTGCAATTAACCTAGGGTGTTGTCCAAATAGCAAAAAATAGGGGGAGTTGTTCATGCCAAGATGTGTACTTACATTGTGGGCATGGGTCGCGCTAGCCAAAAGTTCATGCCATTTACCTTGTTTTTGTACCACATAAGTTTTCATGATGGATTTCAAGTAGTGAAAAGATGATTCGACTACACCATTTCTGAAGTGGGCAGCAGTATCAACAAATTTTAATGTGACACCAGTAATTTTGGATAATTCCTGTATTAATTTGCTACAGTTCGGGGAGCTCCTGTCAAGCATAATCGTCTCTGGAAGACCAAAAATGAGAAAAACATGCGAGACAAGGGCGTTAGCTATTGAGTTGGCATCATGGTTGGGGAGGGTTGTAGTTATGGCAAATCTGGTACAATTGTCAACAACGGATAGAAAATATTTGTGTCCTGTGTCAGAGGTTGAAGTCAGTGGTCCACACACGTCAATATGTATTTGGCTAAAGGGATGACTAGCGGGTGGGCTCGTTTGCAGTGCATGTTGTACGGCTCCGTGAGCTCTTTTTGCTACTTGACATTCATTGCATTTGCGTACTGCAGCGTACACATATTTCTTTAGATTAGGCCAATAGTAGCGTAAAGAGAGATGGGAGTATGTTTTAGCAGCACCTTGATGTGCGGCCATCATTTTGTTACAGTGAATTAATTGAAACACTTCTTTTCTTAGTTTTTGGGGAATACATAACTGTCTTCTATAGCCTGGTGAAAATTTAGTGTTCCTATAAAGGATTCCATTGTCAAGAACAAATGAGTAGGCTGTTTTCTCTAATTTGTGATCAGCATCTGGGTGGTTTTCATGAATTTTGATTAATGCTTGTAAGTATGGGTCCTCTCTTTGTGCCGTACCTATGTCAAAGTCATCAGATTGTAACATGAAGACTTGATTTAGTATGTCCTCCTCGTCTGTGTCAAGGAAAGTGTCTTGTGCTGTGTCGTTGGGCAAGGAAGGGGCTGGGTCTACAGGATTCCTTGATAATGCATCAGCAATACCATTCTGTGATGATGGGATATGGTGGATTTGGAAGTCGAACTCTTGGAAGAAGAGTGATCTTCGAGCAAGTACCCCGGACAACTGTTTTGTTGTTCTAAGGTAAGACAATGCATGGTTATCTGTGAAAACTATAAAAGGTGTGTTGATTAAGAAGAATTTGAATGATTTTAGGACATAAAAGGCTGCTGCAATTTCAAGAGAAAAGACATCCGCTTTTTTCTCAGTGTCTGTAAGGTGTCTGCTGCAGAAAGCTATCGGATGCAGTATTCCATCAGTATCTTTCTGCATAAGACAACCGCCCATACCCTGGTATGACGCGTCGATGTATACGCATGAAGTCTGCTTTGGGTCATAAGGTCTAAGAATGGGTGCGGAAATAATTTTGTCTTTTAATGCCTCAAAGCTTTTCTGATGCTCTTCATGCCAATGAAAGTTTACTTTCTTTTTGAGTAATTTGAACAAACATTCTGCGGGTTCCGCAAACCCTTGTACATAGCGTCTGATGAAATTGCATATGCCTAGGAAAGATTTCAAATTCTTCTTAGATTTAGGTGGAGGGAATTCTTTGATTGCACGCAGGATGTGATCAGAAATTTTAAATCCCTTTTGCGACACGAGATGGCCTAAGACTGGAATTTCCTCAAAGCAAAATTTACATTTATTTGGCCCTAGTTTCAAATTGGCTGCACGTAATTTAGCAAAAACTTTATGTAAAACTTGTAGCATTGCGTCAACTGAGTTTGTGTAGCAAATTATGTCATCCGTATATGCTGATATCTCGGAACTATCTATGCCAGATAGAGCCATAGACATTACATTGTTCATGACCTGACTACTTGTCTTCAATCCCATTGGCAGTACTTCATACTCGTAATTTCCACAATTACTAATTGCAAATGAGGTCATTTTCTTTGACCTTTCTGTTAATTTTACCTGAAAAAATGCCGATTTAAGGTCAAGGGTTGTGTAATATTTCTTGCCTGCCATGTCTGCTAAAATGTTGTCAATGTTAGGTGTTGGGAGAGAAGAGGGCTGAATAATTTTATTCAGTGCCCGAAGGTCGGACACCACGCGGAACGAATTGTCTCGCTTGCGCACTAAGAGAACTGGGTGTCGGAATGGACTACCTTCTGACCTGCGAATGATGCCATCTTGTAAGAGCTTGTTAAGCTCAATTTTCATTTGTTCTCTAAGATTCAAAGGAATGGGGTATTGTCTCATATAGGGAGGTTGATTGTCGCCAATGTCAATGTCGTACTCATAAATTGGGGTTGTGGTGAGTTTATCGCCTTTCCAAGCTAAAACATCAGCATAATCAAATACTAACTGTATGATTTTCTGTTTGTCTGCCTCTGATAAGTCAGGGTTAATACTGATGCAAGATGGGTCAAATTTTTGCTGACTTTCCTTCAGTCTTGTGTTGTCTGTATTGTCTTCTGTGCATGCGTATGTAGTGGTAGTCATGTCAGTGTTGGATGCATCTGTCATGTCTACTATTATGTCACAGGGGGTTGCTGGGCCAAGTGGGGTGTTGGATTTGAGAGTGACTGGTTTCTCTGAGGGGTTATGAATTAGTAACAGAGGGGAAGAAGTATTAAGTAGGGCATGGGGTATGAGGATATTGTATGTAAGGAGTGTTTCCTGAGAGGGTGTGAGAAGGATATTGTGGGGGAGGGGGGGAGTGATGGAAACTGGAACATATGTTCGGGTTCTAGGTTTTAGGGTTACATTTTCTGGGATTGTTACTAAACTGTGTTGGTTGCTAGTAGGGTGTAGTTTAGAAAAAATTACATCAGGGATGGTGTAGGTGTGTGATTTTGTGGGAAGGTTATAGTTTGGAATATGGCCTAAGCGTCTAAGAGTTAACAGGTTAGTACTAAGTGAAATGTCACAATTTTGTGTCTTCAAAAAGTCATTGCCAAGGAGAGGAGGTAATTCTTTGGATTGCACAACTCTAAAAGGGTGGGAGTACCTATATCTTCCTATGTGAAGGGGGAGTATTACAATTTCTGAGATAGGAAGTCTGTTACCAGTGACGCCTTTAATAATGCTGTGCATTTGAATTTTCTTTGCATTGGGTGGAATTAAATGCTGAGGACAAATACTAATCTGGCTTGCGTTGTCAATCATAATTTCTAGGGGGTTATTATTTACATGAGCTTGAATGAAGAATAGGTTGTTTTTTTCAAGGATAGGAACTGTGTCAAATTTTGTCTTGCGTGTGGATCCGTCCCATCGATTCACACGGTTTTTCAGTTTAAATCGCCCTTGTTTTCATTGTTTGGATTATAAAAACAGTCCCTGGTAGAGTGATTTGAACGGAAACAAATCTGGCATTGCGAAAACTGTGAATTTTGTCGCCCCCCGTCTGAATTATTATTTCCACCTCGAGATCTGAAATTACGTCGCATGCCGCGAGTAGAACCTCTGCGATTGCCATTCCCCTGGCCGTAAAAAGTCGGCCGGGTCTGAAATTGATTACTGTTATTTGATTGTATTTGATCTGCCAGGTTCTGGACAGTGTGACACAACGCTTCAACTTTATTTTCTAATGTTAAGGTTTGCAATTGGTTCGTGACTGAATCTAGTTGGTTCGCTGTTGAACCGCCAGATGGCAGAATTGCGTTGCAAGACTGGGAAACGGCCGCGCTGGGAGAACTAGCAGACTGCGTGTTTGGAGTTTGACTTGAGGGGAGGGAAGGAGGGACTGTGGGCGTGGTTTGGACCTGCCAGGAGTTGGTCGGAAGAGCTGCTGGTGCTTGATAAGGTTGCTGCGGAAGAAAGTTGTATGGAGCTTGAGAGATCTGCGGGAGGGGGGTAGGGGGGGAATACGTCACAAATGACGAAGCAGGCTGAGGTGTGGGGAAAGGATGGGTGTTGCTGACCTGAGGTTGCGTACAGCTGGGAAACTGAGTGGAGGCTGTTGCGTAAATGGAATGCATGTACTTGGCGGCATCTATCAGTTTCATCGCTTCACTTTGTTCCTCATTGCGTCTAGCTTGAATCAGCATGTCTTGCCTTTCTTGATTCTGCAGATGTGCAATAAGAGAACTTGTGTCGGTGAACTCTTTGTCTCCTATCGCAGCGATGTGTTTAGATCGAAGTCCCGACACAACATAAGAAAGGATTTGAGGGTTCGTCGCTTGCGGGAAGAATTGAAGGACGAGATTTTTCTTGCGAATTACATAATCATGAATGGGCTGGTTAATTTCCTGCTTTGTCTCTAATAAAATTTGGATGGGCATGCTGACTAAGTGACTGCCTTTAAATAATGAAATTAATTCTTTTTTGATTTGTGGAAAAGTGAGGGTGTTGAAGTTTGGCTGCTTCTTGAGATCGTTCAAAAATGTGAGCGCTATGTCTGCGAGGAACAATGGCAACATTTCGCGTTTTTTATTTTCCTCCCACGCCAAAGCGCCCGCAATACTATCGAACTTTTCAAAAAACTGCTCAACTTCTTGAGGGTTTTTTCCTGTGAAGGGGGCGGGGTATAAGCCATGGGGTATATTTACGGACATTCTTGACGGGGATGGATTGATGGTGGTAGGGGTGTTAGTTCTAGGTGTACTGGTTTGGGGTTCTGGGTGTTTCTTTTTTCGTTTGGGAGTTTCTAGACCACCTAGAAACTGTGGATAATCGGGATGTTGAGCCTTGGATCTGGTTATTCGGGGGGAAGGAGCGGGCGAATTAATAGCGGAGGCTAAGGAGAGAATCTGGTCAAGAGAACGGTCTAGCTCTTCGTGAAGAATAATTTGGGATTCGTTCATGCGAATTTAGGAAGGGGGAATTTTTTTTATGCACTTATTCACAAGGAATGAAAGATAGTGAGCGGAAGAGAAAATTTACGAGTGGGGAGTTTATAATACTAAGTGTATTATCGAAAAAGAAGAATTTCTAGGGTTGCTGCTGTGCGCGGTGGGGATTTTAGATTATGGGGTTTTGAGTGACGTAAAAAAAAATTAAAATTTTATGGAAATCCACGGAGTGGAGCCAGCTATCTCCACCATGTAGCGTGACGTCGGGTAAGGTACGGGATCGAGTCACGCCGGGACGTAGCTCAGATAAATACAGTAGGTCTTAAGTTTGACTTGGCTAACCACCTCTACCCTTAAGGAGGCTGATGAAGGATTGTTGGGAGCCTGTGTTGTTGAACGCTACTCACCCCTTGCTGTTGGTCTGGCCCTCGGCTTCTGGCGTCGGCGACGGTGACAGGTGTCCGCTGGAGAGATCGAAGATGACGATAAGAGACGGCAGGCAATTCGGCGACTTGTTTTATTCTTGCAGATTCTTCGGTTGGCTTAATCCGGACTGCTATGGACTTCTCGCTTGTTGCCGCCTCGTACTGTCGCGATCTCTCAGCAGGCCGTCGTCCTCTTCTCGTCGATCAGTTTGGTGGTGATATTGGAGCGAAGTGAGAGATCGATTTACTGTCTCCAGCGGTTTTATACATTGGATTTGAGTCATAGGTTGTTGGACTTTGCACCTCCACTGTGCACCTGGGGTATCCCTGGATGCAGATGGAAATTTACAGTGGAGGTGCACTCACCGCCGGCGAGGGCCGTTGCCTTGCTGACTGTGCAGAGCCGAGTGGAAAATTCTAGTTGCTCGGCTCTGCATCCGGTGGAATGTGGGGTGAATGAGCGTTCAACTTGCGAGCTTCTGAGCGATGTTTGAGGCAAATTAATGTTTCGACTTTTATGCTCCCAATTCCTTCATCAATATATTGGATAAAGATATAGGCGTAGGCCATGTGACTTACAATTTGAAACAATAGTTTAAAAACACCATGAATGTATAATTTCAGTATTTGCCACAAAACCCGCTAAAATGAAAATGTGAATTTTGGGGAAAATAACACCGAATAGTAAAAAATAAAAAATACACCAATTTGGAAAAAAAATCAAGATCCTTACCCATTAGGCATAAATAAAACAAAAATATCAGTAGTAAATTGCATTAGTAACAGTGAGTCCTAATTTAATTTTCGGCATAATCACCACCGTTGTTCTGGCATTTCCCGTAGCATGGCACTAAATTTTGTATGCCAATGGCATATGTGTCTGACAGCAAAGACTGGAACTAACTCTACCGCAGTGTAGCTGTCAAATCCTTGTCCTGCCAGAAAACTTTTCAGTTAATCAAAGAGATGAAAGTCGGTACATGCAAGGCCAGGGCCAGCCTGTACTCAGCTGTATTGGGATGTGCACATTCGATTGGCACATTGAATTGTCTACACCATCATCTGACCATACTATCACTCACGATGTCCAGTCTGCACACCTCACATGATTGCTGGTGGCTCTGTGCCAAATTCTGAGCGTGCAAAAATCTGATTACTGCACGTAGGGTACACAGCAGTCGGTGGGAGACTATGAGAGCTGCAATGTTTAACCTAGAACTGTTCTAAAACGGCTGCATAGCAACTGTACTAGATTACAGCTACATGCCACTTCTTCCTGCCTGGATGTGTGTGTGTCCCTCTCTGACCACTATTACTGCGTATAGACCGTGTTAAAAATGTAAGCATAAACATTGGTGAGGTCTTGCCCGGTCCCCCCGGAACTTCCGGTTTAGGTCAGTCCCCGTTGTTGCCAGTGCAAATTCACCAGCATACGAAGTAAGAAACGAGCGCTTGTTTTCATCAGTTGTGCGACGATAGTCAAGAAAGATATTTGTTAAAGTTCTACTATGAAGGAGTGGACGTCTAGCATCCGTCGGATGATCAACTGCAGTGCAGATTATTAAAATATGACGTGCCTTTGTGGCCGCCAGTTGTATACAAGTATCTCATGTACACGCACGGCGAACGTTTAGATATATATTCAATTATTTTGCAAATGGAAAAGTGGGAAAGATAATTCTATAAAACTAGTGATATTATTATATTATAAAGTATGCTTAAGTGAATCTTTCCCAACAAATCTGCAGAAGTAATGTAATGACACATAACAAATGCTAGTAAATATATGTGCTTTCAACGTCGCCTTTCCGCCTGAGGGATTTAGGGAAACCTATGAATGGCATGCCACTCTCACTTGCACGAATTTACTTCAAGCAACAAGGGAGTTTTCAGTCTGAAGCGACAAGCGATATCGGGATTTCGCACAGAAGCATTCAATCTAATGCAAACTATTCACTAGTCACGCTTGTGCAAATAACAGGCTGGGGCAACACAATGCATGGTATTGATAAATGGCCCAGTCCGAGCGACAAGCGACACCTGCAATTTGTCGTTCGGAAGGTGTTTATTTTTTAATGTTGGTTTCCAACAGACACGTATCGCTGGAGTCTGAAAGCTTCCTTTCGAACCAATTTACCACGAGAAATTGCACGTGTCGATTGGACTGAACTGTTGTTTTTTCAGTACCATACATCGTGTCGCCTCGCTCTGTTGTACTCGTATGCAAGGTGAATTGTTTCCTTTAGAGTAAAGGGGCTCTGGCTTGTCGCTTCGGTGTGTAATCTCCGTGCCACTTAAAATAAAGTGAATCCTCAGTGATCAATGAAATTTTTCGAACCGAAGCGACACGACAGGCTGCACGTGTTGTTCAGATTCCCAATGGCGTGTATTGTGCCGCCTGAGACTTGATTTCTCATGAGCTGTAAATGCTTATTTATAGACTAAATGGGCCTGTGTCGCTTGTCACTTCGGTACGAACCACTGCTGTCGCGTGTCGCTTCGGTTTGAAACCTCACTAAGAGGCGTGCTTTTCACCACAACACAATACGCAGATAAACAATCCACGTGCTTGTAAGAAAATGCAAGTCGTAAAAATCCTTTCCAGGTACCAATCCTTTCTCGTTCTGCTTGTATCAACAGGTTTCGTCTCTCTCTCTCTCTCTCTCTCTACGTCCTACGGAAACCTACGAAGTGATACTTGACTCAATAAATTTCTTCCCGACCGAACTGTGCAACCATATGCTACACAGCTGACACCCTATTTCCTTGTAAAAGAATCTCCACTTTGCCCTTTCATATTAACGTCCATAGCATCGTAAGCGTAACCGGATGTTCGAGGGGGGCCAGACGAGTGCGCATGCTCCGCAGTAGCTCCGCCTTTAACACCGTCTATAGGCACCATTGGAGCTTTTTTCATGACGCCCCTCGTATATGAACTTTCAGAAGCTGTTATTAACAGAGTGTTCCTGTTTTAATGTGTGGTTAGTTAAATCAGGTACCTATACAATGCAATTCTATAAATTCCTTGTGTAAAATTTCTAATACCTACATACCCTTTTCGTCAGCAATAATGGTATAACTGCATGTTGTCAGTTCCACAGTACTTCACTTGGATATACTGTCCTGAAGCAGAAATCCCATTGATAATGTAAGGAAATATGACACTTTCTTTTGTGCACTTCATTTTTTTCACTTATATGCAAGAGTTAAGTTGTTTGCTTTACAGAGAAGAGAGAAGTAGCTTTATGCATCGAACAATGAGTCCGCACTCGTGGTTCTTGCAAGCAGAGGGTTACAAACCTAAGTGGAAATATCAACATATAATACCGAGAATATATAAGGAGACTGAAAAATTACAAATTGTATTTCATAATCAATCACTCTTCACTCGTATCTCATTTAGTCGTAACTTTAAAAATAATAAATTATTTTATTTTCAACTTACTGCGTATGATAAAATTCCGTAATCCTTCCCTAGCTTTGAATTGGAATAATTTTCCAAATTCACTATTTTGCTGTTTGAATTCAAATCATAGAGAATAGAGAAATTAACAATTTCATAGAAGATAATATTGGTTCTTAACAAATCCATACCTGGATCTGCATGAGTTTATTATTTCCATTTGCAAAAACTTCGATTTAGTTTAGTTTGTAATTGTCAGGGAAAAATGTAAATTTTGTCCTGGAAAACCTGGAAAAGTCAGGGAATTTCATTTCTGCTTGTTTGTAGCCACCCTGAGAATGTATACATGTACAATATTACTGTGGTTCTTCGCAGTTTATAAACGCGAGTCTAAAAGTAGCGTATCATGATCAAAGTCATGCATTCTGATAGGGTGACAAATTAGGACCTCGTGCGTTGCCCTTTTTGTCGTCGTGGTTCAATGATTGACAAAAGCACTGCACTTTTTTTACCCTTCTGAAACACAGCGGGTAGATAGATTGGATTTTAGACAGCTTCGAAATTGGCTCTGCTAATGGGGAACGATTCTCAACGGAGAGAGAATCTCCCGGGTGCTTTGTCTTGGCTGACACCGTGGGAACTGCATTTCTTGATTTTTCTTCTTTCATTTTGTTACAACGATATTTACACTCTTTATCTCAGAATTTACTATACTCGAGGTAATAACCCCTAAAGGTAGTTTCACCCCGTCCTAATTCTGACGTAGCGGATACCATAAAGAACATTAAGGAAGATGCATGCTCTTTCATCTTCGTTACCTAGGATGCTTGAAGGCCTTGTTGGTGAGTAGAATGTGCGTGGGATGAATTGCGAGAGCCTCGAGAGAACTGAGCGCTCCCAGCGACCATTTTGTGGCTACGATAATATACGCAGCGTGGTGGAAGTCGTTATGGGAGCTACAATAGTGGACGCAAGTGCATCAAACGAGGCAGTTTCAGAAATATCTTCAGAGGTGTAATGTTGGAAGAGACTGGGGAGTAAAGTCCATTTGTTTCCTTCATGATAATGCTCCGCCACATCTCCTTGACATTTGTAAACGTTGTAGTGAAGTATGCGCCGTGGCATTCCACGCAGTTTCAGAAAAACGAAACCCGGTGTGTGGGACGAGCTTCTCTGTGACGTCAGGTCGATGATGCGCAGTGTCGTGCGCAGAAAAACAAGGAGCGATGAGTGTGAGGAATTCCCCTGTAACGCCAGGTCGATGATGCGCAGTGTCCAAAGACAGCTAGATGGTAAAATAACCTATTTCTATTATATAGGGTTATATACCGAAACGTTATTTACCATCTTTGTCTAATTGAATTGATTTAGTTTAATCGGAACGGGAACTACAGTTTAAAATGGAATCCATTTCCATCTTTACGTTGAGTCTAGCCTGTATAATTGGTTATTTTAGGTTAGTTTTCTACCTCTTGAGTTAATCGCAACGATAAGGATGAATGATGAAATTAAGATTTGACAAACACAATGATATAGTCATACCAGACCAGGGTTCGAACGTGGGACCTCTGGCTTCGTATCGTGTAACACGTACTACTCACACGGATACAGAATAAAATAACCAATATGCCCATATATAGAAGTCGTCCCGTTGTGTGGGAACGCTCCCAATGTCACGGCCCGCATAGCTCCAACACCTACGCTGCCGCCTGGCTCAGTGGAGCTACTGTTATAGACGGCGCTGAAACAAACAAGGCTTTCCTCTTTAAGCTTTATCCCTTGTGACCCGGATGCCTTAGGCAGAGTGCAGAAAAAGTAAGGAGAAAGGAACCCGTCGACGCATATAGCAAGATGGCGTCCCCCTTTCTCTCCACACACACATACACGCACCAGCTGGCTGCTGTAAACACACGGGATGAGCATGCAGGGCGTGGTTACGACCACTCCCACGTCAGAATGTCGAGGCCTGTTAGCCCCTTCTAATTAATTCACCAGAGCAGTAGAGACGCAGACTGTAAATAATGTGGATTTGACAAGTTCACGTCGCTGCGTGTTTACACTATTTACTAGATTGTTGCATCCTGTGCAACACGGTAGGATAGGACAGTGATATTCAGAGCAGTGCAACACGTAACTCCTAGATAGTCGTACCAAAAATGCTTAAATTTAATTTTTGTTATTTACCATCGCTTTTCTGCCACTTTTGGCTAATCGCGACGATGAGGATATGATGAAACTGATGAAGTGATATTCGCAAAGAACATCCTTGCCGGGATTCGAACCCGGGAGCACTCGCATCGTAGCGCGATGTGCTAACCACTCCGCCACACTGTGGGTTAGATTGCATGAATATAACTGAACAGGGGTTTATCCAGCATTTTCCATTGGGGGTGTAAGTGTAAATTTGGAACCAAAAACACAATAATTTGGAAAAGTTTTGAGGGGTTGTTGAGGAAATACTGGGAGGGTATTGGGGGTGTGTGGCTAAATCATTGTAACTGAACACCTATTCATTTCTAATTCTTCGCATTTCGTATGAATAATATTGGTGAGAACCTGCTCACAGAAGTAGCACTCACTCCCTCAGTGAGTACCTGCTCAATGATGAGCAAGTTCTCACATTTTGATATGAATAAATAAAATCACTTTCTCGTAAACCGAACACGTGTTTTTATACACATACACGTGTGAATTTACGTGTGTGTGTGTGTGTGTGTGTGTGTGTGTGTCACCAGGTCATAAAATTCATCTCCGAGAAGTTTTTAGTCAGGCCCGTAGCCAGAATTAGATTTCGGGACGGGCTCATCCCTTATCAGCAGCCACCATCTAAATGCGAAAAAGTGGAGGGGGCAGAATCCCTAAAGATGAATTTCTTAGTATATTACAACTTATTGTAGAAGATGACTAATCCTGCTAAGGGAGTAAAATTAATTACCACTATACACTATTTCAATTAGATATTTGTAGGATTTGGGGGGAAAGGGCTTCAGCACCCCTGAGCCTTCCCCCTGGCTACGTGCCTGACTGCAGCTCTGTGATTATACCTTTTAGGCCAATTAGATTACACAGGGAGTTTTCATTATTTTTATTATATAAACCATCCGTCTTGTAATTATCAATATTATTTTTTGCGCACACTGTATGCGGAAGCAAGTAAGCAAATTCCACGCATTTTATGCGAATATTCTCATCCAGTCAAGATCCTTGCAAGGCCAGTCGGCGTCTGCGGTGGATGATAATTGAATTACCTCGAAGGTAAGTTTTCTGAAATGACCACCGCAATTTGGAGGCGCAGTTGTGCTCCTAGCGTCTCATTACGTCACACATTGTAGCTTCTCCGTGGCTCCGGTTGCATCTAAATGACCCTCATGCATAGCAAAGAGCACTCGACCGGGTGTCCGCTTTCTAATCTTACGTGCAAAATATTAATTGCAGGTATCAACGTCAAGTTTTACCCCAGCCATGATTTATCTTTCTCCATTTGTTCGTTTTTAATTCCCCAAAAAGTATACAGTGTTTCTCACAATGTATATACGAATTTACGTACATATTTTACAAGTTAATGCTACAGAAAGAAACCGCGGTCTAGTTACGAGGTGTTTAAGTAAAGTCCGTTTGCCAATAACTTGTTATATCCCTCGAAGATGTAGTACTGCGCATGCTCATGGAGTCTCAGCATTCCTTGCATATAAGCAGACACCATTTGGATGCACGTTGTCACTGTGTGTGGGCTTGGTACTGTGCGATTGCAGTGTTCAAGACGAGCGGCCCGCCGACTGTGAGGTACGGTCAGTGATCGTATTCTTTGGCAGCAGCAGAAATTCATAGCCAAATTTGTGAAGTGTGCAGCCCCAGTGGAATGAATGACACCAAAGTGAGGAAATGGGTGAGAATGTTCAAGGACGGACGGGAGAATGTGCATGATGAGATCAGATCGCATCGTTTGGCTTGGAACAATTGGCTCATCCTTCTTACAACCCAGACCTTGCGCCCAGTGACTATCACCTCTTCCGGCATCTCAAGAAGTTCCTCCGCGGCAAACGTTTCGGTAGCGACGAAGAAATTATAACGAGAATTTTGGAATGGCTTGCCCCGTAGGCGGCTAATTTCTATGAGGAGGGTCTACAAAGCTCATCATCCTACGTTATGACTAAAGTGCGGATCAATATTCACTAAAAAAGTGAAAAATATGCATGCATCTATGCACTTAAAACAAGTAAAATATGCACTCAAATATGCAAATTATGCATTAAAGGAAAAATATAGGCACAAAAAAATTCCTCGAAATACATTTGAATGGCTTATTGCAGAAAGGGACCTGAGTCACATTTTTGAGGTATCGGAGTTAATTTTTTCATCTCCACTGTGTCTAGCAGCATACTGCAGGGGGGTGCATTGAGGGTTGCAAAATGAACTATTCATTATGTTGAATATTTGAGCCAACAACGGCACATTTCTTTCTTACACTATTAATATTATACGATTTTTCATTGTTTTTCTCAGAATTGTGCAAAAGTGACTCAGGTCCCTTTCTGCAATAAGCCATTCATTTATTTTTTAAAGTACTACACACACATAGTGACCATTGAAGGTAAAGACGAAGTAACAACAGCTTCCATGTCAAGTAAGGTTGCAAAATATTGTATTAAATTGAATTTACTATTTCCAGTTGTTAAACACAATATAACGAAAACCGTTAAGTAGTATTGAATTTATGTAAATTGCAGTGCACTACAACATATCTCTCTAAATTGGTTAGAGTGAATTTTTTCCGTTTATCAGTTAGTACATCCTTGTATGAAGAAAAGGTGCGCTCCACACTACAATTTGTCACTGGACAATATTTCAATGCAGCTATGCACGTGTTCTCTGTGTCATTGCAAGGTATGCGCGAGGGAGGGGGGACCGTCTGCCATGCAGCGCATAAACAGAGGTTTTCGAACACCTGTGCTTGAAAACTACTCTCAGAAACACTCCAAAGACGAAACATTAACCAAGTAAACAAATATATTTTAAAAAAAAACTATCAATTTAATCATTTTTTCACGTAATATGCATTTATATGCGCTTACGCAGTAAATATGCACGAACACCTTAAATATGCATTTATATGCACTTTAAAACCCCCCTCCCTACTTTGGTTCGGAATGCTCTAAAATAACTTTAGAACCCGGTTGCATATTAATTAGAGGACCGGAATAAAATATGCAAATATGCAAAATCCGCACTCTAGTTATGACAAATGTTTAAATAACCACGGAAACTATGTGGAAAAATAGATCAAGGCATGTAGAATCTGAAAAAAAAATCACTAAAAAAATTCGGTAGTTTTTTTTTTTTCAAAACGGACCTTACTTAAAAAAATCCCTCATAACTAAAGTAGAAAAGTGCTACCATCTAGTAGCACTAGATTTTGAGATTACGGTGTCTTGGCATTTTTCTTCATTTGCTACAGGTTTGCAATGTTTGCAGAAAGAACAGACGCCTTACAAACGCTCTCCGGAATCTTGTTAATATTCTTGTATTTATTTAGGGAAGGGGTTCCTGAAGCTGTTCCTCTTTGAAATATGAATCCGAGTGAAATGAAACTCAAACCTCTTGAAGCGAACAAAGAGAGGAAAAAATTGTCAGGAAATTAATTTGGAAAGTGTCAAAATTTAGTCAAGGCAAATTGCATTACTTAAGCTAATTCAAACACAATAAAACTTCTATTTCTTATCTACACTTCTTGCATATATTTTATCTGCCTACTGTTCACATTAATGAAATTCGTTTAAAGCGTCAACATGTCATCTTTTCATCTTGATTAAAAGAGAAGAGAACAATAAACGGGTCCTTATTTTGTTTCCGTAAACAGTTTCGCAAGAAGTCATGGGGTGTGGGGGGGGGGGGTGACACTTTGAGAAGGCACCCAAGAGTGGACCTCACTTCCCGGTAAGTGCAATGTTGCAAGCGAACGAGGCTGTGGCGTCTGGGCCTACGGCTAGTATAATCTTCTGTAGGGCTGTGTGTTGTCCTGTGTTTTGTCATGTGCTGACCGCCCCTTTACAGCCTCAGATTTCAACCTACGTAAGGTTATTTTAGTTCTCAGTCCTGTGTTGATTTTAGCTGTGGTTCGAGGCTTGACCCCGTGTAACAGGCGCGATTAGCCTAAGTGCTGACGCACAAAAACATTTTATTTCAATCAATCAGTACATAAGTTCGTTTCAGGGTACTATAATCATTGTATGTAAAGCTATAGTGCTTATAATTGCCTGTTTCGACTGTTAGTGCCAAAAGAGTATTAAAAAGAAGAATATATTTTATATATATTTTCCAACTTCGAAAAATTTGTTTTTTGTGCTCTCTTTGTTCAGGTTTCGTCACAAGCGGATTCAGGAGACAAGGGAAGATCCCCCTCCCTCTTCCGACTGGAACTTATAATAAACAATAGCAAAGAGCGATCATCCCCTTTGACGTCATCTTCAGTATACATAATAGGTGGCAAGTAAAAAAAAAGAAAGTCATGCGCCTGTGTCTCGATAGAGAACCCGTCCATAACTGCTTCTTGCCCTTGTGACCGAGCGAGTTGAAAGGTCGACACACAATCTCGATACCAAAGATTCCAGGTTTGAATCCTGTCATCATATTGATGTTATACTATATATTTTTAAATATATTTTGAGAATGAATAAATAATGTATAAAATTATGATACTGTTTTGGTTAATACAAAAATATAGCTACATTAATTATACAATTCTCTACGTGAATGAAGAAATCACAGCTATTAATTTTGGATGAGATAATTTGATTTTGAGGCCTTTCAGCAGGGTTTATGCAGATTTTTTTTAACTGGGGGGTGGTGCTAGTTCATATTTAGGGGGTGTAAGGGATAATTGAGAAATGACCATGAAAAATTTTAAGGATGTGTTGAGAAAATTTTGGTGGGGTATTGGGTGTGTGTGTGTATAAATCACTGGCTTTCAGAATTCACAATATTGATTGATTAGGTGTTTTAAGTCCATTTTATGCACAGGAAGGCTAATCGGGAGTGGACCTACAGTTTAAAGTGGGATCCGATCCACTATGTGCCTCCAGCGGGTATCGAACCCGGGACCCCTTGATTAGAAGGCGACGACGCTATCACTGCGCCATCGGGAAGACCCTTTCATAATATTTGAAATGAATGCCTATTACATGTAGGGGCCTCCTCAATGTCGTAGTGGTAACGTCGTCGTGTAATCGAGGGGTCCCGTGTTCGATACCCGACGGACGCGCATTGTACAGTGGATCGGATCCCTCTTTAAACTGTAGGTCCAGTCCGATTAGCCTATATGTGCATAAAGTGAATTTACAACAATTCGACATATTATATGCCAATTTTTAGCGTCTTTTCCTTGCTTATTTGGGTAACTTTTATTGCCTAGAAATCAGGTCTCAACTAATTACGTAACTATTGATAGATTGTTATTGGCCCATAGAGATTTTAAAAGGGATCTACAACAGATGGAGACACAGTCGGGCACTTGTATCTAAAATGGTGCTGTGCCTTCTTTAAGAAGCTAATCGCGAGATCTTAACACGCGTACACATCAGAAAGCACCCACTGGCCTATCTTTTGTTTATAACGCACACACCATACACACAATGACGATAGGAAGTGCGTGCGTAAGATTACGTGTTTTAGGTTCAGAAGGAACCAAGCAGCACGCTCCATTGTATGTTAATCGTAGGGGCCGAGGGAGTGACTTGTTTCCGGCGGTGGAGCCTTGTTCGTTACACACGCTGTCGAGCTGAAACAGTATGTGCACACATTGTACATGGATTTGATAGGAATTGTTTTAGGGGAAGACATGAGGAAAGTACGAGGGTTGGTAATATATAGCGGCACAAGTGTCGGCTTGTCTTTGATGGACACCAGAGGGCATTTGTGTACGGGATGGTGGTAGTGGAAAGTGTGCGTTTGCAAAAGTTCATGATGACAAAATGCCCCTTTAACAAGGGATCACATAATGGCAGCATGATATCTCTTACTACAAGTTTTCCAAGGCGGATGCATACAGGCGAGTCAATTAATGACGGAGAACCATCGATATGACCTTACAACACACAAGATCCCAATTCTCAAATGTGTATCCTCCCGTCTAGCCTAAGCCAACTAACATTAGTGAAAGTTATGCATCCATTTTCTTGCTTACTGTGCACTATTATCCCAGAATTTCGACACTGACACGTTCAAACCATCTGCTTGGCGGCGCAGACGCAGAGGATGGGTGCAATTGTAGAATCTATCACGTAGGTGCCGAGACAGTCCAATTTTACTTTGCGACTTGATCAGACATACCAAGCCAATATACGCCTAATTTTTTTGCAGGTAAATAATATATTTTGTTTGCAGTAAGTAGAAAGTCAATGCATTAGTGGTAAGTGTGAAGTGGTGCTCTATATTTTCAGGATAAAATTCAATTTTTCGAGGACTCGTAGCGTCGAAACGGTGCGTCAAACAGAAAAACGTTATTGGAAACACATGACACAGTGGTTCGGATCCCACTTTAAACCGTAGGTTCAGTTCCGATTAGCCTTACTGTGCATAAAGTGGACTTAAAACACCAACTCAAACCAAGAAAAACGTTATTAAGGTAAGTTGTTTGCCTTAATGACCTATTGATACGTTGTGAAAGATTGTGCGGCGGGGTCGAGACAAATGTTTACAAATCGAGACGAGATTTGAAAATCAAGACAAGACCAAGACACAGCCAAGTCCCGTCTCAATAATATCTCTAATAATAATAATAATAATAACTACCTAAAATATTGTCAATCTCTAGCAAGCCGTGAAATATTGAATTTTTAATGACTTCAAGACTTAATAAAGTTACTAATAAATGTTTGCGCTGAGATACAAAATATCAAAGTCTAACAACTAAAGTAATTAATATAAACGAAACCTCAACCGTAAGTTTTTTATAGTTTAAACTTCGCGACAAGTGTGAAATCTAGTAACATTTCCTCATGGACCCTTCTTAGGGGGGCATGGCAGTCTCTTGGAGGTCCACGTACCACAGGTTAAGAACCTCTGCCGTAGGTCACGGAAACGCAGACAATTCTGAATCATCCTATACTTTCAAGATCAGTTAGAATGTTCGGATTGATCGCACATGTTTAGATGTGGGCAGTGTGGCTAAAACATTGGATCGGTTAAAAAAACAAAAAAACAACTGGGATGCTTCCAGGGAAGACGAAAGTAATTCTCAAGGAAGCAGGAACTTTACTGAGCGAGAGGGAGGGGCAACTTCAGGATGTGAAAAATAGAAAGTGAAACAAAGGCGGCAAGACAAAGCAGCGGCTCTTTTCTTTTTTTTAATCAAGGAAATATAAATTTACTGCTGAATCAAGCCAAGAGATAATGGAAATTAATGTTCTTTACATGTAGGCATGAAGCTTTTGTGCAGGAAGTTTCCATAAACAACCAATCTTCATAAATACTTGTAAACAATACACGCCTGACAATCGTTCCCATCAATGGGCTCCTTGCTTTCTCTCGTAACGTTGGCGCTGAAGGGGAAAGTAATGTTCGCATGTAAACCTTACTTCTGCATGTTTATTCTTTTGTGGGTTGTTTTGCGTGGGTTCCGTTTTGCCCATACACTGCTATATTGCTGAAACGACTTGCACGCTGCCTTAAAAGTATAGAAGGCACAGTAAACGAAAATAAGGATTTCTGCCTCTTATGCAGTAATAGGAGGGCCTCGGTAGCTCAGGTTCGAATCCCGGATAGGACATGGATGTTTGTGCTTGTCCGTAATGAGAAAACCGAGAATACAGTAAAAAATGATATGTGTGAAAATTGAGAACAAAGGGAATGACGGGGGATACTACCGCATAGGGATTAAAAACCTCTGTCACCTGTTATAGCGGCTCCGGCGCCCACCCAGCGTCGTGGGGGATAAATGCGGCCAGGGCTGTGGTGCTGATCACATCATCCTCACCCTCCGCCGTGATCAAGAGCGTGTGGGGCCTTAACTCCACACCCCCTGTATGCCTTCATGGCGTGGTGGAGAGCACAGGGGAGCACTTTACTTTTATGATGTAATGGGATTTGTGAAGCAATAGTTAGATCTTGATTCGTCAATAAAGTTTTGGGCGCGTAGGCACTTGAGACCTACAGTTTAAAGCGAGATCCGAACTACTATGGGCATCTACCGGGACCTTCCTTAGTTGGAGTTGCACGTCCTGAATGATCAGATCGCTTAACTAACCTCATTGAATCCGATTTCGGCCGAACTTTTACTTCGTTGTGTTCTGCAGCAATCTTACCACCACACCAGGAAAATCGTCAGTGTCCTAATAAGTTTGATGTGCAGAGTGTATGGAAATGGCCGACGAAATGTTACTGTTGAAAAACAATTTATTGATTGATTTGGTTTATTTATTTCGCTTTTCTGTCACTTTTGGCTAATCACTCAGGATGAATGAGAATAAGATGAAATTGATCAAAGGACAATCGCAAAATCAGTTTGACAGCACACCCACCACAAGTCCCACAGAAGATTATACTGGCTGTGAGTGCAGGCGCCAGAGCCTCACTCGTCTGCAAAGTGCAGTCCAGGGTGTCTTACCGAGAAACTTCCTCTTTGAGGGAAAACGTACCAACATGACTCACCGTTTTGCTGTTTCTGTGACATTTGGTTTTTATTGGATACAATCTTGTCGTCACCCATTCAATACCCATAAGTGTACTACATGGAATGACGTCAGATCTGTGTAAGGGGCATTGTCACCTTAATGAACTATCTGCGTCAGGAAGCTAGGAGGAAATAATTCTCCTCCCGTTGGTCTACCAGAGGGAGGCATTCGATCAATCTGCCAACTGCAGCTGAGCGCAATCACTCGGCGACGTCGAGGCCCACGTGTGAAATATGCTTCACGAGGTAAGGATGAAAAATGGCATTCAATACATCACGTGTTGTTGATCCTTAGCCAAAACGCTAAACTCTGTGGTCACCAGCGGAAATTCCATGGCTTGGTCGAAGTTTGCAATCAGGGGAGTGTGGATTACCTCACCTAAATCTATCCCTTTTCAACCCTCGCAGATTGAGGCTTGGGAGAGCTGTGTACTTGCTACACAAGCCAGTAACTTTTGGGCAACACCCTTTCCCAAATGCAAGATGCTTTAAATTACAAGTATCCCCACAAGATTATCATTGTGATAAAAATCCCCATGTGACCTTTACTATACGTAATTATATCTTGCTGGTTTCCGCAGTGGTAGCTAGAGGTTCCAGGTTCGAACAGTGCGTAAGGCACGAATGTATCATGGTGTTTGTCCCATTATCCATTTCATTAGTTCATCATTCATTCTCATTGTCAGAGATTTATTAAGTTAATATTATTCTATTCATCTCACTTTAGAGTATCAGCCTTTCTAAGTCGCAAAGTCAAACTCTACGTTACGTTATTGGTGTCAACAAGTATTTTAGTTATAGTCAGGGTGCGAAATCACTGCAGATTGGTGGGGGGAAGGAGCAGACAGACAGACAGACACACACACACACACACACACACACACACACTATATATATATATATATATATATATATATATATATATATATATATATATATAACAGTAAGGAGGGCCAAAAGGGCTAAATAAAAATCAAAGAAGGAGAAAGGAAACACTCACCATACAGTGAAAAAATTCAAATTTTCGCATTCTTTATCGCTGCATCGTCAGTGTAAGAAGTGAGACGGAACCATTAATTACTTGTCATTTATTCAATAATCAAATTATATTATAAAATATACATTATATTATGTCGACTGTCCATTTAAAATTCGATTGCAAATTGAAGATTTTTAATGTAATACTAATGCTATGAACATAAACAATTGTGACAATTACTTTTGTCACCAGTCTTTTTTGTAGTTTATGTAAGTGTATTTTAGAATTTCGTAAATACTCTTAACAACTTTCTGTAGCCAGTTGTGCTTTTTGGCTTTTCTTGGATTTTCGGTTCTAGACGGCGAGGGTAGGAAAACAATAGCGACTTGTGGAATTTTTGCCACTAAGGGTGACTTTTACTTGTTCAACGAATGGAACAACGTCCGAGCTGCCGAACGAGGGGGAGTTCTTTCGCAACACGTGTGAGGACTGCTCTGTTTTTTTTCTTCACCCCCAAACCTCCCAAGTGGACAACGAGCCTGGAAGAAAGACCACCGTCCAGCATTTTTTTTTCTAAGCTAACGAACTGCGAGGCGGTTGATTTTTGAAGTTTCAAGTTTTCCTTAAATACCCCTGGACTCCAGAGGACTGAAACAGTTTAGCGCCATATTCAGATCGAACACCATCTCCGCGTCACTTTGCGCGAGATACGGAACTTTGCTTTGTTTTAACCTTTCGACCGCGTCGTGTTAATTGTCGTGAGTGTGTGATCACAGTGACAGTGCCAGGAATTGAGGCCGTGTTAATTACGTGTTTCACGTGCTCCATGTGTGTTTTTTCCCTTTTTTGTAAGGAGGGACATTGAATAAATATGGGCGGCTGAGAAAGCTACGAGAGGGACGGGACCTTCGGGTTTCCGATTACTGCTGCCATGAAGCCAAGAGAAGAAGCCACGACGCCTTGCTTAAGTATACGACGCCTTAAGTCAAGAGACCAGCACCACGACGCTTGCATAACGATGTCTGAGATGAAAGCCACGCCGCAGCGACAACTCGCATTGCCGACCCAGATGAGAGACGAAAGTACCACAACGGTGAGACGGATGTTACGCCGAGAAAAGAAGAAGAAATAGAGAAAAGAGAGAGATGAAAAACGACGTCCGCCCTTAGACGACCCGACGCCCTGCGTATCCCCGAACGGCCATTGGAAGCCAAGATCGGATGCAACGCCCCGAGCAGACAGATGGAAGCGAGGTGTTTTTCCGCCCATCTTCGTCGCCGCGATGGAAAAAGGGAAGAAAAATGAATGTTACGTCTAAGTCGAAGACAGAGTTTTCGCCCGCCAGGAGGACAGACTGGCATAGCCACGAGTGTCGTCGGGACGCCTCAACGAGGACCGCGCCGCCATTGAGTCGGTATAGTATCCTCCAGTTATTTCTTTATGTGTGAGAGTGAACATTTGTCCACCTACGTCGCTACTGGTTCGTCATAACACAAAGCGAGATGAAATCGAACAATGTTGCCTGCAATTATTAATTATTTTGGCCAATCAAATCGAAAGTACTATAAATCTTCAAAAATTAAGAACCTATTTCGCTCACCCTTCGAAGTTCTATAAATGTAAAAGACCTACTATTTGTTATTGTTTTCCTATTCTCGCGCCGAGTATTTATATAATTAATTATTTGACTTTTACCGTGCTCTTTGATATATATAGGTATTAGAAAAACTAGGTACTAAATAGTATAGCTGAGTTAATCATTTTGAATATATCCTAGTTTATATTACTGTCGTTTGTATTACCAGCACTCGTGTACTTGTAATCAAGTTTATTTCATCTTGTCACTCATTTAGTCTATGCTTATTATTTTTGAATAGTAGTGCCTCAACAAGTGTAATGTCAATTATTATTCACTTTTGGTAACTATGACGCCTAGCTAATCGCGTCTCATACGTGACAGAGCGCTAACCGCGCGTATTTACATTGAAAGCAAGCCTAAGGGGCTAATAGAAATCTCAAATTCGAAGGTACACAGGAAATAAACCAAAGAGGCGGTTAGATATTTTATCATGTAATGCTATATTGTGTCCACCCCTGCAGTGTGTGTGTGTGAGTGCATGATAGAATGAGAGTGAGGGGACATGTAATGGTTACATTATCATTGTTGTGTTTATTTTTACCGAATACACGTATATATATTCGTTATCCTACAGGTGTTCTTGATTCATTTATATGTATGTATAGATGTATATCCTCGTATGGTCGATATTTTTGGTTTTAGTCCTGAGTTTGAAGCTGTATAGCTTGTCTCCATTGACCAGAAGATTTATAGTTTTCTATTATTACAATTATTATTATTATTATTATTGCTAAAAATGAATAACAGCACCACTTTATGCACGACGTGGCTTACCGCCGGAGGTGTAAATAACCGACCCGGTGACATGAACCTGGACTTAAACCGTTAGCTGGTGGTAGGAATCGTGTTTCCTTAACCGGAGACGCGAACCAAGGACCGACGACCGTCCAATCGGGCGGCCGCGGAACCCTGAACCTACGGACTAGCGGTAGAGTTGTTTGGCACCTCGAACTGGGGACTTCGGTCTTCCAGGACGAATGGTCAAACCCGTTACACAATGATTTGCGTGCCTAAGGGGAATGGGCAAAAATTAAAATTCACATCTAATTGCCATTATGTGTTTAATTGATATATGTATATACTTTGCGGAAGCTGACGAAAGGCAATGAGAAATGGAGAAGAAATAACAAATCGGACTAATTTCTATGCTGGGTTCAGTGTCCTTAGAGATGAGGCTCTTTGTTGTCCGTTCTATGTGTGTGTCCGTTCTATGTTATTCCAGTGAAGTACGCGTATATTCGACTCTCAAACTAATTGTTTATGTCTGTTTTTGGAACAAAACCTCTCCCTCCCGGAAAAGTTTGGTGGGGGAAAAAATTCAGAAGATTGTTGGTGGGGGAGGGGGAATTCCTTCCTGTCCCCTCGAGATTTCGCACCCTGGTTATAGTGATAATCCAGTCTAATAAAGGGACTTACTATATAGACACACTTATCGTCGCGATTAACCCATGAGGTAGGAAAGTGACGTAAATAACCGAAATAGAAGGAAAAGAAAGATAGATAATTAAATCCTCATGAAGTTTTAATTGGAAGAGCAGCTTAACAGAGAGTTATATTTGTGTATATAAAAGCAAATGTACAAGCTTTATACACATGTAATTTATGTCCAACACACTCTTTGGTTCCTAGGTTTCCTTTACTCGGTCGATTGAAAATAAAATTATGTATGCTCATTATCGAAGTTATGTGCACACCATAGATTATTATAAAACTCTTGTCTTGCAAACAATCGCTACAACGAAAAGTGGCGCCGTTCAGCGGAAGTTTGAAGTACTACGTTTGCTGTTTCATGCACTTTCATCTGCTTGGATTGTATCTATGTACTCGCCTGAGATAATGTCACGTGAGAGTGTTAATAACGTACTCACTACACAGCTGCAAATATTGTTATTTCCTTGCTCAGGTAAACGCCTGTCGTATTTCATCGTGTCGCGTGTGAGAAGACAAGCTTGTAAATGGCTTTAGCGGGCGGGATTGTTTCCTCGTGGTACTCATGCACCCGTGTAATCTCCACAGCTTCCCTGGAGAATTCAGAGTGAATGTTTACGGAAACAAAGCGCCCTGGGGATGCAGAACCATTATCAGTCTGCGAGAGAGAAAGTTGCACAGATGACGTCACCGTGTTTGATTTTGGTTATTGTTCTCACGACTCCTTTTGAAGAAAATTCTCAAATATTTCACTTCCCCATTTAATGTGTAATAATGACACTTACTGCGCACGCAGCACTGAAGTTGTAAACTTTACCTACGAGGCATGAAGTAAACAAGGTAAAATAAATCCACGTGTGTTTTGATGTCAGATGTGTTTGTTTTCTTAGCATTGTACAACTTTGTGAAAGTAAACATTGCATTTATTTTGTATCTAAATTCTCAGTGTATGTACACTGCTCGCCATTAAAATTGCAACACCCAGAAGGAAATGAGATAGAAACACGAAACTTGGCAAATATGTAGTTCATAATAAGATAAGAAAATGATTACAGTTAGAGCTCGGTGGTGTGACATGTGACACGTAGAACATGATTGCATAACCCCAAGGAGCTAGTAGCGTGTACAGCCTCCACGGGCGGCAATAACTGCTGTAACACTGCGAGGCATGGACAGAATGAGTCTATCGATGTCTGCTTGCGGTATGGCGTGCCAAGCGGCTTCCACACGGTGCCAGAGGTCTTCAACATTACGTGCCGGAAACCTGAGTTGGGCCAGTCGGCGACCCACCATGGACCAGACATGTTCAATTGGCGACATATCCGGCGAACGTGCTGGCCAAGGAAGCAGGGGCACGTGGTTAGCTTCCATAAATGCGAGGACATTCCTTGCAACATGGGGGCGCGCGTTATCCTGTTGAAAAGTGGCATTATGCAGTGCATGAATTAATGGGACAGCAACAGGGGTGAGAACCTGTGTGATGTACCGTTGGCTGTTCAATGTACCTTGAATGCGTACGAGACGCGAACGAAGACCTATGGCGATGGCACCCCATACCATGATACCCAATGAAGGCCCTGTGTGATGATGCATGATGCAGGCGTCATGAAACCTAGTGCCACGGTGCCGCCACACGCGTGTACGTCCATCATGATGTTGTATACAGAAGCGGGATTCATCAGAGAACACTACAGCATTCCACTCCGCCATCCATGCACGACGGTCTTGGCACCATCTCAGACGCAAACGCCTATGCTCTAGCGTCAGAGGAATCCGCAACAGTGGGCGCCGGTAAAAAAATCCCCGGTTCGCCAAACGACGAAGCACGGTTCGTGGGGACACTGGACGTTGTAAAACATCCCGTACTTCATGCGCAATCCTCGTTGACGTGGCCGTTCTGTCTGTAAGGGCCATGCGTATCAGACGTCTGTCCTCTCGTTCCGTCGTCCGACGCGGACGTTGTGAACCTCTACGTCCTTCTACAGTGCCTTCCTGGACCAACTGGTTCCATACACGGATCACTGTGGATGCATTCCGTCCTACACGGGCACCGATCTCACGGTAGGATAATCCGCATTCACGGTATGCAACAATTCGGCCGCGATCGAACTGGGAAACCTGCTGGAATCGCTGCCGTATTCGACGACGTGGCATTGCTGACCGATTTTAACACACTACACTCACGACCATGCACTTTCACTGCTCTTCTGCACCTATCTGACCTGCTACAGGTACCACTTACCAGATGGCGTGGCAGGCGCACATGACGCATGACGGCCTTGAACACCTAATCATTTCCTTCTGCACCTCTCCTCTACACACTGTGCACATTTCGTCCGATTCCGATTACTCCTTCTGGGTGTTGCATTTTTAATGGCGAGCAGTTTACTTGGAGGAGGTATTATTGACGCTTGTGAACACGGGACTGAGTACCTACCTACCTTAGTTTGGTCTGTATTCCATTCAGTCACGCAGTAGTCGAACCACTACCTCGCCGCCGAAGGTTCCAGTTTCGAGCTCTGGTATGGGTACGGATGTTTCTTTGCCAGTGTCGATTCGTTAATTTAATCTTGATCATTCATTCTCATCGTCACTATTAGCCAAAATTACAGAATAGTGACGCAAAATAAGAACAATTCAAAATTTTAAGCTAATTCACTTAAATTAAGCTTACTCGAGCGTCATTGTTGCAATTTCGTGTTTTGGCAGCAATATTTCGTTTTCCGAAGCACTTCCGTCGATCTTAATAACTGAAATAATATATCTTCGTTCTTTCAGTCACACACAATCACAGAAGGCACATTAAACTTGCTTCAAAGTTGAAACGCGCTTATGTCAAGTGAAAAGGCTTGCTTGAAGCTTGCAGAAATGCTGCTGCTAAGTGATTTTTGCCGAATTTGCCCGTGCAAGCTAAAATCTAACTTCGCGAAGAATAGGCTAGATCGCATCAAGCATATCAAGCTAACTTTGACAAGGTATACGCAAGTTATGGCAAGCTTGACACAAGTTTGCGTGCTATCTTAGAATTGCTAAGCATACAAGTTCATATACTTCATGGCGCGTAGAACCCAGCCCTTTGAGATCCGAGGTCTACCCCCCAAGGAGTCTCACTTATCGCACAAGACTCTAGGAACCTTACCTGTTCTGACGTCAGCGCGGAATGCTTTCAGTGTTAGGCTAAATGCCTTCGTTGTTAGGTTAGGATTGTTAGGCGTAATTCTCTTAGCATAAATAATGCATTTGCCAGCATAAATAATGCATTTGCAGTGTATTTGTGCTAAGAAAACTAAACCTAGCCTAGCAAATGAAGCCATTCCGCGCGGGCGAAGGTTGCTAGGGTCTTGTGCGATAAGCAAGCCCCTCTACACCAAGCCGCTTTTCATTGTGTGGCGCGTGTTCAGCACACAGGGTCCGCTACTGTTACTTTCGAGTAGCTCCCCAAGTGTTACGATGATGGGTCACCGGAATCGAACCCTGGACCATTTGCATCAAATGCGAGTGCGTTAACCATTTGACTACGTGGGAGCTCAGTCTCCACTACATATTTCAATTAGCTACATGCGTTTGTGACACCGATGTAGCAGAGCGGTTTTATAAGAACGGAAAATCACTTTTCTGCCTTTTTAGGCTAAACGCAACGATGAGGGTGAATGATGAGAAGAAATTAATGACGGGACACTCGAACCGTCAGTGGCGAGATTCCGAGTTAAGCACTCAACGGACTAGGCCAACAACGGCGGAAAGCTGCTTTTCGTTTGATGACATACGGTCGGTCAGGGAGTCCGCTCGCATCCCATTTGTCCCGATTTTACCCGTCAATATCCATCAGCTGGCAATTTCCCCTCAAGCACTAGTACGCTGCCTAGAAATATAGCATCTCATAGCGAATTCAATGGAACACTATTGCCCCCAAAATAGTAAGTGATGGGTCATTGATATAGGCCTGCTTGTTCGTTATATTTGTTGATATATCCTTATAAATTGTTCTGTATTCCGAATTTGAAACTTGAAATAATTATTATATGTATGCACATTTCAATCCGCCAATCAAAGTCATGGTTCCGTAGGAATCACGGAAAAGTCCGTAAATTTCCAAAAAGAAATTGGCAATCGGAGAATGTTAACATGGCTGTTGGGCTTTTAGTGAACATGGATTTTACACATAAATCCTTAGTTGTTTCAACAAGCATTCAAAAGTAGAAAAGAAATACTTTAATAAAATGTGGCGGTTCCTGAAACTCGAGCCACTGATTTCATGTTTCAACCCAAGAAAATATGCGGTAAATAGATTTAAAATAACACAGTATTTCAGAAAAGTCTGGAAATGTATTTCAAAATACCTGGAGAAATCAGGAGATTTGTTTAGTCAAAGTGAGTTGGAATCCTCAAAGAAAAAAACTTGGTAATTACGAACTTCTTACCCAAAGGATTCGCTTTTTAAAAAATACCATCACCACCCCGCCCACTTTTTATCGCTAGCGACGAACCTGACTTGAGTGTCACGAACTGGAAAACACACAGTGCTTGAGGTTTAATCTTTGCATGGATTCAAATCGAAAGCTTTCGTTCAGAGTGATAACTGAAATTGCGGAATCGTGTCTCCCGTCCCTGAAACCAACTTAGCAGCTCCAGAACTTGTTTTTGAGCGTTTTGCCACGATTCCGAACGAGAGAGCGAAAATAACACACGCGCACACACCCGAAGTCTCCGTTCGGGATCTGACGCAGAATGTGATCTCACGGAAAGTGGAATTCTGACGAACCTCGCCCACAGAATGACTCCGTGACGTCATCATAGAAGGACAGAAAGCAGCTCCTTGTGGCCGTTTGCCTTATTTGTCGTGAGAAAGTACGAGTCCGTCGTCCCTCGAATGGAAACCTGCTCGTTGGCCAGTTACGTAAATTATTTTCATTTCCAGAAAACCAATGTTCATTGAAGATGCAATGCATGTTTCGTCATAACATGTATGTATTTATATAAAGTTTCAATACTAGTGCCTCTCCGATGGCACAGTTATAACGTCCTCGTCGTTGTGAAATAGTTTTATACTCTTCTTGGTCTCGCCTCGATATCTAAATCATCTCGAGTCTCGATGTAATCGATAGAAAGAACTAAAGCAAACTAGAAACCAAATTTTGCACATTCTATTTGTATATTCTTTAGAAAGGGATTTGATGAATTTACATCGATTCGAATGAATAATTACATTCAGTCAAAGCAACAGAAAAAGGGTTTCTAAAGAAGAACGACATTTAAGTATATGACGTGTTGTTTCTGTAGCATTTTAGGGTACTGGCTATCAAAGCTTAAAATAATATCCTTATGTGACTTGCGAAGTTTGTTGTAGGCCTACTTTATGCACATATAGGCTAATCGGAACTAGGCCTACAGTTTACGGTGGAATGAGCCACTATGTGCCTCTACCGGGAATCGAACAAAGAACTTCTTGACGTGACAGGCAGGCTTGTAGCCAAAATTTTATTCAGGGGGGCTCACCCTTTATCAGCAGCCGCTATCTAGAGACGAAAAAGTATGGAGAGTAGAGGCCCTGAATCAATTTCTCAGTATATTACAACTTATTATTCAAGATCTTCAATCTTTCTAATGAAATAAATTTAATTGCCACTATTCGCTATTAAAATTACATATTTGTAGATTTCGCTCCCTCCCCCTGACTACGATACGGTTACCACAACACCATCGGGGATGCCATTTATGCTACAGCCGTGTTCATCAATGTTGCGTCAACACTCTCGGAAACTGCAAGACATACAAATAAATTTGCTAAACTGTACGATCTGCACAACCTTTACAGCTTTGAACTTCTTCGCACTCTTTGTCCACACATAGATAGTATAAAAAAGTCTCCGGATTCCTTATTAGCTCCTCGTCGCTCCTCAGGTCCTCTCTCCTCGTAACAAACTTAATTATACTCTCAAATTTAGTGTCATTCGTTTTCGTAAATTATGTTTATTTTGTTATATTTCTTTGCGTTGGAGGAGAAAGTGAAATTTTGTATCTTCTTCCTGTGCTCCGTCTTCACTATTTGTGTTTGAATTGTGTCCATCCCCCAATCTGAACCAGACCAATCCAGATCTATCTTTTGCCAGCACAGTTGTACAGCGCTAACATCTTTTGAACTTACGAAAGTATAAATTAACCGGATTGGTCATGCACTAAGCACAGCTCCAACTTGTTAATTCCGCAGTGGGTGTTCTCCACTCCCGAGATGGCGTTAGTAACATCGCAAGCACACCTGTTTTTATATGTCGTCCTTGATAGATTTGCGTTACGAAGCTATAGGCTACGTAATGTTGGTTTCGATGACTCACAAGATTCCTAATGCCAGCTGCTGAAGATGGGTCAATTTGCATTGGAAATGCCGATGATGGTAATCTGCACCGGAGCAGAAGTAGATGGCAGCAGCTGCTTGCTTCTCTACTCGCTAATGGTTCCTTCTGCAAGGAGAAAGTTTGGTACATGTTGGGTAAGTCAGCAGCCCCGTTCTTACAAACTGATTACACAGGATGGAACAGAAGTATTCAAAAGCTTTGTGTCGACTCCATTTCATGTTCAGATGAGTCAATTGGGACTAGACCTACAGTTTTAAAGTGGAATCTGAAGTGTAGAGCTTCGAAGGGTCGGCCAGTACGCCATCGGAGAGGTCTCACCATATGTAGTAGCGCAGAGGAGACATTACCTAGGTAGTGTGATTTACGTATGTATATTTCAACGGAACAGTGACAGGGAGGCAGTCACGTGGGTGTGCTGGAAGAGTTTTTCATTGCAGTTTATGGTTAGCACCGAGTGGCGGAATAACCGCTACAGCTTTTAAGTACAAAAGGGTACAACTGGTAAAGATAATATCATAATTAAGCGCGAAAAGGTTTAAGAGCCAAACAGGAGCGAAAGGATTAAGTGCGAAGCCGAAATAGGGATGAATATTGTTACTATGAGATGTCCAGGTACCAGAGCCTCTTTATTCTGCAAAACAGAAAGCGTTGATGAATTGGGTTGAAGCATGATGTCACTGTTCCACATTACAGCACGCATTCTCTTGCGTGAACTTTATTTTATATATTAAAAAAAAGGCTAATTTCATTAGAAGGGAGAATTCCACAATCCCTTTTCTAATTAAAACCCTTGTTCAGAAATCAGTTACTTAAGTGCAGGAGATGAGACTTGGTGTATTTTGCGTAGGATAAGTAAAATTGAAAATAAAAAAAATACGTTCTACGTACAACCCAGAACAATTGAAAATAGAAAAATCAAGGATTTTTTCCCCTAGACGTCCTCGTGCATTGTATTCATTTCTCGTTAAAAAAAAGCGGTAAACTGTTTCAAGAGTTTCTTTTTTTTTTAAATCGCCAACGACGTCAATGGGTTCATGCTGTCAAAATAGCACCAAACAGCTGCAACTACTGTCCCACTTTGCTACAGTCGAGTAGAAAGTGTGTAAACAGCTAATCGCCACAGAAGGGTTGACTCGAGCAGACAGCCCACCCAGTAACTCGTCCCAGTAACTCTCCCGTTTACTCAACCAACGTAAACCAGCTTTAACAGACGGAGTGTCGTAAACGGAAGTGGAACGCCACCGAGCCTATCTTGCTTTGCAAGCGATTTGCATGTGTCAGAGGATGTGCGATGGGCCCTTCCCAGTGCGAATGATAATATAATCAACTTGGTCTCCGTACGTAGGAGATAATAGCTGGACGACAGATATAGTCGTCATCTGTCATCCTTTCTTTTTCTGAATTTCGTAAAATTAACCCTGATCTCATAACTTTATCAGTTATCACGTTGCAATTTCTAAAACTGTAGAAATGGTTACCAGTTTGGTTGCTCATAAGAACTTATGCATGTTTATAATGTAGCAACAAATGCAAATCGATTCTGATATTACACTCGTGTCGTCTGCTTCATAGAAGCGCTTTCCACATTGCTAGAATATTTTGCACACACTGTGATTTTTCTGTTTGTTTCTTAACATTCACCACCAATCCGAACGCCCATGCCGAAGCAAAACAAACACAGCTACAGGTCACACACATATTTTGTGCCACACAGCGCCAGCAAGGAATAAAACATCACCGGCGAGGTTTGGCAACTGTCGTGGCCGGTTCGCCGACGTGGTTGGTTTTCGCTGACACAGCCCCTTACTATATTGCCTGCTATCTTGGCGGGAAGCCGGTAGAGACAGAGGTATATCTTTTCCCCAAGGACGTATTTAGGTTGGGGTCCAGGGGGTTCTGATCCCCCCTTCCCGAAAAACTTAGCAAGTACAAAAATTAAAATATGAAAATGTGCGTTATTTAACATTTGAATCGAAGGTAATTTGTTTCAATTTATTTGAATGCAGTAAATATTTAGTTTTTATAATTCATTTATTTAACCTTAATTTGATGTGTGTGTTGTTTAAACTAAAGCTAACGTAGTACAATGACTCTTTTGTTGCATGATAACATAATTATTGGGGGCCTCCCCCATGGCGCAGTGGTAGCGTCTTTGCCTTGTAATCAAGGGGTCCCGGGTTCGATACCCGGTGGAGGCACAAGTGGTTCGGATCCCACTTTAAACTGTAGGTCCAGTCCCGATTAGCCTTACTGTGCATAAAGTGGACTTAAAACAGCAACTCAATAACATAATTATTTTATTGGGAGACGCTTGACACTAAACTATCCTACCGCACTGTAAAGGACGTATTTAGGGGCGAAGCCCAAGGATCCGGACTTCCTCTCCCACCCGAAAGACTTAGCCAGAACTAACATTAAACAATGAAAATATACTTGTTTAGCATTTGCTGTATAATCTATGGTTATTAATTTCCGCCGAACTTTGAATGACAGTACCAAAGAACTTTAATTTTGGTCAAGTGGATCTAACGTTCTTTCTTGTTATTTAATAAATATTCAATTCTTTATCTATTTGGCACTGATTTCCTTGCCAGGGCAGTTGGTTTAATACAAATACATGAATACATGCTTTTAAATGTCTATTCTTACACCACTTTTTGCATATTAATGTAATAATAGCAATACAATATTAATTTAATATTTATTATTATTTTAATTTAATATAATACAATTATTTTGATTTAAAAGTTTATATTATTATTATTATTATTATTATTATTATTTCTGAGACACGTGGTTCGCCCCCCCCCCCCGAAATAAATTTCTATAAAAAAGTACGGTACAACTTCTTCTTAGAATAAGGCTGACTGTGTAAGATAAATCTGGAGTCGCCTGTTGAACAGCAACGTGCATATGGACCATAAATAAAACGAGGCCATCCTCGGTGGCTCCGTTTCGTCGTGGATCGAATTGGATAATTGGAAAACAAGCGTTCGTCCTGGCGTCTTAAGTTAATTAATTCATCGGATCCGAGGGGCGACGCCCTGCAATCTCCTCTCAAAGCAGAGGCAACGGGTATCGAAGCACCTCCCCACCAGGAAGAAGTTCTTTGGCGTTCTTGTTTTCCTCCCCCTTTTCTCTCGTAGTCGTTAAAATTGAAAGTGCGAGCGAGTAGGTAGGTTTATGTGCCAGTGGGGAAGGGGCGTGGGAGAGGAACAAGCGTGCTGACTGCATCACGTGGTGCTGCTGCAAATGTGCAAAACCGGTTTCCCTCCCTTCTGCTTCTACGTCGAGAAACCGGAAGTGTTCCGGAGCAGATGTCGGTGCGATTGAGGTGAGATTTGCAGAGTGCACGTGCCTTGGATTCTACTGCGATTTCCTTGCTTCACACGGAAGCGGAAACAAAGTTGATACACAAGAGTCAGTTTCAAATAAAGACTTGTCAGTAACGAGGAGTTAATTGCTATTTGATTATTGGTAGACACTATACTATCTCGTGTCACTACTTACGCAGAGATTTGTTCTCGTTCGCCTGGTCTACAGTTAGCTGGTACAGGGTTAATATGTTGTAATTTTTCTGCCTTTTTTGTCAGTTTTCCTAGGAAGGCTGTGCCAGAGAGGTAGTTATGACCCTTCTAACCCCTCTTGGGCACGGCACTTTGTAGGTTATATTTCTTACCATTCACTTCATTTATTAACCTATTTGTAAGAGTGGGCATATCTCCCGTATGCGGCAAGAAGCAATTACTGGGGTGTGAAGTATGTGAGGTTGACTTTTGGGAGCACTCTCAGAAGGTCTTAAACCCCGCTTATAATAATTTGATTAGAAATAGCACGTCAAGCATTTCTCATGGATATTTACTCGCGAAATGATGCAAATGTAATAATTTACGTGATATTTTGTGTTACTTGAAAATTTCAACGCATGTTTGACACGTAAATACCGCAAACAACATAAATTTTCTGCTCTGCGAGTTTAATGTTTTCGATAACCTTCCGGAAAAAGTAGTACTGTAAAATGACCTTACAATTTCAAACACAGTTTTTCTTTTTTTGTTTTTTCTTTTATTATCGAAGATTATACCACTCTCGAAAGTAAATTCCGACTTCGGGCTCGCGTGTGGAAAGTTAAAGAACGTCAGGTGATGCTATTTGAAACCAGGAGACGGAGAGTCGACGCGAGTGGTGCTTGGAAACAAGTGGAAATCCTATATTTGTTTCCGGAGAACGTATCGCACAAAGCAGTCAGTCCCAGGTATATCGGCTGCGATGTTGTTCCTCCGCAGAGCAAACAGAAGGAACGAGCCCTCCTGGAAGATGAGGCCTCTTCTTCAGAGACTTTTCTTATCGGGAATCTGTCAGAGGTGTTTGCTTTCTGCTGGAGTAGACGTCTCCGTGGACGGGAGGGCTCGTTTCTCGGCGAATCACAATTCCCTTCGAGTGTGTTACTCTTCCCTGCCATTGCTCGTTGGGGTTTCATTACTAGAGCCTGGATTTTAGGCACTAAAAGTGCTCAAATAGGCAGACGTGAAGGCACCAATAATCTAAAAGCATATGCGTTTCAATATTGTCAATGATGAGGAGCCTAAAATTTCAAATCTGTCAAATTTAATACTTCCGTAACATTTACAACCGTAATTTCCTAACATACGAGCGGATTTGTTAGTACTGCGTGCTACGATGCCAGGGTTCCCGGGTTCGAATCCTGGTGTGGGTGTCTTTGTGAGTGTCCCTTGAACACTTTCATCATCATCACTCATCCACATCCTCGTAATTAGCCAAATTGTCAGAAAAGCGACGGCAAATAACAAAAATCAAAACCCTAACATGTGCAGAAGATTGTATAATTTTAACATCCCCAGAAATAAACATATTATAGAATACTACTTGTATTATTGGTTTTCGAAACAGGAAAATGATCAGATTTTCCTATTGATTTGCTTTGTTTTACTTTTTGTGCCACTTTTGGCTAATTTGCGAATATGGGGATGATATGACGAAATTAATGAATGGACACTCACAAACAACCCAGGTCGGGATTCGAACCCGGGACCTCTGGCGTCGTAGCGCGATGTGCTAACCACTCCGCCACGGGAGGTGGCCAGATTTTCCTATTCTAAAACCTTCTGAACTAATATCAGTTCACAGGGTGTCTACCAATATAACAAATCCAAAATTCTGTACTTTTTCATTACTTTTTCTTAACCTTTCTTTCCTTTTCCCCCCTCTTCTTAACATTTATTTAATTGCCCCTTACTTAGGTATAGTTGGAAATTAAGAAAATAGATATGTATTTTTATTCAATGAAAACCCCCTACCACAAGGCCGGTTAAGATGAAAACTGAAGCTGTACTTCAACAACAGATTTGGACTTATTTATTTATTTATTATCCTGCGCACAACAGGCATCTGCCCTTTTACAGTGCACAGTAAATGCCTTAGATCTGAGGATTTATTCACATAAAAATAATATTTATACACATTTTCAGATTTAAAAAAATACATATAGAGGTTACATATATCATCATTATACATTACCGTGGATAAAAATGAATCAAATCTTACACAATTACATTCATATATGTATGGGTATATATATACACATAAAGAAGGTAAAAAAAAATAATAAAAAAATTAAGTAAGAATGTTGTCCATTAAATAGCGTTTATACTCAGAAAATTTAGCAAATATGTCCAAGTGTACGCCCCTCTCTAACTATTCATTATGCAAGCTACACATTCTTTGCAGGGGAGCCATTTCTGCTGATTTTGTACGGGAGCGGGAAATTGCAAAGAGTTGCTTTCTTGATCGCAACTTTGGATGGGGGACATAGAAAGCTATTTTTGAAAGCAGAGAGGAAGAATCCAATTTGTCATTAAGAAATTTGAAAAGAAAAAGGAGGTGATGTATGGTTCTTCTGTTTGCAAGGGAGGTAATGTGTAATTTAATTAGTAATTCGTTATAAGGTGTCATCTTTGGATATGCACCATCTATCTTAAAAACTATATAGCGAGTGAATTTATTTTGAACTTTTTCAATAAGATCTATTTGTTTACTGGTTTGTGTACTCCACACTATAGATGCGTACTCTAATTTGGGCCTAACATATAGGTTAAATAATGATAACAGCGCTTTATTTTCATTGAATTCCTTTGCAGTTCTCATAATGAACCCCAGTTTTCTATGCGCGTCATTAACAGTCTTTGTGATATGTAACTGAAACGATAATTTATCGTCGAACACTTCACCAAGATCTGTTATTGAGTTTGCCCTGTCTGTGTGTGTGCTATTTAGTAGTTATATTGTATTGGGGATTTCAATCGGGTAAATGTTACAGCCCTGCATTTCTTATGGTTTAGATTAACTTTATTTGCTTTACACCATGCGTTGAGATTTTCGATATCCTCTTGTAATTTAATGGAATCGTTTTCATTGTGAATGCTCCTATAGAATTTTAAATCGTCAGCGAATAAGAGTTTCTCGGAATTTCTAAGCTGTTTTGGTAGGTCGTTAATTAATATTAAATACAACAAGGGACCAAGATTAGAACCTTGACGTACACCTGAGCCAACTACAAATTCATGGGAGCAGCAACCTTGATTTTTACGTATTGTTTTCTGTTTTTGAGATAGGAGCACATTAATTCTATGGGGGAGGAGGAGAAGTTATAAAATGCTAATTTTTTCAAGAGAATATCATGGTTTACAGTGTCCTAACAAAAGCTTTGCAGAAATTTCTGTATATAACGTCTACCTGGCCTCTGTTGTCAAGTTCAGTGGAAATGAAGTTTGTAATTTCTACGAGGTTCGTCACGACAGATCTCTTTGGTATACGAATCCGTGCTGGTGCGAGGAGAGAATAGGTTTTACGTGAGCAAAAAAGTGTTTATAAACAATCTGTTCTAATAGTTTAGCTGGCGCAGAGAGTATCGCAATTAGTCTGTAGTTTGAAATTTGAGATTTATCTGATGTTTTTGGTATGGGATAAATTTGGGACGATTTATCTGGAAATCTCGATGTTTGTATTACAAGGTTGAAGAGTATATGTAGCGGATATTTTAGACTTTCACCATACCCCTTCATTACATACGTTTTTTTTTAGGTTTAAGGTTCTTTATTTCTTCTACTTCAGCGATTGATATAATCTGAAAATTTAGAGAAGATAGATAGGTGTCGGTTTCAGACAGAGGGGTTGGTGGTTTGTAACAAGATGGTTCCTGTACGTAAACAGAGTGAAAGTGTTTCGCAAACGCTTCGGCAATTGAGTTGTTGCTGTCGAGTTCTTGATTTTCATTACAGATAAGTTGTGCGTATGATGGTCCTTTCTTATTTCTTGTGAAGGACCAGAATTGCTTCATGTCCCCTGTTTTAACACTAGCTTCGATGCTTTTCAACTAGTTTGAGTACGCATCCTGAATATTCTTTGTTAGTCTGGTTCGTATATTTTTGAATTTTGCTGCATGCATTTGAGTGTTCCCTATGCTTCATTTTACGATTACCATGATGTTCTTCTTTGGATGCCAGATCCTTATAATCTGTCGTGTGAACCAACCAAAGGGTAGTGGCGGGAGGAAGGGGTTGAAAGATGAATGCAATCATCGAACACAGACGTGACGATCTGATAAAATTTTTCAACTGCAATATTAACGTCTGAGCACAATTTTAATTCTTCCCAAAAATTAATGCTTCAGACTTCATCCTGGATGGGTAATGGCCACATAATTGAATATTTTTATGCATACAAGAATGTAATTCTTACGAAACGAAGTGAAGAAATCTTAACCACAACTCAATACAATCTTAGATTTCCAAGCATTCAGTTTTTATCAAATCCCAGTGGAGGTATATAACAATACTGTAAAAAAGTAACAAAAATTCTTGACCACGAACATAATTTCTTGACTTTCTTGACCTACCTGTTGATTTCTTGACTCTTTATTGATTTTCTTGACATTAACTGTTGCTTTGAGGCATAAGTTTGGCAATGCAGTATACTGCAAGACCGTGACAACTGGACCAACCTGCTTAATTGAGGGATTCATTCACACCATATAGCTACTGCTGCTCCATCTCGTGCTAAATTCCACAACCAACGATGCGAAACTAAAACTAGGGGATCTTAAAAACATACGGACAGACCTCGTACATGTAACCGTTTGCCCGTACACATTAAAACAAGAAAATGCCATGAAAGCCTCTGCTGACAGAGACGTTCACGATGGAGGAAGGGAGGAGCCTTTTGGAAAATCTCCAGAGAAAGTTGATTGTTGTGCGGAAATTTGGCACCATGACAAAAGAGATTGCCGAGTGGAATGATATTTATACTTTTATTTTCCTGACAGGAAAGAACAAATGTTCAATGAGCAAAACGCTGATCATACATAAAACCATGGCACACTTATAGTCAAAAAGTATTCCAATGAATATCACTATCGGATTAAAAATTATGGATACTCGAGTTGGACTACAATTGAAAATTAACCAGTTACATCTAAATGTATGTTATTCAATTCTGCGTTAAGCTATAGTAACCAATTTTTTTTCGAGTATGCCTTCGATTTTTGATCGTCTTGAGAACAAAAAAGTGTCGGTTGTTTGTTTCCCAAACGACCGCTTTCGTTGAAATTCTATAAATTTAAAAACGTGTGGTCCGATCGTGATGAAATTTAAATACAGTGCAGGTAGAAAGGTTTTAAATACAAATCTTAATTTTCCAGACTTTTAAAATCAAAAATAGGTTCTTATCAATATCGTGAAACACGTTTTTCTTAGTATTGAGTAGTCCTACAAATACGATCTTGATGATGTTTTGAAGCTCTTTGCAGTTGCTTTCAAAACCCATTATCATTTGCAATTTACATTGCGAAAACGATTTTTTACATATTATTATTAAACGGAGTAAAGATGGCAACGCCGCACGTGCTGTGTGTATGTCAAAGGTGTAGAAGCCTGGATTCCAAAATAAGTTTACAATAATGTAAAATGTAATTAGAATATTAGGACAATAGCATCCTACAGAAACTGCTCTCTATTTTGGACGGGTATGCAGAGAATTGTTTTAAAAAATTGGAAATTGTGTGCACATAAAATTTCAGTCATTAATTTTGAAAAATATATTCTGGAAATATATATATGAAATTTGATCCCTCGCTTTGATAACAATTCTCTCAGCGAGACACGTACAAATTAAAAGTCCCTGAAACGCAATGAAATAGAAACTTCAGAGTGACTACGCTGGTTTCCCGGCTGAAGTAAATTAAATTCGACGTTGTGCCTTACTATTGGCCAGGAAGGAACCGACTATTGGCGAGGAAGTGACTTGCTTAGGTGTCTGAAGGTCGGAAGTCGCCTCTCTCCTTTGGTGGTATGTCGATAGTAAGGCAAGATTTCTCATTCAGTTTGCTTCGACAAAAGACGATCGGTTTCAACCTTTCCGCCGCTCTAGCCCTTTGTGCTCGTTGCTGAAGTGCAATCTAAAGGACGACGCCCTGACAGAAAACTCGAAAATTATCATTTCCCAGCCAATCGCAAGCACCACTCGTCACACTTTGCTGGCGGAGTTGATTCGAAGTAATGGAGTCTTCCTATCCGTAATTGCCTCTGACTCATCCCTGTCTGTCTGCATGTTGTTCTGTTTAAGCAGAGGCCTCTTCTGGTCACGCCAAATGCAGCTCGTGTGGACACGAGGGATCTCGCGAGGCTCATGTTACAGCTGACATCGATTCGTTTGCATCATGATCCGAAGCCGTGAGAAAAGTAATCAGCTCTCTGGTATTATAAAACCCGAAGGTTCGTTTGTGCATAGGCGTAACTTGGCTGAGGCAAGGGGGGAAGCACCCCCCCCCCCAAATTTTCAGGCTACAAATTTAAAAGTTAATGATACTTTTGTTAACCTCTTGGTATCTGAGTAGCAAAGTATTGAAGTGTATTTTTTATGATTGTGCAAATGTAAGCTATTTAGCAAAATAGTTCTGGACGCTATTTTTATGGGATTCATTCATTTATTCATTATTTTCTGCCTAATTGGCAGGTTTTTCACTACAATCTCCAGCTTTCCCTCATTCTCTGCCTTACGCTTCGTAATAGCATACGACCCAGTTAATTTAATATCATCCATAAGCTGATATCTCTTTCTTTCACGGACTTTTCCTCCTTCAACCATTCCCTCCAAGCCATCTCTTAGCAGGCAGTTCCTTCTTAGACAGTGTCCTAACCAGTTTCTTTTCCTCTTCTTGATGGTCGCCAGTACAGATCTCTTTTCACCAACTCTTTTCAGTACGGCTTCGTTTCTTACCTTGTCCGTCCATTTTACACGCTCCATTTTTCGCCATGTCCTCATTTCAAAAGCTTCGAGTCGTTTTTCTTCATTTCTTCTCAACGTTCAGGTTTCTGCACCATATAGTGCTACACTCCACACAAAATATTTCACTAATCTCTTCCTTAGACCTATGTCCAAGGGTCCACAAAAAACATTTCTTCTTCTATTCAAAGCTTCTTTTGCTATTGCGATTCTCATTTTCACTTCATGGTTGCAGCTCATGTCACTGCTTATATTGCATCCGAGGTACTTGAAGCTATCTCACATTAATATTCCTTGGTTTCCGTCCTATAACCATTGCCTTTGTCATGGAAAACTTATTAATTCTGCCCCTCCCCAAGTTAAGTGCCAAGTTTGATTATGCCCCCAAAGCTATGTCCCAAGTTTATTCTGACCCTCAAAGTTAAGTCCCAAGTTTGATTCTGATCCCACAAGTTAAGTCTTAAGTTTGATTCTGCCCCCATCTCAAGTCAAGTCTCTAGTTTGATTCTGTCCCCCCCCCCAAAGTTAGTCCCAAGTTTGATTTACCTCCCCCAAAGTTAAGTCCCAAGTTTGATTCTGCCCCCCCCCCCCAAGTTCGATTTTGCCCCCCCCCCCCCCCCAAGTTAGGTCCCAAGTTATGCCCATGCGTTTATGCATTAGTAATGAAGTCAAATCTAAACAAATTCACGTGACTTGTGAGGAATTCTATTTGTTCCGAGTTACGTTGCTTGGCATGCTTTTTAATTGAGCCTCGACCTCAATGTACGTAATGTTACTAGCATGCAATGACAGCCGTAGCAGTCACAAAACACATGATGCCTACTGCATTTATTCATATTTTGGAGTTGCTACATACGATGTAAAGCCCTTACACCGAGTAATGATAGAGTTATAAAGGTAAAGTTCACCGTGTCATGAAGGCACATTCAGGGGATGTGGGCGTGTATATAGGCACATACTGTATATAGCGATCTCGGGTTATTTTTTTGGAGGTGGTGTGATCAGCATCAGGCTCCGGCCGTCTTTGCTACAAATTAGCCCACGGGTACCCATTGATATGAGGGAGCAGCTTTATGACGGACAAAGACGGAAAAATGACGACATTAGATCACCCGCCCCGGGAATCGAACCTGGGTGGCAGTCAGACGTTCTACCGACTAGATCACTGCGGCTATGCAGGTACAATTAGAGATCACTGCTCTTTACAGTTTCACTCACGATCTCGCCAAGGTTCGAGTTTCACGTATTGTGTTTGTCCCTACATTGATTTCATCTCATCACCAGCGTTGTGATTAACCAAAAATGTAGATAATCGATATAAGGTGAATAATTAAATTTGTTGTGGTCAGAAGTTGCTGATTGGATTTGGTTTGTTGGCTACGTAAACTCTATGATTCAAAGCTAATCTAACACTACTACCACCAACATTTTGGCACTTATGATAAGTTTGGTATACAACTGAGGGAATTATGATTTTTCATTACATACGCATATTTTTATTCCATAACTTGCATGCTATAATACTCGCGAGAATGTGTTTTTAATAGGACACACAGTTAAAGAATTATGTCAAAAATACATTAATACATGTATGATGTAATACATCGAGGGGCTCAAGATATTTGTTTCCAACTTGCACATACGTAGCATGAAAAGGACGATTGAGAAAAAAAGGATACTTAGGAAATATAACAGTGAGTGCAACCTCACTGCAGAAAAAGAAACTAACATCCAAGAGACTTTTGCTACTGCACATATCACAGCTCTCACATGTTTTAAAACTTCAGAAGTTTCATCTCTCGTGCTGCTGCACGTCTTTTTGACGAGGAACCTCACTTCTTCCTTTTCCGAAGACGGTTGCCATGCAGTGATACGAAAGCGTTTCCTTTCTTGAAGAAACGTTGAAAAAGGCCACACACTATATATATAGTTATATCGGCCGTTATTTTTCACCCTCGCTCCACTGCTTTCGTTTCGGAGCCTTTCTGAAAGGCGTCTCTTGATCCGAAGTAGAGTTCTTTTTTCTTTTTTTAAAAAAAGAAAAACCTTAGACTTGGCAACGCTGGGGCCACTGATCTGGGAATGGTTCGCCGTCTGCTTCTCCTTGAAGCTTTGCCAGATGACTCCCTTCTCCTCTTGCCAGATACTAACTTAGTCCTCCTGGTCTTCTACGCAAAGGCACTGGCGTCACATCTTGGCAGGTATAGTTAGGGTTTCCCCTTATAAAAGAAGGTAAACAGCAATTTGCACTGACTCAGAGACATTGTGAATTAAACTTCATGTCCAGAGGGTCACATGCATTCAGTACACGACCGAAGAAGTGTGTGCTTTCCACATTGGCCAACTTGAAACCCCAGACTACCAACGGGGACGTAGCCAGGATTGTTTTTCGGATGGGGCCCAAATTTCCAACAGAGTGTGTTGAACGGCAAAGCTTTATTGAACTGACAACTTCTGTCACTCTATACTGTATATCAATTCTGTCTACTGTATCCAAAAATTATTACTTCTGTCAACATGTTATCGAACAAATTCAACTTACATCGAGAAAATTAATGAATTTCGCGGCGCTCTTCACAAAATATGTGCAAAATATGGTAAGATTCGCAACAAACACTAAACATCACGTAAAATGCTAAATTTACATAATTTCGCGATGCAGTTGTGACTGTCCTATGGATCTTCACAACATAATTATATGTTAATTAAAATTATTAATTTATATTGGACAATTCACTTCTATTAAAAATTGAAAATGTGTACGGCATAATAATTACTGTTGTACAACGTTATGTTTTATGTTATTCCATTTCGCTAAGCGTTGAATAAATGATGTAACATGTGAAATTTTGCCGTTGCTTAATGGTGACAAAAATCAAGTCATGTAATAGCTGAATATATCTAACGGAAATGGAATAGAATGAAAGCGTCAATCTTGCATTTCTTTCAAAGTATCTATGAAACAATGAACTAACTGAAATTGTATAATGTGATTACGAAGTGATCGTTGCATAGTCTGATTGAAGAATGTGTTTAGCATGTAATTTTATCCACTTACAAGAAATTGCGCGCAACAATTAACATTCTTAGGTCTTTACTTGATACGCTACAGCATTTTCCTTGTGGATTCAATTACATACCCTTGTAGCCAAACCAACATTATGAAATGTGATTTTCGAATCTACAGTGACTTCTTTCTGTAAACACTGCATTATAGAGCAGCGTAATTTGGCAAAATTTTGGCAGGGTCCCGGATCTTGCCCTAGCTACGCCAGTGAGCAATTTACATTGAAACCCCGAGGATTTCTGAACTGCACTGTCGCAAAAGAAAAGAAAAGAAAGAAAGAAATGATGACCACTTGCAAAAAATGCTGAATGCTAGAAAAAAAAATTATGCGAATGAGAGAAAATAACCAAATGGAACGTAGTGTTGCAAACTATTAAGGAAGTTGCAACATTCCACAATCTTTGACATGTCGAAGCAGAAATTCTGAAATGTATGAGAAACCGATTCTGCCAGTAGTGTGGCGTGACGTTCCCGTAACTATAATAAGCAATTCACTCTCATCATTGACCAGTACCTGCTCAGCAAAAAGTAATACATTTCACAAAAACCTACTTTATAAGTATAATAATGTAGATTATTATCCACATTTACCTAAAAATAGAGTAATGGACTACAAAGTATGTAATGCTTTCACAATCAGCAAATTTCGAGTCACGTAAGGAGAATGACATTATGTGCACAATTCCTAAGTCGAGTGAGGTGGAGGCACATAGTGGTTCGGATCTCACTTTAAACTGTAGGTCCAGTCCATGAATCCATGTGCTCTTATCGGCTAGCAGAATAATGTTACGGCCGCACTGCACTCATTCTGACATGGAGGTATTTCGATGTACAGTCACGGACACTTCTGGCTTGTAACGATCCCATTGAAAGTCAATGGGATTATTACAACCCAGGAGTGTCGGTGACTGTATGTGCTGTTCTCTTTTACCAAGAGCATGACTTGGCAGCAGTTACCTCAGAAAGAAAGGTGTTGCCGGGAAAGCTAATATCTGCCAAGTCGTTTTCGCAAAGCCCATTAAAGTTTGAAGCAAGAAGTCATGAACAACATATCTGTGACATGCTGACGATTAGTATGCTCAGTACAAATATGAAACGGAATGCACGATTATTTTGGCAGCCTTGGAAGATATTTCAATAAACTAGGCTACACCGTTTTGAAACGTGAGTTGGATCAAGTTTGCTCTTCAAGTTAAGCTCATACAAAATAATGACTCAAGCTTTTTCATATTTACACAGCGAGCTTACTAATGTTGATTGTTAAACCGAGTGAACTACAAACCTATTTGAACGAACTGGAGGAAGCCATAGAGTGATGTTTGGGGGTTGTAGAAAGGAAGTGAACGCAAGCAATGTTGTCTAACAGTGTGCAGATTACACTTTTTGCTTTCTTCGGCGAGAGAGCAAAGTCGGCAAATTTCATATCATATCCCAGTGAATGAATGCACTGTGCTTTATATCTTATATACGGCACACCTGACTTAAAGTTCCTTCCAGCTTTTATCCTGCCTTCAAGTACGAGTAAAAGGTATATGGTTTACTTTCCATATCAGCATTATAGCGTGAGTAAATAGATTAAAATGTTTGGTTGCATCGGCACACTTGCCCATTTTGTACTCTGAATACACGGTAGAAAATCCCCTTATCTAAAATCCTTACCTGAAAGTTTAAAAAATGGTATAATAAGCTCTTTGAGAAAGGTTAAAAGTGCAACACATTACAAAGGTAAGGTACCAAAATTTCCATAGATACGGTGAAAAAGTCCTGTACGTCAAAAATCTCAGTGCATTGGTTAAAACATTGTAGTCATCTCCCAATATGGAAGATAAACAGTTGGGAAGGTTAAAAGTGTGTCTGAAAATGTTTAAATCAGCACATTCGATAAGAATATCCTGGTCTATCCAACCAAAATACTGGCAAACCTTAACTAAATTTTTATAACAAAGTGTCAAAGAAACTCAAATGCCAACCTCTCTTCACGTAGTACGCCCCGGTAATTGAATAACAAGGCTATGCCGTCTGGACATACAGGTAGTATAATCCTTTGTCCAGTGTTTGTCCTTACGTGTTCTGAGTGCCCCTTCACAGCCTCAGTTTTTCTCAAATGTATTTCAAATGTAAATCAAATTGAGATTTTTAATCCTCAGACAACAATCTAGTTGCATAATTTGTTTAAGCATTATGGTTTCCGTTTTTAACGGACATGTTTCATTTCCTTCTTAGGGTCCTATGCTAAATTTTTTTCCTGTTGAGGATTTGTATCCGTATTATGTGACGGACGTAGTTAAATGTGACGCACCCATTAATTTAGATATCAACGAACCAGTAATAAAGTGTTTCACTTGGGATAGGAATACTGCACTTTGCGGGAAATGTGGCAGGAATGTATGAAAATATCACACTATTCACAAAACTTTATGAAACGATATTGCATGGTAAGATATTTATTTTTAAGTCCAAAGTTTATTTTAAGGCTACTTAACTCAAATAGGCTACTCGGGACTGGACTTTCTCTTTGAAGTGGGATCTGAGCCTTGTTTTCGTCAGTGATGACATATCATAGCACAAAACTGTAACAAGTGTTAAAAACTCAAAAACTGTGTGTATGCTACGACAAAGGTGGTACTTGTTTTACCATCAATTATATCTTATACATCTTAGAGTCTGTAATTTCAGCTGTGATTCATTTTTTAAATGTAGACTCACAACTAAGTTCCTTTTCTCCCTGCATGGTTTTCTGTGAAAATTAAAACAAAGTAACTCTACATAATATTTTTTAAAAGTTAATTTTTTTTTGTATCATTTCTCAAAAGCTTCTTAGACACGAACAATGGACTTAGTCCTTATAGAGCAAATGCCTAAATTTTATACTTTTAAAAAAAATCTAGGCTGGATTTTTATCCCACTATGCTTACCTAAAATAATTATCAGTATGGGCTAATCCAGAAGCTTGTTACGAACCAAATGGTATCAAACTCCATGGAGAAGCTCTAATTGGCTCGTTTTCATCAATTGCAATTGCCTGTACTACTGGTTAGGATGATCATACTTCTTACAAACATTAGTCGAGAGAGTAAAAAAAAACAACTCAATTTTAAATTTCCGAAGGTTCTCTCCTCAGGAACTAATTTCTATTTTGGTTGTTTTACGCAACATAATCCTATAAAATTCTACTTAATTTCGCAAACGCCTCCAGGTAGAATTCTGCGTCGGCACGCTGTTTTACTTGGCAGCTTACGTGTTTTCAATAACTTGAGGGGGCGTAACGGATGTTGGCGACCTCTCCAAGTGGCAAACATCCATGGGTTAGTCATTCAAGTAAGGAGTGCAGAACTCTGTTGGTAGGCTAACAAGTGTTTGTGCAAAGAAGTCGGCCCTAAATATTAACACAGCGGACCACACGCACAAACACGAATACAACGTTGCAGCCCATGAGTAGTTTATACAGTGCGTTTCTGTAGCGACGTCGTTTGGGATTGTTTATTGAGACAACAGCACGAGTAAATGTCATTCAGGGTCTTTGTGTTTTTTCGTAATTTCCTTTTTGCTTTGCCTATATCTATAGGAATACAGAAGCCAATGCCACTCAACGGAGCTGCTGTTGTGCAACCTGTATATATAGCTGTACAGCTGCGATCAATAAATTCATGGGCAAAATAACACCAGAACGAACAAAGCAACGCAGGTTCTTCACCGAAGTCACGTGGTCTTCTTTGCATTAACTTTGTTCTTCCAGTGGATGGAGTATAGAAATATATTGCAGGAAAGGTCTTTGTACGTAAACCAGGTTTCTAACATAATAATAATAATAATAATAATAATAATAATTTATTTTTGTAAATTCTATTTACATATTGTAATTTTATCTTTTGGTGTAATAACACATATACATGAAAGACAAAAATATGTCGTAAAATTTAGAGATATAACAACACACATTCATTAAGTAGTTTATTACAATTTATATACCTAGGTATAAAAAGTTACTCTAGGAAGAAATAAAGACAAAAATTCACGATTTGTGATAACAAAAGTTTTTTTTTTTTCGGGCAATGAGAAACAAGTCCCCAATTTTGAAAATTATGTATTAATTTTTGTACACTGTACATACAAAACAGTCATATCCAAATTCAATTCTTTATTGATTTGATTTGATTTATTTGCTTTATTTTACTTCGCTTTTTTGTGCCACTTTTGGCGAAGATGGGGATGAGTGATGACATGATGAAATTGATGAATTGACACTCACAAACTGCCATGTCCAGGCTAGGATTCGAACCCGGTACACTTGGCGTCGTAGCGCGATGTGCTAACCACTCCACCACGTGGGCCGGCTCAATTCTGTATATTCACATAAGATCGAGGGAAGTATACAAAGAGGCATATACGTAGTTCGTTTATTTAGTGTTAGTGTAATCTTTTAAAACAAAAAAAAATGTGCTTTCGGCGGGGGGAGGGGGTGCAGGCCCCATGTGTATAAAATATAAAGAAGAAGTAGGCCGCGAATTCGACATGGTCTGTAGAACATTACTGGCGCACGCCACTGGTTACAAGGAGAGAGATAAGAGAGCGAGAAGTGCTGACGAAGCACTCGTCGCCAATCAGGGTTCCCTTGTCAGGCGCGGGGGCGGAATCAGGAAATAAGGAGAGGTGGCGTTTATATCCCGCCCTCGACAGGTTTTCATGTGCAACGCACAAAGGCTGGGAGGACCTCTCCCTGTGTACAGAAGCCATCAGGACCCTCCAATCTCGCAGGACGCTTCAAGTGATGGGGTAAACATCCGGCATCACGCTCCACTCTGCTAATGAAACGGTCCACCCATTCACAAATGCTCAGCGGAGCCAGTTTCTCTTCACGAAAAACCACGCACTCTGTTCGAGAGGCTCCGACACCAGCCTTCCCATACACGGAACTAATATTTTAGTGTTAGGTAGGGTTACCAGATCGCTATATGGGAAATGTAGGACATAATGACCCAAAATGTAGGACTTTAAGTCAAAACGTAGGACAGAAAACATTCACAATACATAATATACATATCCAGAACATGTTAGAAAGTAATTTAAAAATTACAATTTTCAGATTTGAAAAAAAAAGGAATCCTTAAATGTAAAATTTCCAAAATTGTATTTAATTCTACACAATACACTTCATAGTACTTGTTTTAACTAATACTTCTCTGAGAAGCCAATTTTTATTAAAGTTTAAGGGTTAGTAAAAATATATATATGAGACACTGAACAGTCAAACTCTGTGAAATTATACTGAACCCCAGTACCAAACTTTCTACAGACATTTTGGAAAAAAAATATTTCTCTCATGACTTCGCTATACTGCTGGTAATAAAAGTACTATTATGACCTGGAATGGGAAACAAATATTCGGCAATTACCATAACTTGAAATGGTTCCAGAAGTTTCATCTAAAGTAGGGTTGTTTTTAATTGAATAGTTTTGTTCTCTATACCCCCTGCTGTAAGAATAGCAAACATCTTGTTCCATCAGTATAAATCCCAAGACAAGAAATTCCACTTAGACACTGAACAGTGACATCATCAGAATGTGGCCCCAAAACTTTGTTCATAAATTGCTTCCGTTTTTGTTCTGCCAGAAACTTTTATGTTCTTTTTGGGCAATGGCTGAATCAAAATAAATTTCACTATTGAGTTTGGGAGCGCAGGCCATAGACTTGTAACTTGCATAATTTATCTTTACTCAATTGAAACACGTATTTTCCTAATATTATGTGACGCTCAAAATGTAGGACATTTATGATATTTTTCAAATTCCTCCCGGACGCCGGACATAAGGCTAAAATGTAGGACATGTCCGGAAAAAACCGGACGTCTAGTAACCCTAGTGTTAGGTAAATTAATGTTGGCTGTGATGGGACATGTTTGATAATTCGATAACTGCAAGAGATAGACAGTCAATATCAGAAACCTTTAAGAAGTTAACGAGGAATCTAAGTATTTCGATCAATTTTAAATTAACAAAAATCAAATATCTAAAATCCACTAATACAAGTATTAAATAGAGAACGAATGTTAGGCCAATATACGTTTTTAAAGCAAACAACAACAACATAACCTGTGGTGCAATAACCCATGAGGGCCAGTACCTAACTACCGACTGCCGGCCTCACTTCCACCTGCCGAAGTAGGAAGAGGTCATTCAACATGTTATGAGGTGAAGTGTGGTCACCACGACGAACCCCAGGTCGTCGTAAGTTCCTGTGTCCCCAATTTCCTCACGATGGTGTGTGACCACCGGTCTTATACACAGGCCGAAATCTCAGGAGAATGGTTGTTGCGCTTTTCCACAGGAAACTCGAACCTGCGCGCGTCCCGTAGCCGAGGCCCAAGCATGGAGCCTTCCACCGCACAGCCACGGTGTGGGACATTTAGAGCAAACAGAATCATATAAATATCTTGAATCATTTGCGAATATGAATAACACCATCATTGTCGACCTCCGTGGCAGAATGGTTACTGGTTAGCACAGCGCGTTACGATGCCAGGGGTCCAGGGTTCGAATCTCGGCCTAAACATGGGTGTTATTTGTGAGTTTCCCTTCATCATATCATCACTCATCCTCCGTCGCGATTAGCCAAAAGTGGAGGAAAACCAACGCTAAATAACAAAAACACAAATACGAATAACAGCATCAGAGAAGATATAGTTGAGAAAATCATTGTTCAAACATATTATTTAAAATTAATTTTCAAAAGTTCAAAACTGAAATTATATTGGATAATGTGATCTGGTGTTACCTGCGTACGTGATACATGGGTACCAGGCTGATATTCGCACTTCTTACACTCCATCCAATCCTTATTTATTAGAGCGTTCACAATGCCATACGCAAGCTGTCTTCATCCTGAAGTAATACTCACAAACGATCACCCATACTCAGGCCTGGTCTTGAACGCGTGACCTTGGGATCGTGAGTTTGCCTCTGAAGTTATTCGACTACCGAAGCGGCCTCCACAGTGCAGAGACCAAGCGGTGTGCATATGAATTTCCCAATGGAGAAAGAGTTAAGACTTCACCTTTTGCAGCCAATGTTGCATTTTCCCCATCAGAAAAACTGGGACAATGAGAGTATCAATCCACCATCAACCCCCCGTAGGTACGCCACTGCAGGGACCATTTTATTTACGCCCTGCACATATAAAATGCCCGCTTGAAGATGTTCGGGCAGAACATTGCACGGAACGTGAACATTATTGGGTGTTGAAACTGCAATACGTTGCTAAGGAGGCTATTCGACAGAGCTGCCCGATGAAAGGAAAGGCTTTATATTTACGCAACAGTATATTACCACCTCTGTACCGTTACGGTTCTCGTTGATCCCGACAGGGGAAGCGGCGTGATAAAAGGCAAGTCTGAATGGGAAGTAATATCGAACTTATATCGAGACAAGCAGCCGTTGCTGCATGACTGCGTCGTTCAAGAGGTTTACGATCTCTGAACAAGGGGTACCGCGGGTGAACATTGGGGGGAGATGGAATATAATGTGGAGTCTCGGAATGGGACTGCTTGCCTCGTACAGTCTGCTCTTGTCGTATACATCATGCGTGTGTGTGTGTGTGTGTATATATATATATATATATATATATATATATATATATATATATACACGTATATATATGTGTGTATGTCTGTAACATTTCGTGAAGTATTGTGGGGGAATGTGGAGGTAGGGCCTCACAATCTTGTTAATTTGTGGAGGTGATGTGATTAGCACCACGCTCCGGCCGCCGTTGCCTCCGACTACAAATTTACCGACATTTATTACACTCTGTCCCGGGAATCTGCACAAGTAGTGACTCAAGAAGACCGGACCAATGAACTCGTGAGAGGGCAAGCGAGTGGAGCTTCCAGCCGTTTCCAGCAGCGCCTTGCTCCACAGATTCCAAACATATAGGATATTAAGTTTGGGTGAACCCCAGAAGCGATCCATGCAGGGATATTGGTGGATAAATTCCAACCCGAAATCACTCACCACGGGAATCGAACGCGGGTCTCCTGGGTTGAGAGTCAGACGTCCTACCGACGTTTATGTGCGTGTGGGTATAATATTTTCTTCAGTAACCTGGAAATGTCGGGGAAATTGGATGGTTTTATCTACTAAAAAAAAAACACCCATTTCACATTTTTTGCCAACAGGCTTCATGATTATATATATTTTGTGTAAGATATTTTTCTACTTTATTTTCAAGTGTTGAATAAACTTTGTTCGTTTGATTCACATTTATGTTACAGCATTATTAAATTGTCAGGGAAGTTCTTTTGAAATGCCTGGAAAACCAAGAAAAGTCATGGAATTTGTTACGGCGAAATTAGTGAGGATACCCTGTCCCTCCCTTAAAACTTGCATGTTTTCAAGAAAACTACCGTGGCTGTCTGATCGCATTTTATGCATTTTTAGTGCATCAAACGGAGAAGGAGCTGAAAATAATGGACTTTGATTCACCAAAAATGTACCATTAGCAGTTTCTTCACTTTAATGTTACTGGAGTCAATATATTTCTGTCGGTTGACACATTTCGGATTCTGTGTGTAAACGCAAGTTGTGAATGAATGTGCCCTGTAATTAATATGCATCTAAGTGAATGGTTTTATTTGTTTTGTACGTAAGACTTGATTTGTCATGTGTATTGTCGTGTCGTCAATATTGTAATCACCTTTCTCTCTTTCTCTTTGCAGGTGAGTTATGTCGCAACAAAAAAGGTTTAAGAGAAAATCTTTGAATTGGCCATTGCAGAGTTCGGTGAGTCCTCAAAGCAAATCATATACATGTAATCAACCGCTGCAGTTGAATTTTTCTCTGATGCAACAGAAGGGCAATTAAAGGGGTGTCATCAGGCCCATCCTCCCCTACCTGAAATATCTTAGATCTCAAAAATCTTGTTAATCGCTTGTTGACTTGGGGAATTTCCATTTTGCAAAATATTGTCTCTACATTTTGAACGTCGTAATGTTCAACATCACTGCAGTTTGCAACTGTGGAGGGTAGGGGGCGGGAGGAGGAGGCTGTCGAAGAGAAATCGTACCAATGTGACACAGCGCTATAGTACAGGGTGGTCCAAAAGATGTTACCACTTATATGGGAGGTTGAATTATTGTTTATTGTTGTCATTATGTTTGATTTGTGAAATACTTTTTTTTAATGTTTTTTATGTTTTGGCTCAGCTCCATCAATCAATCAGTGAACACCTTCAACCTGGGCGCCACCGTTCTCAATGCACACTTGCATCCGTTCAATCGTGCTCTCGATTACTCTGTGACACATAGCGACAGGCATGGACTGTATCGCATTGGTGATTCGCTGACGAAGGACTTGCAGGTCCCTTGGTTTCACAGCATAAACACGTTCCTTCACCATCCTCCATAACCAAAAGTCAACCTCCCAAATAAGTGGTAACACCAATAAATATCAATAACTCAACCTCCTATATAAGTGGTAACATCTTTTTGGACCACCCTGTATAATCACGAGAGGAACTGAGTTGAAGTTCCTGATATAAATGCATGGTGAACGGTGAACTTGGGATTTACACAACAGTATGCAGTCATTGCATCACTCTAAAAAGATAATATGCAACTGAGTTGCCACCAAAAAGTGGTGGCAACGGGACACCCCATTAGGTGTTAATGCGGAAATGGCGTTGTTTAGCGCCATCGTTGGTATCTTGTTACACCATTTGCTGTCAAACCACACCAAGTATTGTGTCTTTTAGCACTCGATTAGGTATTGACTAATTAGTGTGTTATATCTAGACCTCGGATTTTTAGGTTCTAAAAAGTGTGCTTTTAGGTTCCTAAAATAGGTTCGAAAAACCATAAAATAGGTTCTAAAAATCCTAAAATAGGTTCTAAAAACCCTAAAATAGGTTCTAAAAACCCTAAAATATGTTCTAAAAATCCTAAAATAGGTTCTAAAAATCCTAAAATAGGTTCTAAAAACCCTAAAATAGGTTCGAAAAACCCTAAAATAGGTTCTAAAAATCCTAAAATAGGTTCTAAAAACCCTAAAATAGGTTCGAAAAACCCTAAAATAGGTTCTAAAAATCCTAAAATAGGTTCTAAAAACCCTAAAATAGGTTCTAAAAACCCTAAAATATGTTCTAAAAATCCTAAAATAGGTTCTAAAAATCCTAAAATAGGTTCTAAAAACCCTAAAATAGGTTCTAAAAACCCTAAAATATGTTCTAAAAATCCTAAAATAGGTTCTAAAAACCCTAAAATATGTTCTAAAAACCCTAAAATAGGTTCGAAAAACCCTAAAATAGGTTCTAAAAATCCTAAAATAGGTTCTAAAAATCCTAAAATAGGTTCTAAAAATCCTAAAATATGTTCTAAAAATCCTAAAATAGGTTCTAAAAATCCTAAAATAGGTCCTAAAAATCTTAACTTAGGCTGGAGAAATCCTCAAGTAGGTTAAAAAACTTAAAATAGATCGAACTTCTGAAAAATGCTGATTAGGTATAGTCACCGGCAATGAAAATGGAACACCTATATCCTGAAATACGCACTATCTTCCATAACGTTATGTGTGTTGCCTAACCCTACGACGATGGTCGAACTTACCATTGGAAATTTGCTATTAATATCCTCTCTTATCCGTATAGTTAGGTCAATGGTTTTTCATGTTATCCACACTCAAACTCCGCAATTTTGTCCAAGACCACACGGATCAGAAGTTTGCACTTTGGACTGTGCCGCCAGACATTTTGCCTTGTTTAGAGATTTTAAAAAAAACACCTGAACTTGGAGGAAAGGAAATTGACACAGAGTACTATGTTTCAAACACGTTCGTTATTGAATTTTTCCGTGACCAAACAAAGCAAATGCCTCTGTGTGACATAAAAATCCTGTAAAACCTTTAAAAATATATAAAATCCTAAAAAAAAAGGCTTGATTTAGGTGCGTAAACCTAACATAGGTTCTAACAAGCAAAATAGTTTTATAGGCACTATAAAACTTCATCAGTAACTTAGTATTTCTTACATACCTGTAAAGGAAGGTATGTAAAGGAAAAAATAGATTAAAAACATAAATTCCGAGGTGTAGTTATATCACTTTTGGTGGCAACTCAGTTGCATATTTTCTTTTTAGAGTGATGATTCATGTTCTCATAAATAATAGTGATGACAAAGGCTAGTAGGAACTATGAAAGTCCTTATGCTCAAAAAGTGGGATCTTCAACACAGAGTTTGTGCTTCCACCAGAAAATGAACCACAAACCACTTGAATGGAGAAATTTCGAACGACATGTGGCCAAATTTTCTATTATCTTTAATCCCATACTATTCCATACTTCTACCATTATTATTTACATAAAATAATGTAATATCATTGTAAAGGCATGGCTAAATACACGCTTCAAGAACGTTTGGTTATTATCCAAAAAAAATATGAAAATAGACGTTCTTTTGTGAATACTCAATCTGCACTTCGCGAGAACTATAGTCCATAGAATCTTCTCAGACAGGCACGTATCCAGAGGGGGGGCTTAGGGGGCTCGAGCCCCCCCCGAAAGTTTTAGGTTTACACTAGATAAAATGAGGTTTTTGGTTTCTTGTGGTGTGAAATAAAATAATGTGACAATAATTTAAGGAAAGAAATAATTATCGAGGCAAGACGGAGAATGTTCCGTAACCCTGTTATTGATAAAAGCACGTATCCAAGATGGGGCACAGGGGGCTCGACCCTCTCCCCAGGAAATGTTTCAGTTTACGTTGGATAAAATTAGGTTTTTGGCTTCTTAAATAATGTGAAAATAATTTAAGGAGAGAGATAATTATCGAGGCAAGACGGAGCATGTTTTATACCCCTGTTATTATTAATAGCACGTAGCCAAGGTGTGGATGAGGTGGCTCGAGCCCCCTCCCCCCTCAGGAAATTTTTAAATTTACACTAGATAAAATTAGATTTTTGGCGTCTTGAATAATGTGAAGATAATAAATTTATAAATCTGAGAGAAATAATTATCGAGATAATACGGAGAGTGTTCTATAACCCTATTATTGTCAATAGCACGTATCCAAGGTGGGAATCAGGAGGCTTGAGCCCTCCTTCAGGATTTTTTCTGTTTACACTAGATAAAATTAGGATTTTGGCTTCTTGAATAATGTCATGATAATTTGGGAGAAATAATTATCGAGACAAGATGGAGAATGTTCTATAACCCTGTTATTGTTAATAGCACGTATCCAAGCTGGGGTTGAGGTGGCTCGAACCCCCCCCCCCAGGTTTTTTTTTTATTTTACACTAGATAAAATTAGGTTTTTGGCTTTTTGAATAATGTGACGATGATTTAAGGAGATAGACAAGTATCGAGGCAAAACGGAGAATGTTCTATAACCCTGTTGTTGATAATATTGCACGTACACTTTTCTTGCGCTTTCGGTGTTGTCTCAGCGCACTTGAGGAAAGGTAGCGCCACACGTAGGGCAATTCGTTTTAATTTCTAATCTCTGGAAGGCGGGAGAGGGTACGTTCTTGAATGAGAGAAGGAGTCAACTACTGGCAATATTAACGAATCGTTTTATCTGCTGAACGTTCTACAATATAATGAGGATATAAATACGCGGATTCAATTTTTCGATTGATCTGTACAAAGACTCGGTTAATTAGATTTCAGAGGTAAGTGTGACAATTCATACAGTCGATTGGTGATCAGATCAGTCAGCGTCCTCTGATTGCTTTATAAGATATAGTGATTCGAAAATGAAGACATTGACGACAGCAGAACTTCCGGGCCTCAGTGTGGTGCTAGTTCGGTTCGAGGGCCGAAGAGATCAATGCCTCTCTCTCTCTCTCTCTCTCTCTCTCTCTCTCTCTCTCTCTCTCTCTCTCTTCTCTTCTCTTCTCTTCTCTCAAGTGAATATTTCATCAGTACCGGATATTAAAACAGAAATAAACTGCATAGATCAACTGAAAATCAAAGTTTTGAGTGATGATTTAGTTTTGCCAGAACTAAATTTCGTATATGCAGTCTGAGAATTTCATGATATAAAAAAATACTTTTGTTTAAGCCTTCTGGGTTCGAAACACATTCAAACACTTAACTATCATAAAGAGACAGCCGAAAATTTTATGAATGAAGAGAAGAGAAAGCAGGAAGATGTTGCATATGTAGACATTTTAGGTGGAAATTGCAGGCTCTACCAGGATCCAAATCAGGGCTCTACCAATTGAGCCACCTAGCCATCCTTGACTTAAACCGATTTTTCGTTAAAATGTCTACATAGTACATGTCCTGTGTATATCAAATCGTAAGGTGTTGCCTGTATAGTGAACAAGCACAGAAAATATAGGAGAGAGAAGAAAACTGAGGAGCATTATCACCGGTTGAGGATAATATTTTTCTGTGGTCAACAAGAGCTACTACTTCGAGGTGACAATGACAGTGGCCTAATAAGGGAGATTTCACACCGTGTCGCCTGAGAACGCATCTCCAATACGATGATAAAAACTTCTGGTGAGTTCATTTTAAAAAATGTGTCCGAGATAAAGAGAGGCGTGCCCAGGATTTTCGGAAGGGAGAGGGGTTACGCATACTATTTTTGGTGGTCAGTCCTGATTTTGTCATTTTTTTTTTCCTGTCTTTCACGCCCTTCTTTTTTTTTTTTTTTTAAAAAAAAATGAATACTGGATCAAATGGGGTTATAACCTCACAAACCCTCCTTTGGGCACGTCACTGGAGATAAATGAATAAGCATTTGATCATACTGGGAGACGAAACATTATATGTTTTGGGAACGGAAGGTTTTCACTGTGCATTAATTGTTTCGTGATCCAGCCGTATTCGAGAAGACTTCCTTTGTTTCGTGCCGATATATGACAAGACAGCGGAAGCTGTGACAGACATTTTTGAACACTTGTGAGTGCTAAGGCCTGAATCTGAACAATTTGGTGGGTTTCGGCTTTTATAAGAGCTGAAAAAATGGGAGGACAAGACACGTTAGTGGTTTTCAGGCTCGAATCAGACAGTAATATTCGAGCGCTGTCTGCGTCCAGTTCGCAACCCACAATTTGAATCTCGCGTCTATGCTCGCGTTGTCGAGTGGATTGTCCATCCCGTGCATGTGTAACAGCTTCGTAAAAACACTCAAAGATACCATAGATGTTTTTATGGCTGATGAGAAGAAATGGACAAACACACATACTGAGATGGTTCCGGCACACAATATTAATGCATGGAAACAGAGGAGTCGAGTGGTAAAAAATGTTCCGATTTCACGTTCTGATTAAAATGACAGCCTTACAGTGGCAAAGATTTAAGAAATAGTTGTTCCCCATTTTTTATTTTTTTGCCTCAACATTATGACCTCTTAATGTTAAGCCTTGGCTACCAAGAGAAAGTAAACTTTCCTTGCAACGCCCTCCGCACCCCCCCCCCCCCCCCCGTTTTGGAACCCAATTGCCACCTCTGGTCTTAAACACACAATTGTGAGGTTCTTACTATACCCCTTAAAAAATGGTGTTGAGCCCCCCCAGAAAGGAATTCCTGGATACGTGCCTGTTCTCAGATGAAGCTCTTTCTGGTTAAGTGGATATGTTAACAAACAAAATTGTCGTTTTTAGTGTAAGAACAATCCACAAGATTCACGAGAAGCCATTGCATTCGCAAGAGGTCACTGTATGGTGTGGTTTATGGCATGGTGGCATCATCGGACCATTTTTCCCCCCAAAACGAGGTAGGAGATGCAGTTACAGTGACTGGTGAGCGGTACCGATTGATGTTAACATATTTTTCTTGGCCAAATTTAGATGAAATTGGTTTGGAGGACATGTTGTTCCAACAAGACGGTGCCACATACACTGCTAATGCCACTATCGACGTATTGCAAGAACAGTTTGGTGAAAGGATAATTTCAAGTTATCTTTATAATTATAATTTAATAATAACAGTTTTAATTCAACTGTTAGTTGGCCTCCAAGAAGTTGTGATTTAACTCCTTTAGATTGCTTTTTGTGGGGTTATTTGAAATCTATAGGCTATGCAAACAGACCACGAACCCTTGATGCATTAAGATTGAACATCGAGCGCTGCATTCGTGACATTAGGTCCTAGTTATGGCACAAAGTCATCGAAAATTGGGTTCATCGAATTCACTCGTGTGCACTAAGTCACCTCGACTTGAATGATGTGTTATTCAAAACATAATGTAATAAACTATGCTTCAAAATAATATAAAAAGTTTGGTTGTATCTGAAATAGTTTTCATTTTATTTCATTGTAAAATCATATCGTTCTTATTGGAAAACCCTATATACGAGGGCTATTTTTTTTCAACCTCCGATAGGGCAAGAAATCAAAACCACAGTGAATAGCAAAGTGGTTTTATTGACAAAAGTTACGTACACGTATAATCTACTTTTCAACGTGATCAGCAAGAAGATTCAGACATTTATCGTACCGATGCACGAGCTTTTCAATACTCTCTGCAAAAAAAGGTGCCGCCTGTCTGTTGAGACAGGTCTGCACGGTGTCCTGAAGCTTCTCCTCATTGGTGTGGAAGCGCTGTCCTCCCAACCACTTCTTCATCGCCGGGAAAAGGTGGAAGTCACTCACTGCCAGGAGTGGGGTGTAGTGATCAAACACTTACCAGTGGAATCGTTGAAGAAGGTCTTGGGTTGACCCAGCAACATGCACTCGGGCATTGTCATGAAGCAAGACAATGCCTGAAGACAGCATGCCTCTCAGTTTGTTCTGGACGGCTCTGCGTAGTCTGCGCAATGTCTCACAGTATGCAGCCGGACTGATTTGGTCCAGGGCTCCATAAAGTCAACCAGTAACACACCTCGCACTTGGCGGGAGAGTCGATTGTAGCAGATATTTCTACGCGTCCGTCGCTCAGCTTCAACTGAAGCGTTGGCATTGGCAGTGGTGGTGGTAGTGGCAGGGGAAATGCCAATCACGCTGCGTGACGCCCCGCTTCCTAGCGCTTCACGGGCCACCTGGCGGCGCCATCGGAGGTTGAAAAAAAAGTAGCCCTCGTATAAACAAAATGAATAAATGAAACAGCAATAAAATTAAACATAATGGAGAAAATTATTTTGTCATCACCCTCAACGCGAACACTGTAAATATTCGATGCGCAATTTGTTGGGTTTCTAACTTGTAAGGATAGGGTACGTCGGTGAAGGTCCAAGTTCACTTTTTTATATTTTTTTACATATGAAGTCGAACACAATTCTGCTTGTGACTGTACGTGAGAACTTCACTCTCCAATGGTAGAATTCACCTATTGCCCTCTGTCCCGGGAACCTCTGAAGCAAGCGAAAGAAAACAAAGTCCTCTGCGCAAATACGACTCGAGAGGGCTCGACCAATGAATGCGTGAGAGAGGAAGTGAATGCGTGGAGGAGAAATGCTGCTGCAGCTACCAGCAGTTTGCAACAGCGCGCACTGCTTTGATTAGCTCAATCTCTTTCTCCCCTTCTCTACCGTTATGCACGGCCTTGCTCCACAGATTCCCGAGACAGAGTGTAGGTGACTTGACCTACTAAAGATCCATAAGTATATTAACAATTCACTCAAATTAATTATTACTGCGTAGTTGTTGCTAATGTAACACACATGTAAAAATGTATACATGTCGATCTCATTGAACTAAGTGCCTGAATTAGTTTTGCAATTTCCTCGTACTGATATGCCACAATAGTTGACGTGCCTTTTTGGAATTCGGAGATGGATTGTATGTTGTATCTGCTTCATTGTTTCGGTACTGTCACGTTCGTATGTATGGATTTATATTTAGAACACAACAGTTCGATGTTAAATGTATTCATGCGAATTTTCCGCACCACTGTCCATCTATCTCTCATTAAACGCCGATGACGATTCCCTAGACGCGGAGGGCTACAATGCAGTGAATCGGTCAGTGCTTACGTCACTGAAGAGTTACCCATGCAAATGTAACTGTTAAAAAAGGGACATTTTCAATACTCCAGTAAAATGTTGAATTGCATAAAATGTTAGTCGTGCATTGAAATGTAACAAGATAAGCTCTTGCATGGAGATATGACAGAGCAATGCATTAGGATATGCCCTTCACAGTTGTTAATACATTTTTTACGGTAAAGATGCATCAGTTACAAGCTTCAAACACGGCGGTTTCAAACAAACCACAATTTTGTGTGGAGGTTGGGTAGAGTGAATGCATTTTATTACGTATTTCATATCCGTGAGGTTAGAACTAAGAAAAGTAGAAGTCCCCCTGGTCTACTCTCAACCCTGGAAGGAATATATGTGTATGGTAGAGGATGATGGTCGAAAAGTTAATCAAATGTTTCCTGAAACAGCCTCCAACAGCAAAATGTTTGAGGGCATTATCTCATACCTCTGTATACCGTATTTGCCGGCGTATAAGACGCACTTTTTTTTCCCTTTAAAAGTAGGTCTGAAAAACAAGGTTCCTCTTATTCGCCGATATTCAATTTTTTATTACCTTCATTTCTGGAATTTTCTTCCGTTGTTGTTCTGTGATAGACGATTTCTTTCTTGCTTTCTTGAGGTGTGTGAAGAAGAAGATTAACATTTATTCTTTCCCTGTTAGATTAAGTAAGTTATTTGTTGTACATATTACTTCATGTTTGAAATATTTACTATAAATCAATATAAATTCAGTGATAAAGCTTTTTCCTCAAAAATATGTACGGCAAATACGGTAATTTCAAAAGTTGGCCACTTAAAGAATATTTGAGATATTGCCGATTATGTATACTGCCTTTGTATTTTGTAGTGGCCGCGGTGGCTCAGTCGGTAACGCGTCTGACTACCATGCTCAAGGTCCCGGGTTCGATCCCTGGCCGGTTCAAATCCGGGAACTTTTCTAACGTTGGAAGCGGCCCCGGCGCCCACCCAGCGTCGAATAACATGGGTACCTGGGGGAAACCCTGGGGGGTAAAGGCGGTCAGGGGCGTGATGCTGATCACATCACCCCCACTCACGACCGGATCAAGAAAGTGTGGGGCGTTACCCCCACACCCCCTATACGCCTTCATGGCGTGGTGCTAAGCACAGGGGAACACTTTACTTTTTTTACTTTTACTTTGTATTTTGAGTTTCTTGGGAGAGATTGTGGTAAAGTGATAGTTAATCATACTCGTAATATAAACTTTTGAACAAATTTGTAGACAGTTGCTGCATTTAAAACAAATATGTTGTCTTTCACATTAATTACAATGTTTATATTTTAAAATATGGCACATTAGTTCAAGGGAAACAATATTTATTTTTTGAATTGTCGCACATTATAATTAGTATAATTGCAGTACAAGGAAAATGGAATGTTTACAATTTTCATTCTGGTGCATTACAATTAATATAATTTTATTGTAAAAGTGTGCTGATCAATGCAGCTATGGCAAAGTGTAATATTTATTGCAGAATTAATGTTATTGTATATGTTATAATTTTCTACTTTTATACTGTATGTAGACAATACGCTGCTCATAGTACTTAAATGAAACAGTATTGTTGTTATTATTATTAAGGTCGTAAACAGAGCCACCTTGACTAGGGATTAGTTGCCGACTAAGGCCGTTGCCTTGTAACCAAGGGGTTGTGGGTTCGATTACCTGATATGAGGCACATCACACTTGTTCTCTATTTCGGTTACTTTACGTCTCTTGGGTTAATCACGACGATGAGGATTACTGATGAAATGGTCGAAGGACAAACAGTGATACATCGACGTTCGGGAACGAACTTGGAGCCCTTGGCTTCGTGCACGTGATGATGACCACTTAGGTTAGCAGAGTCCATGGCACTGTGGTTCCGGTCCTGCTTTAAACTGCAAGTCCAGGCCATGATGATTAGCCAGTCTGCGCATAAAGTGAACTTCAAACACACTTTGAATATCGTGAAATACTATCTGTATACATCCAACACGAAGCTGAGAAGTAGCTGTTTACATGGTCCCTTACGCGCCATGATAATTCAAACGGCTGTCACAGATTACAGACCACCACAATCTGTGGTGTGGCGTGGTACACGAATCTCCACCGATTTCAAGGCTGCAGCTCCTGCCAACCGCATTTGACTGCTCTTATTCGAGTCTCACTTCGCTAGGCATCAGATCGGGTTCGTAAGAGCAGTCGGTGTCGGAAGGAGCCGATTCGTTGCCTGTTCCTCTGGTGCTCCAAGTGAACTCGAGTCGGTTGGCATTTGCCGGAAAGGTTCATGAATATTCATTAGTCCCTGGGAAGAGTTGAACCGGAGGAAATATCAGCTCTGAAATATCCCAATAGACAGGAGACCGGGAGATGTTATGCTGAAGGTTTAAGCAATTAGGGTGAGCCTTCCCTCAAATCACGCTCAATGTACTGAAATTCGATAACAACAGAGACGTGCAGTTGTCTCGGTGAGTTTCCGTTTACATCTTCGCAGTGCAAACTGATACAGGTTAGAGCTGCGTTACGGCATGAACGCGTGATCGCTTCCTGTGATTTGCTTGAACATGGTAACAAAACGTAAATATATTGAATTAAAGTAATAGGGCGAGAATAATTGGGCCGGAAATTGAAAGTGAATTCGATGCTACTGCTCTCATAAACATAAGTGATTGGTAAGGCAAGGTAAAGTTCCCGTGCATATAACACTGTGTCATTAAGGAACATTTAGGGGATGTGGGGGTAGGGCCCTACACATCGCTTTCGGTCATTTTTGGATCTGATATTATCAGCACCACGCTCCGGCCGCCTTTACCCCCAGGTACCCATTGATTTGAGGCTGGGTGAGCCTCGAAGTGCTTTATGCGGGAACAAGGCCGGAAGAATTACGACCTTAGCTCACCTACCCCGGGAAGCGAACCCGGGTCTCCCGCGTGGCAGTCAGACGCTATTCCGACTAGATTACATGAATGATTAGTTTGGTTCATTTAATTCTCAATTCTGCCACTTTTGGCTAATCGCGACGGGATATTCACTAAGAACCCCCGAGGTCGGGATTTCGAACCCGGGACCCCAGGCGTCTTAGCGCGCTGTGATAACCACTCCGCCACGGAGGCCGGCCTTTCATAAACATGAACGATTCACCATAAGGTTCGGCCGGGCCTTTGGCCGACGCGAGGGCAACTTTTTTCGAATTTTCCTTCCATTTCGAAAAACAGCTCTGATATTACCAAATCCGAAAAATTGCATCTGCTTAGAATACCTTCTAGAGAATTCACATAAATCTTCATGTCGTTTGCCAGGGGTCCTGCGTTCGAATCACAGTCTGGGCATGAATGCTTGTGAATGCCAATTCATAAATTTCATCATATCATCACTCATCCCCGTCTTCGCAAATTAGCCAAAAGTGGCACAAAAAGCAAAAAAATAAAGCAAATCAATCTTCATGTGGTTTGCTTTCGCTGTTGCCGAGATGTTCTCAGTAGTTTCGTGATTACATAAGTCTATTAAACTATTCATAATATCTAGACAATAGCGAAAGCAAACCACATGAAGATTTGTGTGAATACTTTATTTGGTATTTTTAGCGATGTAATTTTTTAAGATTTTGGAATTTCATAGCGGTTTCTCGAAAAGAGTGGGGGAAAAAACTGCCTTCGCGTCGGGCAAAGCTCCAGCCAAGCCTGATCGACTTGGTGTCTACTATGCAGTGTGAAGTTTGTCAGTGTTGCGCACGGGCACACACACACGCAAATGCATTCAAAATATCGCACGACGACGAACCTCTGCGAACGCTGGGAACTGCTTTAGTATCATCAGCCTATGTGAAAAAAAATATGGGCTACTTTTTACGAGTATTTTTTGACTGGTCATCCAGCTTGAGAGAACTGTACATAGTAGGTTCGTAAATTATCTTGAAACCATAATGTCAGCAATGTAGACTTGTCCAATTAGCTACCGGAAGCGGCGACCAACAAAGTAAAAGAGAAACACTTTATGCCGTTTGGCAGCTGCCTTGTGCATCAGGGGACCAAAAAAGAAAACAAAAAAACTTAAACAACGTGGTGTGCTCGTGACAAAAAAGGAAGGACAAGTGCTGGATGTGTGTAGGTTATTTTCCAGCACTGCCGCACCCTTCCTAATGAAAACAAAGGACAGTCTTCTTGCGTAGTACCTGCGTGATATGCAACCTGTCATGCAGTAAAGTGTCACAGGTTGCATAGAGTGAAGTTTCATAGGGGGATCCTTTGGACCGTTGTTTCAAGTTGAATAAGTATTCATGTTTGTTTGTCTCCATATTCTTAGGCAACTCAAAGTTAGTAGACCCCCCCCCCCTTTTAAACCAGTTTTACAGACACACACACACACACACACACACACACACAGATTATCAGGACTGGATCTTTAGTTGAAAGTCAGACCTGAATGACTGATGTAAACCCAGGGGCGATTCCTCCATGTAGGAAGTGAGGAACTTCCTACAGTTCATTTATACTTATTTCCAGTTCTCTACTTTTTAGGAGTTTCATAACAGTGCGCGTTATAAAATTATGAACGCAATACGTACAATTGTCTAAGTTAGCTACTGTCAAGACTTGACTGCTGTCGCTCGCTCCAGCCGCAGCCCAAAGACGATGGACACATACGCTTTGCTACCCCGCCTGAGGAACCTCGCTGGGAACAATACAAGCAGATGAGTGAGGAGTGGAAGGGGCAGGGGGAGAGGTTGCGTTTTTCAAAGACCCAGCGAGGAAGCACCAAGAGTTTCCTCAATCAGTGATGCTAACCCCAGCAAATGGTACTAAATCTAGCACAGTTTGATCTTTGTTGGATCCTGGCACCCTGCTTTTGGCATAATGGTAAAATCTAGCATAATCTGCAAAGTGAGTATCTGAGAGAGGAAAATATTCAAAGGGATATGTTTTCATGAAATAAAATTATGTCCAAAACTTTTTTCTACTTCGCGAGCGGGCATGATTCAAATAAAAAAGAGTGTGCCTACACAGCGACAACCTTTTTACGACCATGTCACGATCCATCTTCTATTTTTTCTTTATCCTGACCGATTTTGTTCGTGAGGAAAATGTATGGCAGAAAATTTGTAGAAGGTTGGGGGTAAACAAACAATTTCCCAAAACCGTTTCAAGTTCTAGGCGGACCTCATTTCATTTGTTGAGCCATTGTACACAAATTTGTGGGAAAATTAACAATATTACATAACTGTAGTGAATAATAAGCAACACAAGTTTAAACTCCCAAAGTAAATGCGTAATTGAACTTAAAACAACAGTTATCCGAAAAAATAATTAATAATAAATCCTAGCACAATGTAGAAGCATTTATAGCATAATTTCAGAGTTCAAGGAGTACCTTTTATTATCCTTAATTCATACAACGATGGGGGGAGGGGGGACAAAATCGAAATTCTTGAAAATGTAAAATATCGTCAATGCTATTGTCGTAGGATTTTATAGGTTTACATTAAAATATTTCATAGTTCAAGGGGGGCATAGGTCTGCAGCTAAGATTCTAAATGCTATTGACAGTACAAGCGATACGTGTGACATTAGTGAACGTATTTTTCAAACCTTCCTCGGTTTACCTTAACTTCTTCCTACACCCCAAAAAAGCCGCGAGTCGCCACTGTGTAAACCCCAACCGAAAAACGAACTATTTTTATATGATGCGTTTGTTTTCTTCCGCATTTGACTGATGGCGACGATGGGAATGGAATGAGTGGTGATTAAATTAAACGAACTGTTGAAGGGACACTCACAAGGAACACCAATGCCTACGTCGTGACTCCAACCCGAGACTTGTCACCACCCAAGTATTTTCCCATATAATTTAGATTTGGATTATACCACTAGTCCTCTACAATTATATATACTACGGGCTGACAATTTGACTACCTTTACTTATTAAAATATTTAGCAGAATCTGAGGCCTATGTGGGAAGTACGAAAAGTAAATAGTATATTTAACAATTTATTGAGGACGCAACGACTAGAAATTGTCGTATACTTTAACAATAGAAATTTTCCAGTTACAAATGAAGCATAACTTATCTGATAGACATTAATCATCCAATTTACAAATATGAGGCAAAATAAATGTACCGTAATCAGATTGTGTTTCCCATTACGTATTAAGGTTGGTTCAATGTTTTGTATTATTATTACGTGGAAAATTTATTATTAATCAGCAATTTTGAATAGGGAAGTTCTAAATCTAATTGAATACAAATGAACATGATTAATGGATATCGGTCAACTCTGAAAGGACCATCTGCGTTTTGGTAGCATTAAACATAACAAATAAATAGGGCAGAAATGAAACTAATTAAATAAATCAAGTAATATGGATCTTAGATTAAACTTAAATACATTATAATTATACTATCAGTACACAGATGATGGCTTCCGCAGACCGATTCCACCAATTCAAGGTAGAAGTGCGATATGTGAACTCAACCGCTGCCACTGTAAAAAAAGAGTCACATGACCTGGTGACGTATTACTTCTCCAAAAAAAAGGAACAAATGAATAACGAATTGCACACAATGACTCATATTCCTTTGCGAGCGAGGTCTGTAGGTCTGTAGGTCCAATCCCGATTACCTTGTCAGTGTAAAGTGGACTCGGCTGGACATTTGGCCGACGTCAGTAGCCAAGACGCTTTCACAATTTCCTCTCCTTTCTAGAAAACCGCTCCGATATCTCAAATCCTGAAAAATTACATCTGCTTAGAATTTCTTCTAGAATATTCACGTGAGTCTTCGTGTGGTTTACTCTCGCTTTTCTCTAGATATTCGCAATCGTTTCGAGACTACGTAAGTATATTAAACTATTGATAATTCCTAGACGACAGCGAAAGCACATCACACGACTAAGCAGATGTAATTTTTCAGAATTTGGGATATCAGAGCGGTTTCTCGAAACTAGAGGAAGTTCGCAGGCGTCAGTCAAAGGTTCAACGGAGTCTTAATACACACTAACTCTGCAGTGGCGTGCCCAGAATTTTTGAAAAGGAAGGGGGGGGGGTATTTGTCTCCTTTTAGTAGTCAGATACGACTACCACCAACCCCTTCCCGACACACCACTCTCTTCAGGATAAGGAATCTGAAACATAGTGACTCAGTTGGTGGAAACGTGGGGAAGACAATAACGTTATTTTTCGTGTGTTCGCAAGTTCAGCCATTCTTGTCTGGGAAGTCTCTAACTGCAGCTCCAACGGTGTTCAGTGCGGCCCGTGCAAACAAAGAATGCCACTGGGAAAGGGTGACGGACGCATTCGAGGGATCCGCTCTGCTTTAAATTCTTGCTCATCAAATTTTCACTACTTTCAACTGTTTTTCTTGCTCCCTTCCGCGCCACTTCATCTGCTCTCGCAGATGTTTCTGAATTTTGCAATTTCCTCGAGCCGAGCCACCCACGCTCGCGAGCTGAGAGGAGGGCGTTCGCGTATAGTAAGCACAGTTGCCAACTTCAGCAGGAAGTCACTAAATCTGATCTGGCCTATTTGTAAAGTCTGTTGCCATGAAAAAGAACCACAGACTCTTCTGATTTCTTTAGACATTCCTTACCGACCAAGCTGATGAATTTACATATCTTTAAAGATTTATATCTTCATCTGCCCCGAAGGGCCCGTCCTCATCGATTTTTCTACAAATTAAACATTCTCCCAGTTGATACAGTACGCTAATTTGAAATAGCCAACTATAATTTTCAGAAAATTGAAAATGCATGAAATGCATGAAAACTTAAATCAATAACGCAGAAAATTTATTTTCCTTATTTTTCGTCGCCTATCTTCTATTTTTGGGTAATCTCTAAAGTGAAGATGAATTATTATCAGATGAAAATAATGATACGACGCTTACAAAGTAGCCCCCATGCCCAGGACGGGATCGAACCCGGAACCTTCAGTGGTGAGTTATTGAGTCGAACACTCTAGTGCTCCGGCAGCAAGGCGGGAAAAATTTGTCCCGAATCATCAAATATATGTAAGTAGCTATTATTAAAGTAATGTATTTAATGCATTTAAACACGCATCCAGTGAATTTTGTTTTATTGATTGGAACCAACGATCCGACTCGGTAGCAGAGTGCGTTAGGTGGTAGACTTTCGGTCTCGTCATCTAACTTCCCATATTCGAATCCCGGCCTGGGCATGAGTGTTATGTGAGAGTGTCCATTCATTTATTTAATCTAATCCATCACTCCATTATCGTGATTGACGAAAAGGGCAGAAAAGCAGCAAAAATACAAACTGAAATTTACTGGACCTTTAAGATTTCCCACGCCCTTATTTCAGGTGTGCTTAAACAGGCCACAATCCCGGGCCTTCACATGCTAAGTTCCTCCCCAGTGGGGAAAGTACTTTGCAAAGGATCACAAAATGAAAGGTATCTGAAATGGGTAAAAATATAAAAATAACTTGTGCTCAATGTTATAACTAAAATTGAACATACGAGAGCGGCACGATGTTCTTAATCTTAGGCTTAAATATTATTCACAGGTTTGCAACAAATTGGAGGTATTTTTATTCGCCATAGAGGTTTTGACTATTGTTGTTTTCACATCGTGAAGGCACAATGGCTCTTATGGAGAAACCGCGCGGTGTTGCCATTTAAGGTGCGCTAGCTCTTATCGGCGGTCGGGATTGTCGCGCTTGCTTCCTTTCACAATAAACATGTTGTATGTATTGTACTCGTGTATTGTTACAGTTGTTGTTACATTTGTTATAGTTGTTAGTTTTCCATGATTATTGTTGTTGTTGTTATTAATCGGAGTTAACAAAGTATGGGGAGAGAGAGACTTATGAAATGCAAGCATAATTAATCTATTTCATAAAGTAACATTCATTTATCTAATGTGTTAATACAGTAAAACAGTTTTTAACGCAAATGTTATATAATAAGTGTTACTTTAATCGGACAGTTGTTCAACATCCTCCATAGGTGAGTCTTTGGACTGTTCACTGTTGCCGTCATCAGAACTTGTCTCGTCATTGCTGGAAGAACTGCTCTCTAACCTAATGATTAGTGGTTCAATGTCATCCTGCAGTTCATCTGCTTTCCACATGTTATTTTCAACCCCTTCGACGTGCTTACAGTAATTACACCATTGCTCCTGAGTGACTGATTCAAATGTACGCCTTACTATCTTCCTTACGGTTTTTTAAGGTAGAATATGCTTTCTTTTTTCCTAAAGTGATGGGATGCATTGTCCGTAACAATTACTGTTATACATACATAATAGTTGATCTTTGAACCACTGTTTAAACCTAATATTTCGTCATGGTAGTCGGCAGATTTTTTTTTCTTCTTTCTAAAAATACTTGTTTGGCTCCCTGTACAAACCCCATCTTACCACCGATCGGTAGGGCCTTTCAGCCCTGTAGACAACCCGGCTAGAAAAGCATCCTTGGGTGTTGCTATTGTTTTGTCCTTCCAAACTTTAGACACAGTATGCCCTACATTTACCCAACTTTCGTCTAAGTAAACAATGTTCCGTCTCTCATTCCAAAATTGTCTCATTTCTCGTAAATATGAATGGCGCCAAAGTATAATATCGTTTCTTTCAATCAATAAAGCCTTATTTCCTCGCTTTTCGAATTCAAACCCCATTTCTTGCAGCAAACGATAGAAAGTCAAATATGTAAAATTTGGCAAATCTTTATCGTCGTTAACTTCCTTCATCACAGACTGAATTGTTGCGGGAACATTTCTACAGAAATGCATGAAATTTGCGTCTTATGGCACTGCGAATGAAATCATTATATTTCACTTCCCTGCTCGATTTGTATTTTAGTCCAGTTACTCTTTTTTTCCGGAGTGTAACGATGATTTCTTAATCTAAAGAATGTACGCCCACTGACACCAGCCACTTTACAAAGTTCACTAAACAATGAAGGATTGACTACGTCCAGGGTTCTTTTCCTTTAAATATTCGAACATTCTTAAAATAGTTTTTCTTTCCCCACTTCTACGTAATTCTCTCACCCTTTTTCCTGCGATCCATTATGATGACTGAAGACTTACAGATTAGGACGCTATTAATCACTTCATGAACCACTTGTAAAAATAACCGAAATGTCGACACACAAAACTTCACCAGACCACCAAGAGTGTTAAAATGTCACTGAACTGTTGGGCACCTACGAACTCGTAACACCTGAGTATGACTAAGACTCACGCCAGCGCGTCGCCTTACTTCGCGCGCTGATCGGCTTGAAAACAAACTGCATTTATAGGAAATAATGACTCTGGGGACCTTTGAGTGAAGACAAAAAATAATTTCATTATTATCTTTACAACTTTGTCGCTGTGAGTTTTTACGTAGACTTCTACAACAAAATTTGGCCAGAGACGACATTTTCCACTGCGCCAATAAAAAATCCGCACATTTTATTCGATAATTTATTTTTTTAAGAACATCTTTTTAAAAATATTGTCAAATTTTCAGCACCACCATCACCAGTGACAACTTCATAGTAATGTCGATTTTTTTTTGTAACAATTCCTCCGATTTTACGGCATGATTTAACGCTTTGAATAGAAAAGATGTTCAAAATTTGATTTCAATGAAAACTTGCATTTTAATTATTTAAAAATAATATGAAATAAAGTTCACAATTTTAGTTCTCGCCATTGTGTTCTACATAAAATTTTCTACGTTACTGTAATTTTTTTTGTACTTCACGTAAATTTCAAAATCGACATATTTGGCAATAGCGCGCTTTATCTTCCCATAAGAAAAGCATTGTCCATAAGAGCCCATTGTGCCCTTCATGATGTGAAAACCACTATAGGTAAATTCCATGTAGAGTTTTTGTGACTTTTCTATGGGAATCGTTGGCAACACTGACACTAAGGAGCCTTCTCTTGCAAATGCGAAACGCGAGAAGGAGCTAGTGAAGTGAGAGAGTCCCCTCCCCCTTTCCCACATCCTCATGGAGTTATTTTTAACCGCCCCACGCTAGATGAGCAACGCCAGCACGAAGACTTGAACATCTCGGACACCTTTGCATTACATGGAACTCTGGCATCAGGTTCCAAGGCGATCAAATTACAGGGAAGAACATGGCCATTACGCAATTAGACAAGATGCAAATTATGCTCGTTACTCGATGTTGCACGTGGCTGTGCAGTGAAAAATGGGTGACAGAATCTCGATTTGGACATTTAGATCAACATGCCGTTTCAATGGGGGCTGTTCACTTGCGAACTTAGCCGGTGGCGGCGCCACCCTAGTTGTGTCCCTAAATAATTTCGTTCGTCATTTCGTTGCCCCAAGCTTTGCATTGAAGCGTGTTGCTGTGTGCTAATCAAACGTTCTTTTGACCGAAGTGAAAGGTTTCTCGTCTAAATCGATAATAAAAATGTGTTTCATAACGTTATTTTCACCGAAGTGAAGGATTTCTCGTCTAAATCGATATTAAAAATATGTTTCGAAACGTTATTTTCACCGAAGTGAAGAGTTTCTCGACTAAATCGATAGTAGCAAGTTTCCGAAGAATAAGAATTAATATATTGAAGTGCAATGGCAGGACAGCTGAAACGGGCTAAATAAGGTATATTTATGCACAAAGAGCACTAAAACATGATGACATTTTGGTCATTCCCAGACACCGTAGATTGGCAATAGAAAGAATTTAGATTCTTCACTACTTAGGTTCGAGTAAGTGTAATGCAAATGCGAGTAAGTGTAATGCAAATGCGACTGTCAGAATCGGAAAAACTACCCCAAATAATCCAGAAAAATATGTCTTATGCGCATGCTACTTATTATTATGCACTATGCCTTTTCCAATAATTTAATGTAAACGTTTGCTTTCTTTGTATTAAGCAGACATTTCCCACGTACTTTCCCCCTGATTATTTTCGTTACGAGACACTCAAAATTATAATTCACGTAAATAAGAACGACCTAGAGGTTGTGAGACGTAAAATAGGAGATAATATGTTTATTTTAAATAACTGTTCTCGATAAATTTATATATAAAACAGAGGATCGTTTTTTTATACCATATCGACGAGTTTTATATCATGTTCTTAAAAATTGATTATTTACAACAACCATGAAAACAAAAATGCAGTGGTACGGAATTATTATGTATTATTCCTTAACACACCAATTCACAACAATAATTTTGAAATTACAAGCGACGTAAACAATTATTATGGAACTTTTAACGGTAAGTTTCGATATCTTCATTCGATATCTTCGATATCATTATTTTCGGAACGATTCAAGATGACCGGACCCCTCTCAGATTTTCTTCATATTTGGCATACTCTCTAATTGAGGCCTCCAAATCACAAACCTAAAGTTAAAAGTTGTCGGAAACGTCTGGAAATTGCAAAATAAGCTAAAATAAGGCGTTAGTTTTCGGGCAGGTAACCGTCGATTTTCGCGAAATTTTTTGTTTCACAAGCAAAATATATATATTCCTGATACTACCACGACACCAAATTTTAACTATGTTTGCCTAACCTAACCGAAACTAACCTAACCACACGTCAATGGATCGCAATTATTTTGCAATTTCAAGATCCTGATACTACCACGACATGAAATTTGAACTATGTTTGCCTAACTTAACCACACGTCAATGGTTCGTGGGGCTAGCGTCAATAATTCACAATTATTTTGCAATTTCTAGACGTTTCCGACAAATTTTAACTTCAGATTCATCATTAGCAGGCCTCAATTAGTAAGTATGCCAAATATGAAGAAAATCTGAGAGGGATCCGGTCATCTTCAGTCATACCTTATTTTCTTTCTTTTCATCCAGTGACAATGAAATGCAAACTTCTTTTCCAAATAGTAATAACCCGTGGCACAACAGCCCGTGAGGACCAAGGCCTATCTACCGACCGCAATGTTACAATGTTTCACGAGTTACGTATCCGTAACATATCTGAAACCATGTTGTGCTGTATGGGTTTATTCCCCTTTCGTTCTCTCGAGGTTCCGCGATTCGAGCATATCGCAGCTTGAATTTGCGTAAATAGTTAACTCCGTGAAGTAAATATGAGAACTAATTTATTAATTAGATATTTATGTTGTTTGTAAGAGCATATTTTTATCTTTTAGACTATGTTAATGGAAATTTTTAGGTCATAAGTAATTATGCATATTTTGGTAATTGTTAGGTCATTCCATTCCGTGACGTAAGACGTGGAAAAAAAATTAAAAACTGAATACGGTTGATAAATTAATTTGGTTTGTTTTACTTCGCTTTTATGCCACTTTTGGCTAATCGCGAAGATAAGGATGAGTGATGATGGGACACCCACAAAGAACACCCATGCGCAGGCTGATTCGAACCCGGGACCTCTGGTGTCGTAACGTGCTGTTCTAAGTACTCCGCCACGGGGACACAGAATAAGGTTTGTAACTAACACATATTAAGCTTCGTAGCATCCGAACACTGACAGACTAGGCAAGAACAAATGTTACAACTCGTACACATTTAAAAACAGCCATGATGGTAACGGTAACTATGGAAACAAACAAATGACAATGGCTTGATGATTAGACGTTTGAAGTCTTGGTGTATAATGTCAGCCAGTATACAATATGTAGTAATGAGGTTTTTTTTTCTTTTTTCAAAAAAAATATGAACATCTCGTTTGTATTCTTCAGCTTCTCATTGCCGCTCGGATGATCCGGGACGCTTTGAGCACATTTTCGGCACGTCATCCCATTGTGTCGGCCCTTCTCGTTATTTTGCCTTTAACGTAAGGGTAAATTAGTGCGGGCAAGGGTTCAGAGGACGGGGAGCAGATTCCTGGAAAGCATTTCAATTTACGGCGCAATTAAGTCCCCCGGCGTGGGGCGCGAGCATCGACGGCAGGGCATCCTGGGAACGCAATCGATACAGCATCCGAGGCTCCAGCCTCTCATCTCACACTGACCTACATTCGATCCGTCCTCACCTGATGCAACGGCATCTGTGCGTTCTACGGTGCGTGAGTTCTGAATGAGGACGCGCGTCGTCCAGGAGGAAGAATGGCATCCCTTGGAGTTTCAATGGTGTTTCAAGCTTGGGTATCCAAATCTGAGCGAGTTGGCTAACATGTTACCCACTGCTTATTCTGCAAGAGGATGACAAGAATATGAAGCCAATATATAAAGTGGTTTCCTGCCTTATGTGTTTACAATCCCTCTGCTTTCCAAAAACACAACGCCAGCTCGCAGTAAAATCTCGAATCAGTCATTTCGCGACATGTAAACAAAATCCGTCGTTTATTTAGAACGTTCATGATATAGTGCATTCAGTTTTTGGTTCCTTTACATCCCTATCCTGCCTCCTTAGAATCGTAACGATGATGGTGAATGACGAAATAGGTGACAGTACAAACACAAGAAATAGTTCATGTCTTACTCAAGATCTCTGATTTTGTAGCACGTTGCACAATCCAAGGTGCATTATTGTACTCTGAATCCGAAGTAGTCAACATCCTAAATAGCTTCACCGTAAATTTAATCATTAAGAACTGGAAAACTGTAAGACACATTCACGCAGTTTTCAAAATTATTATATTTATTCTGAATGCTTCGCCAAACTTAGACTAGATAAGCCTCTAAAGCTTTTCCATGTGTTAAAATGTAATATTACATGATAACCCAATCAGAATAAGTGAAAAATAACAGGCTGTAAAATTTTGTTCCCATAATTAGAGCCAGGAGTGTAACGTTGTTCAGAAATATATAACAAAATATAGCGAAATTTGCAAACCATAGACAATGCGAAAAACATTTAGCTGGTGAAATTCCAGGTTTTTGTGCATTTGACAGTCACGAAATGACTTCGAGTAAATCGTGCCAAAAAAATATTTTTTATATTTTGTAAACATACTTGCATTTTAACAAGGAAACTATAATTTATTTTCCCTTTTTTTATAAAAGTAGACAACTGATAAATATATGAGTGAGTATTTAAGCATTTCAGTACAAGAAAGTAGAATATTTGGCACGTTTAAATTAAAAAAAATAAAAAAAGTAAGTAAACTGTATTTCGATATTTATACACACACAAGAAGCTCTTTCCCATCGAAGAGCTGACAATTCATATTTAATTTTAATCAAAATCTTTCTTGACAAAAGGTAATCATACTTTGAAAATCTTTGAACCGAATGTGCAAAAGTTTGAAAACAATATAAGTGCATAATATTCTAGATTCTTAAGAATATTTGACAAGCTGTTGCAGAATGTTAATTTTAAGCAGAGAAATTACCAAATATAGAGTTTTGTGTAATATATGTAGAATCTACTGAAGTATGTCGAAAGTTTGTTGACATTTTAACTAAATAAGTTACAAAAATATATACAGTAGAGCGTCGATTATCCGAACGTCGGTCAACCGAACGACCGCTTAACCGAACTGTGTACTCGCTCGCACCTGTTACTCTCCCACCCTACCGTCCATCATCCATGCGTATGTAATATGTACATATTTTTGTTTAATAAACTGTACCACATACTATATATTCCTACTAAAGTTGCCTTTGTACGTTACTTTGTAATACTTAAAGAGATGCCTGTTTTTATGAATAAATTTACTGTACAGTACTTCTTTTTGGCAAATAAACATGTACAGTTCGATTATCCGAACAAACCAGTTTTCCGAACACCCATGTCCCCCAATTACTTCGGATAATCGACGCTCTACTGTACATAAAAATCCTGAGTCCACTCATTATGCACAACTGGCGTATAGCTGCATAACCTTTCACTTTTAAACAAAGTATATTTAGAAATAAATTAGCACTAAGGATCAGCCCAGCTATTTTTAAAGCGTTCGATCGCCACCAATTAGTGTGCCGAAAAGGCAGCTGGATGCTTCGGCCGGACATTAATGCTGTTAGAGAGGCTAATTGGCGTATTGGAAGCAGCGTAATGTGAAGCCCGTCTCGGCCGCTGTGGCGCTGATATCGACCAGGCATCACGCGGCTAAGTGGGTCAAAGGTCAGCTCTGTTTGGGAGCGTTTACTTGCCCGGGCCACGTTAAGCATGGTCTTAATGCAATGTGTGTGTGTACTAGGGCAGTGACGCTGACAAATTATTTTGGGACGAGGAAGTAAATTCTGTATTCAGAAGAATAATTAGAATTTACTGAAGGTTTATAATACCAAAGTTGTAAATTTCATGATGTATAAACTCACTGATGGTCACAAGAGTAACAGTGGACTATCAACTGAACAAAAAATATAGCTACTAACACTAAAAATAAACATTTTTACTTTCTATCATTACAAAAATAAAAGTAAGTGCAACAATAATAATTCTCTCAAACAATTTTGTCTACGTTGACTCATTATTTGACATAAATCCTTCCACTTCATGAGTCATTTATTCAAATCAATCTCTTATATTTATTACGACCTAATTGAGATTACACTCATTACTTTATTCCTACAAAAACTAATATTCCATAACAGACTGATCGCGAGCCTTACAGCTGTCTTAACTTGATAGAGTCCTGCGCATGCGGACAAGGTTACCAAATGAAATTGGTAGATTCAATATGTCCCACCCTATATATTTATATACCAGACTTTCCTATTGTGACTTCCAGGAGGAGGCTCATAGTGGTTCGTATCCTTTAAACTGTAGGTCCAGTCCCAATTAACCTTACTGTGCATAAAGTGACTTAAAACACCAAATCAATCAATCAATCAATACACATTTGTAATAAATTTAGTTTCATCAGCTTAATTAGAATTGATCACTGTTACCTTTTGTTACACTACAGACGAACAAGCGACAGTCGCGGACACTTCTGGGTTGTAACAAATTCATTTAAATTCAATGGGATTGTTACAACCCAGAATTGTCCGCGAATGTACCTGCAGAATTTTCCATTTCCCTCTCCCAAATGTATTTTTACACCACAGTCAAGATTCTTAGTGGTGAAATCGCTGCACAGGATTCCCGTCATAATCCAGGTTTGAGGACGCGAGGCGAGAATGATGAAACGTTTCCGTAAGCATTTAGCCTGAAAAATTCTCCCCTGTTAACCTGCAAATGCCACAAACCCAACCACCGGAATGAGTGATTTGTGTATTGTTTGGAGAACATTTCGACCGCGGAGGAGCGCCCAGGAATTTGCAAAGGAAGATGGATGGAGTAATATATTCTGCGGGATTAACGGGTTCACTTCCCCCTTTTGTTTTTCTTTTCTCCTCTACCTCCGTTTCGAAGTTAAATTTTTTGGAGTTGGATGCAGGCGCGAATTTTCATTCTCAGATATTGGCTGTTGTTCATTAAAATTAGTCTAGGTTCGACATTCACTTTGTTACTGGCACCAATCACAAAGTGATTGGTCAAGTTATTTTTCAGAAGCAGTTCGTTAGTTGAAAAGTAGAATAACGAAGCTACAGACAAGATTGTTCTCTTTAGATAGAAGAGTTTCTTCGATAGAGTATGTAGCCTCCCCTGTGGCGCAGTAGTAGCGTCGTCGCCTTGTAATGAAGGGGTCCCGGGTTCGATACCGGTGGAGGCACATAGTGGAACGGATCCCACCTGTAGGTCGGGTCCCGATTAGCCTTGGTGTTGTTATTTTTTTAAATTGTATATTGACGTTCAAAGACACTTGAACGCAAGTAGCCAATCACTGTCTATTATTTTCGTTTTTATTCTAGACGCTTATATTTGCATAGTTTGTACTGGTAACCTTAGATCGAGTATATTCTGCTTTGTTAACAGTTTTGATTGATTGAATGATTGAATTGTTGTTTTAAGTCCACTTTATGCACAGAAAGGCTAATCGGGACTGGATCTACAGTTTAAAGTGGGATCCGAACCTCTATGTGCCTCCACCGGGTATCGAACCCGGGACCCCTTGATTATAAGGCGACAACGCTACCACTGCGCCATCGGCGAGGCCCTTGTTAGCAGTTTTGTTTCAGATTTTGAACCTCACATTGAGCAAAATGAACTGGAATGTGGCGATTGGCAATCGTGTACATTTATCTCTGAACTTTAATGTAAGCTACTGCTCATATACGAGAACGATATAGGTAACTCTCTACCACGGGGATCAAACCAGATCATGTGCGCTGATCTCACGTCACAAGTTACTCCCAAAAGGGGAGGGGGGGCTTACTGGCTGAAAGATCAACACTCACTCTACAATATAAAATAACATCTTTTACCTTCATATAGATCGCGACATCAAAAGTAACAATGACGATTCGTTTAGAAATTCTCGTTTAAGGTAGTCCAAATGACGTCACAACATCTGGAAAATACAAGAAGGGCAGACGAGCCATCCACATTTAGGGGTGCTTGGAGAAAGCAAGATCTTTATTTCATTTGTGGGCATCAGTTACGCCATTCCTCTCCGTGGCGGAGTGGGCATCACAGCCCGCTACGAATCCCAGAGGTACCGAATTCGAATCCTGGCTTAGGCATGGGCATTATTTGTAAGTGTCCCTTAGTCGTATTCGTGGTTATCCAAAATCGGCATAAAAGCGACGTGAAATAAACAAATCAACAATAACAGACCTTCATGACAGACAGCATCCTTGTACAGTCACGGACACGATTCCGTTGAAAGTCAATGTATCCATTACAACCCGTCAGTGTCCGTGACTGTACTACAGGTTCGATACGTAAGATCCCTCCGCAAAGTCGAAATCAGGACCGAACACAGTTCATGTACCTAAACAAGCGAAAGTGTTAGAATGGAGGTAATTCCGTTGCTTCTAAGCCGTTGGCATTCTCTGATAGTCTTAACCCCAATCAGAGTTGACAATTAACAGCCAACTGAGGTGTTAGGCGGGTGCTCGCTCGCATATACTTACCAAGCCGGGACACTAGCGTAAGCCATTGGCAAGATTCTTGAATGTGCTCCACTAACTAGTTAGCATATGTTGATTGCAAGATCGCAGAGCACATTCCTTCGGTACTGTCCCGTATGAGAATACTTGGTGCTCTCTACAGGCTGTATAATAGTTAAATGTGTACTAAATTCGATACAGGTACACTACTTCCTACAATTGATCTCGCAGGGTAAGCTGAAACATCAATATATTATACACGAACACAAACACTGTATAAATAACAAACGACGGAGATAAAAATATAGAAAATGACAACAGCATTTGTGAGTGTTAATTATTAGGAACAAAGATGAAGTTCTTCGTTAGGCTGTATCTTCCTCGTTTGTTTTCGGTTCAAAGTTGGCAACTTGATAACCTCCGACGTCACATCCGTCCTGGTTAAGTCTCAGCATGCCTCGGAGCGCTGCTGTGTGTTTGGAGCGGATACATGCTCCATCATCGTTAAAGAGAGTCGGGTGTAGCCTCACGCAATGCAGGCTGTGCACTAAAGTTAGGAAGCTGCACTTGCTAGCGTTACGCTAACATAGAAACGACTAGCTTTAAAGTGCCTCTTAGAAATGGTGACGTTTGGACTGCTATCATATTGATTGATTGATTGATTTGGTTTATTTTACTTCGCTTTTCTGCAACTTTTGCCTAATCGCGAAGATGAGGATGAGGGATATGCTGAAATTGATGAAGGATATTAACCCGTGACCCTGGCGTTGTAGCACGCTGTGATAACCACTATGCCACGGGGTCGGTGGGTCGCTATCATAATCGACAAGATACACACACACACACACACACACACACACACACACACACACACACACACATATATATATATATATATATATATATATATATATATATATATATAAGAGAGAACGTGACGTTCTGTGTATGGGCGTCCTTAGGTTGTCCGCAACAGAATTAACGAGGGACGATGACGAGAATGGGAGTAAGCGTACCAGAACTGCACTAAAAGTAACATCGCAGCAGTCACCAAGAAAACGAGTGATTGTGTGTTTGTGTGTGTCAGGGCGGATCAAATTAAAACGAAACAGGAGCCACAGTAACAGTGGCGTCGCTAGGCCATCTGCTTTGGGGGGGCTGCAACCAGACTTACTACTATTGTAAATATTTTTAATGTTTGAAAATAGCAAAGTGATTAATAAGACAATAATAACTTATATAACAAGCATAAGGAATTAAAACTAACATAGACTTACTGCATTAATTTTTATGAAAACATATGGATATTCTTGTCCTGTTTTTCTAATGCTGGTGAACTATGTCTTTATGTATCAGCTGTACTCTGCAGTTCGAATTTCTTGCAAAATTATCAATAACACAATCCACACACAATTCATGACACTCTCCCTTTCCTATGTCCAGTATTGCAAGTGAGGAAAATCTATCTTGGCCCATACTATTACGCAAAAATGTCTTGATTCTCTTCAAACAGCAAAACTCCTCTCACACGATGCTGATGTCACAGGAATTGTCACTGCAATTTGCAACATTCTGCATAAGTTCGGAAACATGTCTTTTGGAATGGCGTTCATTAAATGTACTATGGATGTGATGGTGTATGTCAAGTTCTTCAGGTAATTTTTTGTATCTAGAAGTATGTTCCTGCATTAACAATTGTTCAAATATGTTTTCTCGAAATACTGTATGTAATAATAGCTAAAAGTTGGGGGGGCTTATCGAGGGATTGGGGGGCTGAAGCCCCCCCAAAATGGGCCTAGCGACGCCACTGCACAGTAAGAAATCAACAAGGTTTATTTGAAACGTAATTTCCAAAGTTACACAAGTACTTGTCTCACTGTTTTACCTGGCGGTGAATACCCTGCTCGTAAAACTCCTTTGGCTGAGATCGGAACCAGTTGCGAACATTGTCCATGACTTCATTGGTTGAGTGGAAGCACTGACCCTCAATGCCTTTTTCAATTGACCAAATATATGGAAGTCGCATAGTGATAGATCAGGGCTATACGGTGGGTGTTCCAACACTGTCCACCCAAACGTCGCCTACGTGGTCTTTTTAGCAGCTGACGTACGTAGCCGCGCGTTGTCATGCAGGCCGGAGGGGAAAGGTGACTTGCAAAGTTCCTTCAATGCTGGAACCAACTCGCTCCAAAATTGCGTTTGCATGTGCGATTGAATTCAAGTTACATGTTGTTACTACGTTGTGCAATAGTTTGTTCTATCTATATGGTTATGGTCTTCAGTAATGGTTGCCAGATGGGTAGTGCATCAACAATTTAACTCTACCAAACTACCAAAAATAAAAAAAAAAGTGCGAAAAGAACGTCTTACAAAAATGATATTTAAATTATCTCGTATAATTCTTGTAGCCTCTGTTTAAATTCAAAAGGGAAGGTTTTCGAAATTAATATCTCTAATAGCCCTGAAAGAAACTTTATCACAGCGTTCTTCTTCGTGGATAAATGGAGTTGAGTGGGACTTCATAAAAGAAATGAATGCTCCCAAGTGAGTTTCTGAAGGAAGAATTTCTTTCTAATAACAAAAAAAGTTCCGTGGAATGCAGTCTTTTCGTTCTACCCTTCTCCCTATGTAGAGAATTTTACATCATTTCCACAAGTTTTAAAAACATATATGTTGCTCCTTCCGGTGGCGTAGTAGTAATGTCGTCGACTTGTGAACAAGTGGTTCTGTGTTCGATCCCCAATAGTTCTCTCCTACGTTAAACTATAGGCCTAGTCCCCATTAGCCTATCTGTATTCTGTGCATAAAATGTACTAAAAAAACTCAATTCACTTTTGTTGATCAGTAAATAGATTCAAGATCAGAATCACAGTCATCAGCATGTGGAAATGGAATTCAGGAGCAGAGAATTTAATAGAGAAAGGGTGAGACGATGTGTGTGGGGGAGGAGAGGCAAGTAATCCGCTGTGATGTAGGACTAGAAGTTTATTTTAGTTGTCTCTTGGATTGAAAAAGAAAACAAACCTTCGTCTAGCATTATGGTTAACAAGTGACGTAATCCTGCAGTACGGACGATGGACAGCCAATAGGTGTCAAGTACAAATGCATTTTACGGCAGTGCAAGATCGGAACGGCACGTGCCACAATGCGTGCGTGTCTTGCGAACCACTTTTTGCAGCTGAATATAGCACCGAAAACAAACAAGATGTTTTCGGTAACAGGATCTGCGAAGGAAATGTTTTGGCAAAAACATTTGGCTTCTAGCACGAGGCTCTTTGCTGTAGAGGGATACGGTTTTCTGTCCTTTGCAAACTAGGGCGTGAGAAAATATTTATGGATATATTTTTATGTGTTCTCTCTCCGATGATATACGAGGTGCAATCTAAAAGTTCCAGAACTTGTAGCGTGGTTTTCTAGTTTGAAACGTGGCATTCGGTAGGAGGCTTTGTGTTAGGGACTCTCCGCCTTTAAATGCAAGTCTATAGCATCGTAGGTTGCTGGCTAAGGAGAGGTAGTAATGGATTATACTGTGACTGCGACCAGTCAATTAACTTCAGTTAGTTCCCCGTAAAACCTTTCACATCAGAACAAGAAATTCGCTCATCTCTTTACTTCTGCACATACGCATGGTACCGAGATAAGAGAACTAAGACAAGATTTGACGCTGTCTCATCTTCGATCTTGCCTCTATCTTTGCAATTCGATTAGGCACTGCTTGTCTTTCAAACGTTACCCTGTTGCATATCCAAAAATTGCATTTTGGAGTTGTCAATTGAGATGTCACAAGCTATGGTTTCCTTACAAATTTTGAAGTTGAATTCAAGATGGCGGCCGTCATCGTCATATGCCATATGGAGGTTATTCCTGGATAAACAAAAAAATAATCGATCAGACAATTCGATTATGGAAAGCGAGAAACTAACTTCCGGTTTGACCAAGTTTCCCATATAAACAAATGGAGTACAGATTGCCTTCGAGCTTATTTTGTTACAAAAGATCGTATACAAACTGGATCACTTGAATTTTTTAAGTAATATGGAGAATCAAAGGCACCCCGAAGAAACTGGCAAGTTCCCAGAGCTTTTGGATGAAGATTTATGGAACAATAGTAGTTTTCCGAGAGAGTGTTGATCTTCTACCAACGGTTTCGTCAGGAACTTTACTTACTTTTCGTCAACTCGATCTAATACTAAGACTGGATCTAACATTTTTTTTTGTTATTCAAAACATATTAAATTCTTTATTAATTTCCTTAATTTTGGCGATCTAAACTACATGTTTTGTAAGCTAGATAATTATTATTATTCTTTTTACCTATCATATCAATGTAATAAAAATGCGATGTAGATTAATTTACATATTGAAGTAATTTAATATAATTATAACAATTTAAGCAATTAACTTACCTAATATAATAACAGTTACATCTTTTAAATTTGTTATATCAACATATTCGCATTAATTTTAAAATTCTTAAAATATTTAATTGGGTTGGGTTTATTTACCGGCGATGAAGTGCCGATTCTATAGCCCACCTACTGCATCGTGTTGGTTCCCCTGTCTTTTCGCTTTACTGAACTTCCTCGATGGCGCAGTGGTAGCGTCGTCGCCTTGTAATTAAGGGGTCCCGGGTTCTATACCCGGTGGAGGCTCATAGTGGTTCGGATTCCACTTGAAACTGTAGGTCCAGTCCTCCCGATTAGGCTTACTGTGCATAAAGTGCACTTAAAACACCAACTCCATTTTCGCTTTACTGCCTGAAGCCACTGTTTTTCCGTATTGGGTTTGTCGGAAAACGATGCATAGATACTTGAAAAAATATTAATTCCCGACCTCATGTTGCAACCAACAGCCACGTAATAATTGTCGCCTTTTTTGTAAGATATTACCCGTACACTTTGAAACCCATGTTATTTTTATCAAAATCGGAAGTAGCGTCCCCTCCTGCGCCGAACACGGACGAAAATGTTAACATCCGGTGAATAGCCCCTATAAAATTTCCCCCACCCCTATTACAAACCTACAGTGTTAGTCTTGCTGAACAGTATGTCATTCAACTTTTATTCCGTTGTGTCCAATACTTTTGGACCACCCTGTGCAGTGAAAAATATGTAACGCTTTAAACAGGAAGAAAGGTGACGTTCGTCGTGTTCAGAGTATCATATCACACTGCAAAAACGAGCCCTGGAAAAAGTTCCTTTCATTACTACCATAATTGATGCAATTGTCGTAGTAAACAAAACTTTGTTTTCAGTCCAAGTTATGCTTAGAAAGGCCAATTGGGACTGGATCTACAGTCTGCAGTGGAATTCGAACCACGTGCAATGGGGCCGCCACCGGACTGGAAACCTAGACCCTTTGGTTAGAAGGCAAAAGCATAAGCCAATACGACATCGGGAAGACACGTCCTTGTAAATGTAACAGTATAAATATGCAATGGAAAGCGAATGAAAACAAAACACGATCTTATTCTTTAGGATGTAAAAGAAACACTTGAGTTGACAAATATTATGCGAGGTACATGCCGAAAATAAGTTTCGCAAGTATTTTTTTTTTTTTTCACAGGACATTTTACTCAGGAAAGCAAGTGCATTGCCTGTAGAAAGACACACACAACAAGAAGACACTTGTACCGCTGCACTTGTTGGGAAAGTTGTTCACATAAAGCTCAGTGTTCTGCTTACGAGGAATATAAGGTGCTAATAGCAAGCTCCACGCCCATGTCAAGGTTGATGAGACAGCTCCATTTTAAAGTAGCAAGGGAAGTGATTTCGTGCAAGGTCATGGCCGTAAGGTAGTTACTGCAAACGTTCGCAAGTGAATCTCTCCAAATGGTCCGCCTTCGATCTTTCACACACTTTTGTAACACACTGTTCGCCATCGTGACTCCAGCTCCTACTCCTGCGCATGCGCGACGTGTCCTCTGTAGATGTTACAATGTCATCATATGTATGTTACGTTCGAAAAATTCGCTACGCGAAACTTATTTTCGGAATGCCCCTCGTACATAATTTCTTGGGGAGGGGTTGGCCATTAGGAGGGGCAATCGCCCTCTCCTTAGATCAATGGAGTTAAACCACATTAAGTTAGTAGATTTCCCGTGTATACTCTCTGAATATACCAGTGGGGTTTCATATTGGGGAGAAAAAGAGCAAAATCTCAGCTCTGTTCCCTACTCCTTCGCCGCCTCACCTGCCCACTGGCTGGATCATCTGCTTAGCATCCTCGTTCGCGCAAGAGCCAGGCAGAATCCCAGAGATCTTGTTGAAGACGGGACTCGCTTTTGGCGGGGAATTACCACTAGCAAGAGAGGATTTGACCTCCTGCTGCTAATAGAAATGCTGTTCATCCCGTTGATTCCTTTTCCATGTTTTCCCTCTAACGCGCCCACTTTCCTTCGCATTTTTTTCCATTTCAGGAAGCTTTTTTCTACTTAATTGGGACCTTGCCGATGAGGTAATTGTAATACTGTTGCCTTGTAATCCGGAGGTCTCGATTTCGATCCCCAGTTGAGGCACATTGCACAGTAGTTCGGATCCCACTTCCGATTAGCTTATCAGGACATAAGTGGACATAAAGACAACTTTGCCTCTCGACATGCAATCAAGGGATCCTTGGTTCGACTTCCGGTGGATGAACATTGCATAGTGTAAGTCCAGTACCCCCGTCGAAGCATAAAGTGAACCTAAAACAAACTTTCTCGAATATTAGATCCGCCCAAACGATGATGCAGTGTTTGCATGTTTCTTAATTAGTGTCACTTTTATTCCACTTTTGGCTAATTGTGAATGAATCGTCAGTAAATGGAAATAATAAACTGACACACGTAAAAGAGCACCGATTCCTAGGCGGGAACTGGAACCGAGAACCTTCGGTAGCGAGAGTACGAGGCGGCAACCATCCAAAGTGTTCGGCTATCGAAGTGTTTTCGATTATGCTGCCCCAAGATCAGATGGCCAGTGGTTAACATTGCGCTGGAAGTCAGAGGTCTTACGTTCGAATCTGTGTACCCTTCATTATGTTCGTTCGTTCGTCTGTTTCGTCAATTTACCACTCATCATCGTCGCGACGAGGTACAAAAGCGGCGAAAAATACCAGAATGTACGTACAAATACAGTCGTAGTCCGATTGTTAGTCTAGTGACAAAACCTTGGATGAGAATATTTGTGAACATCTTGCAGTCACTTCAGTTTATCGTAATTAAATAGAATTAATATTTAACGCATTCAAAATAATGATACCTTCTAAAAACCAGACAAACGAGATTTTCATGCAAATTAAGAATGCTGAAAGTGTACACCTATGTGAAGGTGGACTTAGACAGTGTCTCAAGTTTCGTTTCAAGTTGATAAGTTATGATTAACACTAATCCCGGTTACACGTAAGCGCAGCACCAACGTGTTTAATGTTGTTTACTGATAACAGACTACTGCGTTACATAAACACATACTTACAAATCATTATACTCACATACAATAGTTAAATGAAGCATTGGTACAAAATTTTGGAAGACACTATTCAAGATCAATAATTTCCGCTAAAATGTGTGTGAAGTTTATTCCCCAATGTGTGAAGTTTAGAATTATTAGTTATTCTTTTGTATGAGAACTTGATCGACCAAGTCCCAATTTACTGATTGGGTCCAAATCAATGTCGATAAAATTACAAGTACTTACAATAATACGAAACCAGTTTTGCTTGTCAGGATAGAATTAGAACACAAATTGTGTTCACTGCATGAAACCCGGTCGGAATCCATTTGGGAAACCTTTGATCCTAAGAGAGTATGCAACAAGTGCTACAGACACGTTGCTAACTCTGCTTGTTTGCATGCGATGCAGCGGATCTGAGGAAACTTGTTCAGGTGGAAATACACTTCCGCCTACAGCAAGTGAATCTGCATATTCAGCATCTCATGGGATCTTGGACCGACTTTGGTCTTTTGAACATACCCTATGAACAGGGGGAGCGGGCCTTATCCCCAGAGCTGGGGCATCTATGACGTCATGTTTTATTCTGACCGGTTTTTTACATGCCTCGATAATTTAACACATTTCTCGATAAGCAGGATGGGACTAGTTTTATGGGTCTGCAAATTTACACCATATTTTAACTACAGATCATATTTTGGCCAAAACATGGCACAAGAGTATATTTTGGTCATATTTAAGATGTTTCAAACATGCATGTTGGGCCATGGCCAACATTGTTAGAATTTAATAGGCAAATTTAACGATAAAAATAAAATGAGAGTGTAGATAGTTCTGAACCTCCCGAAATAAAACCCTGTATGTCAAAATAATAAAGTTTTATTTCAAGATGTAGGTAAACTATCCAAATCTTTGGCAATTTCCGCGCCAGAAACTCTGGCGTCGCCACTGTGAACATTCACCAGATATTGTTTATAAAATTATTCCTGTCCCGGTATCGTAAAGAATTTTCTTGACCTTAGAAATGTGTTATCATAAAGTGAAAAGATAGAACGGGATTTGCCAGGAATAATATATATATATATATATATATATATATATATATATATATATATATATACATATACATACACACACACACACACACACACACACTTTATTTTTCCACTCCTCTCTCTCTTTTCCTTTCTCTGTCCAGAGAGATGGAGAGAAAGAGAGAGAGAAGAAATCTATTTTTTTCTTTTCTTTATCACCTTTTCCTTCTCTTCCTTGCTCCCTCTGATCTTTCCTCTCGGCTCTCGGTCTGTGAGGAGGAAAAGAAAAGTGATAGACAAAAGGAAAGGGGCATAGAGAGAAAGGAGAAATTTTATTATTTCCATTTCTTCCTTTATTTCTCTTCTTTCTTTTCTCTCTCTCCTGCCCCGGGTTTATTTTAGTCTACTTTCTCTCTCTATATATATATTTCTCGTTTTCTCTTATCTTGCAGAGAGAGGAGAGAAAAAGAAAAGAAAGAGAGCTTCTACCGAAGATAATAGATAGAAAGGGAAAAGAGATCGGAAGAAAGTATCATCTCCCTCTCATATTTTATCTCGTTTTAGAGTCAACAATATGTTGTAAAAGGTATATTACTGCAAAAGTTTTTTTGTAAAAAGCATACTTTGTAATTTTTATTACAACTTTTAGGTTATATTTTAATTTTGAGATCATACTTGGATATGTGTTTTGGATTATAAATGCATCATACTTCTAGTTTAGTCATAGAAATCTGAGCAATATACTTATCACACTGTAGTTACATATAACGAACGTTATGCTGCTCGGATGGAAACAGGGACGTTCTTTTAGTGTAAGTCTGTAGAGTCCGACAGTCATAAAACAATATTTCTCTTCTTTCCTTCGAGTCTGTGCTCATGTATTATGAAAGTTTTCCTTTTGTTCTGAAGAAAATGGAACTTGAGGAAACAATTTATGCATCGCCCACGTACATAGGATGAATGCGGAATGTGGGGATATTTTTAGCGCGGGAGAAGAGGCACCTGTTTTTAAGAGAGGAAAAAAGGAAACCCCATAACTTAAATTCACGAACGTAGAATTGGGCAGAAAGACCGATAGCTCCTTTCGCAAGGCCTGCTGGGAGCGATAAAACACGGAACACGGCGGTATCGCCTCGCAACGGAAGGAAAGAGGTTTGGGAAAGAAAGGGCCAACGAGGACTGCCCTGAAATCAAACGCTCGTTGTGTCTCTGGGAAGAGTCAAGTTGGGTTCGTGTTCTTTTCTCATATGTCTATTTCTGGTATCCTTAGGGCTGTCGTACACGAGACTTGTGGATGTAACGTCATATCTCTCGCCAGTGTTATATTGAATAACTGAAGTTGCGAATAAGAATTCATACAAAAATTAAAAAAGCTATTGAAAGATCGTGGGGTTTCATGAGCGATGAACAATTGATAGATATCCATGTAATTAAAGTTTTCGTAGTGTGTTCACATTTTTTCTTTTTTGATCATCTAGTGACTGGCAAGAGGATCGCAGATATAAGATGAATGACACATCAAGAGAACCGAGAAGGAATCTGGACTGTAGTTCTGAGTGTAGTACATGAAGTACAATGCAAAAGACATGTAGGCAATCGGTCTGACGGTCAAATTTCCATATTTAAACGTGTATTTTGTAAGTTTGTTTTACACACATGCAATTTAGATGTTAAAGGTTCTTATACAGCGACAAAGAGAATCTTATATATTTATATATTAAAGTGCAATTTTAATATTTTTTGTACTTCGTGTTGGAATGACAGGTATATATTACACTGTTAAGAAGGAGACGACAACTTGCACGTTGTGAGGGTATATTATATTTGTTGATTGGTAATATGTCGGTAATGTGAATGAATGGTGAATGCACGGATTGCGTAAAATATTGTTTTCGGTTAATAAAACCACATGCATAAATAATGAAGCCATAGTACACTTCACTCTACATGGATATCTATCAGTTTTTCATCGCTCATCAGGGTTAACTAGCGAGAGAATCACAGTGTTAATTTTCAGTTAACTGCGCTATTTATAGTAGAACTACTATCATTAAACATTTAGTATTTTTGATTTATTTCTTAACTGAAATAAACTGTCATTTGTTGCAGGAAATGTAAAAACTCCGCTTCTATTTGTTTACCATATCACCACTTATATTGAAGAAATTGACTTGTAAACCCGAGTGTTCTAAACGTATTGTAATTTTAAAATTTGTGAACAAAATATTATGACGAAAATATGTGTAATTCCAGAAAATGCATTCTTATAACAATAATTTCTTGGCAGTCTGAACCTGTGTATTGGCAATGAACAAGGCAGTTTTCGTGTTCAGCCAGTATTGCTTTGTTAGTTTACCTGAAAACCCCTCTACAGAGTGGCTGATTTAGACAGTAAATGCTTGCATCTTAAAGAAATGGATCACAGGTTTTTGCATTGCAAATTATAAGATACTTGTATTTTACAAAGTAATTAATGATTTTTTGCTGTCGCTTTCGCGGCCCGTGCTAATTTTTATGTGGCTAGCAGAAAGCCATGCCCGCAGGCCTTCCTAATAAATTTCGTCAGGCCAATCAGAGGACGTTCCTACTTCAGTGACGTAGGATGTGAATGTTTGAAGGCGTATTTCTCAAGAACCAAAACAAACATCACGGAGATATTTTCCACATCTAATTTCTGTGTCATTATCCGTAAAATGAACAGATTTAAAACGTATTTCATGTCGTAGTGGAAATGTCCATTCTGACCAGTATTTTAAATGTTATATTCATTAGTTAAGAGTTTTTGTTGTTCTTTTTTGTCATTTGATATATTTATAGAAAAGTATTTAAAAAGTATCAAGTATAAGATAATATCGTAAAAGCATAAAGTATTGTAATCCGAGGGAGAGAGCAACAGTGCCATGGCTACGCGTGACCCCGAGGCTAGTGTAGCATTTTCGTCTTACGCAGTATAGCTGTTGATCCATGCTACTCAACCCTGCATACAGGAAATGCCATAAGACACTACAAATCTAGAAACCGCGCTTTGATCCAACGTTGAGCGTTCCTGAAGGCTCCCTATATGAAGTCGGATGGCAGTAGGTAGCTAACCCTTGTCACCTCCCACCCACAAAGCCATGCGTCCGGCAGAGACCTTCCTTGTCTTTCATTTTCTGGCTGTTAACGCTGCCCTTCGGCGCCTGCTACTTGTTGAGCGTCACGACGCGTCTTGATTGAAGAATGCGGTGACGCTAGGGTGACGACGGTTGCCTGGAGACGGATCAATGAAACGCTTTCTTGCCGGAGTCGGGTTTCATGCCTCATGGCCGTTGACGCTTCATGCTACCGCCGAGGACATTTTTCCTGGTTATCTATCCATCCTGAAAAGTTTTCATATCCTCACTGCAGAAAAGCATCGCATCACCACCGAAATCGTTATGTATTGCTATTCCCAGGACCTCTTCAAGTTCTGAATCTATAAGCTTCATCTACAGAGTTGGATATTTTGGATCTGCCATGAACCTGGGACGCAAAGTTTTTCACCCCAGAGCGAAATGCCTCCAGTCTGATCACACACATACAGACATACATTCAGGGTGCCGCCGTAAAAGTTTCACAGCCGTGTAGAGGACAACAGGACAAACAACTTTTCTCAGTAAAGCCGCCTTTAGACGAAAGCATTTCCTTTAACATTTTTGCTAGCATAAATGCTACATAAATGCTTCCACAAATATTATATAGTACTTTACACGAAAGCATTTTTTGGAACATTTCGGTTAGCTGTTTCAATTACAATGTACAGTCACGGTCACCGCCGGGTTGTAATGAATTCATTAACATTCAATGGAATCGTTACAACCTGGCAGTGTCCGTGACTGTATGCAATACATACAGCACGAAAGGCACGTCGAGTTACACCGCCAATGCTGTGTGCACGGTGTTTACAACTGAGAAAGCTAAAATATTCTTCCATACGTGTACAGTAAACATTGTGAAGAATGTAATTAATCAGCGCCATTCTTCTCTACCTAAAACCATTTAATACGCAGCGATATTTCTCTCGGTTGAATAGTTATCGTCGTTTGAAAGTGTGAAGTGATACCTGCTGATACGTTGTTTACATCTCACGCGACCGCCATTACATTTGCACTCGTGACCATGAGGTCGCGTCTGATTGGTTATGCTTCGAAAAATGCTACGGAAATAGAGCCGGTTCTATCCTTGAGAAATGCCATGTAATATGCCATGGCAACTGAAATGCCATAACACTTCTCACTTTACACGTAGCTTTTTGGTCATGCCATAAATGTTAAGAAAAATGCTAAGGTAAATGCTTTCGTCTAAAGCGGGCCTAACGTATGAGCCCTCGAAAAACTTAATTTTCTATTCTGTGAGTATCAGAGATCACACATCACAGATTCGCGGGTGCCGCTGAGAGTTAGAGAGCTTTCAGACCGGAGCGACACATGTCGCTTCGGAACGAGGCAATCAACAGCAACGGTTTCAATTCTGTAGAAATTAACAATACATAAACAGAATGTTCGATGCTTTTTATCTGATAACCCATTTTGGACAGATCACAGCTGAATGGTTAGTGCTGGTACGTTAATGGTGTGGCGTGTGCTGTGTGGAACACGATTGGTTAGTCCATTTTCCATCGACGGAACTTTAAATGCTTAAGCCTACTTGAATTTGTTAAATGAACAGTTCTTTTCATCCTTGCTTACGGAAGAAGGTACTTTTTACAGTTCTTTTTTCAGAGGGGAGGAACACAGAACACTATAGGAACGTTGTGAGGCAGTTTCTGTCCAAAGTTAGTTATCAGATGACAAGGGTCGCATATTCTGTTTATTAACTTGCACCATGAACATAAACATTAGCCTTGTCACTGCGAAGGGCTTTTCATTCAATGGAAGCGTCACACTGTAAATTGTTCGCGACAACCATTCATAATGTGCAGCTCTTCGTGGATGTATCCGAATAAAATCGTGTGCAGTTTACATGCGAACTTCTCTCCCTGGACGTCACTTTGATCTCGATGCGTTACCGACGCGCTAAACATATTTTAATGCATATTTCTAACACCTCGAAAAGGAGCAAATTGGTACAAGAATTCAGTCAAAACTTTTTACGTCGAAAAAAACTTCACCATTGCATTTCTCGTGACTAGCCTGATTTGATATATCATATCACCCCCTTCCAATTTAAAATTTTCACGTTGGTTTCAAGATGACGGCCATCAAGACGCGGGTGGCGTCAATGTGGTTTCTCCTTGGCCTGGCAACGATTGGTCGTCACCATTTCGACGTTGCGCGCTTCAGTGGTCTTGTACCGGGGTTGTTAAGGGACTTATTGAGCCACCCTGTAGTTTAATATGCTTACGTTGCCACGAAACTATTGAGAATATCTAGACGACATAGAAACCAGAACTTTTGCGGTGGTCTGTCTTCCTCTTACAACGTAAGCATGCCTCAAGAACAGATTTTTCGAAATCCAACCCTTAAGAGGAGAAAAGGGATGTCAACTTATTTCATTTTGACACGTTCATGCGCCCATACTACTGGACCTAGAAACATGCAAATACTTGCAAATAAAAGTTCTCAACAGATAGCGCTGTGTGTACTATACATATCGACATGGTTGTGTTTCGCCTGTTATTCTTCTGAAAGCTTTCTGTTATCAACTGATATTGTACTAAACTTATTTTTTTAAAATAATGCATTCTTTATACGTGTAATTATTAATATGAATACCATTTTTTTATACGCACTGAGATTGTCTTAATTATGTTACTCACTGGTTCTACCTTGACACCATGGCTTGAATTTCACGATTTGGTTTTAGATTATCATGGGTTCCGACATTTTCTAGCTCGTGAACAAACAAACATTATACATATTTCTTGAAACTTTCCTGGAGGAGGATGATGAAGAGGTTTTATCGGGATATCAACCAGGTGATTTCCGGAGAGGCTTTCGAGAGATAACGTCGCTCTCATCTTCACTTCAATCGCTGAAGATGAGAGTGACGTTAGCACTCGAAAGCTCCTATTCGGAAATCAGCTGGTTAATACGTTAAAGAATACTTCTTCAAACATTATGCATATTTATTTATATTACGATACGGGCGGATCCCTAGAAAGTTAATGAAATCGCTCATTGTTTCTGCACAATTGTATCTCTCTGTTGTAATTTGTTAAGCGCAAAATTGAGAAATTTCTACCAGATATTGTTGTCACACTACACATGAACGATTTTCTACACACAACCGATTAGAATTTTAAAGTAGTATTGAAACTTGCCAAATAGGGACAGGGGATCGAGACCGGTTGGTCACCGTAACTTCACCATGGAAATATATGAAATAAACATAGCTTACGTAACAGAAGTGTCATGACGACGACGGGACACAATATTGCTGAGGCTCATTGATTGAGCTGTTCCCGTCATACGCGAGGCGTGGCGTAACCATTGAACTACTATATTATATAATTCAACGGGCGTAACATACGGCGCGTATTTTGCGTTGGCGCCATTCGCGGCTGTCCCAAGGTCATGTTCAAGTTAGGAAGTCGTGTGCATTTAATGCACCAGGCAGCAACGCCCAACCACTCTTCAGGGTAATGACGAAGAAAGCAATGAAGCACGTGACTCATCACCAGTGCTTCCTTATTTCGCGCTACTCGTTGTTGGAGATGGTAGGTGGCGTCGAGGACCTCGAGAGGTAGACAGAATCGAGTTTTAACACGTTAAACGAGTTATGGCAAATGTATCGTTCAAGTCCTCGCCACATTAGTTCCCGAGTTCGAGTCCCGACCTGGGCATGGGTGTTCTTTGCGAGTATCCTTTCATCTCTATACCATCTAGTCATTATTCACCTTTGCGACAAATCAAAAGTGGCAGAAAGGCGACGAAAAATAGAAAGTCCTCGCGTGAAGGTTGTTCTTGCACGGACTAGAATTTTACCACAGTAGCTATACTTCCCCACTGCATAGGAAGATGCGAAATAAGACTTTATTTAAATTTTGTTATTTAGCGCCGCTTTTCTGCCACTTTTGGCTAATTGCAACAATGAGGATGAGTGATATGATGAAATTGAAGAATGTCCAGGCCGGGATTCGAACCCAGGACCATTTGCGTCGAAGCGCGCTGTGCTAACCACTCCGCCACGGAGGTCAGCGCAAGACTATGCAGAGGAGCTCGCTAGAATGAGGTCAGGTTGACTCAAAATTTTCAATCACTGGAAGACGGACAAAATCCTATCCCGAGGAGTTCTTACGGGACCTTATTAAAAAACGGAACATTCTCGTATGTGACATGGCGTCAGCAAACCCTGGTCGAGATAACAGGCAAGCTTTGGTTCCATTCTCCGGAGACGCGGGACAGGAATTTCTTGATCGGAGATCTGCTCCTCAACCCTTCCACCTGTCGATACATTTGGGGTAAGGGCGGCCGGAACTCGGTGTTCATCACACCGCCACTATGATAGAGATCGAAAGCGTATACCGTCACCGGCATTTCTGTGTTGTAACGACTCCACCCATTTTCATTCGCTGTCTACCCCCCCTTTCCTCTACTAACTTCTACCTATACGCTGTCCCGGCTATCTCTGGAGCAAGGCCGCGCATAGCAGCAGATAGGGGTGGGGGTGGAATCAAGTGGGCAGAGCGAAGCAGTACACGCTGCTTCGAAAGCTGGTAACTGCAGTCTCTGACCCTCTCACGTGTTCATTAGTGCAGCCGTCTCGCGTCACTACTTGTTTTCGTTCGCTTGCTCCAGAGGTATACGGGAAACAGACTCAAGTTTGCATGTAATAAATAAAACCCAAGAACGTATTGTGTGCATGCGTGTGAAGAGGGAAGTTGTAATTCTCGCATGTGCTACAATCTTCTCAGCTCACAAGGAGGTAAGTTCTAATCTGTCGGAAGGAAGGTGTTTGTGACCCTGAGACTGGGCTCCACTGCAAACGTAGCATCATTCTCCCTCCTCGTGGCAAATTACTGTCACATTATTTACACACGTCAGCGAAGAAAGCAATACGTTCGGACGGCAAGAGCTTTCACAGAAAGAAAGCAACCATAAATCGCGACACTCGCCAAATAGGATGGCTACTTTCCAAGCCTCCCTTTTGTCTATTTCCTCGAGTTACTGCCCCGAATATGGATTCTGTTACCCCTTGTGGGTCTCGTGCGGAGATGCTCAACCAGCATTATCAAATAAAAGAGAAATAAACATGTTATTATTGTGACGTAATTCCCTTTCAATGTTTCGTAAGAGTCCTGCCAGGCATTTAAGGGAAATGGAGTATTTTTCAACCTCTGTGGAGGAAACTGCGCGATGCCGAAGTTGAAAAGTACTAGGGGAAGATAAAGTCTGTATATTGAAACACCAGCCTATCAGTGACGTGGACCCCTTTAAAATGCATTACAAAATTACCAGTGGTAATATTTAAGAGCACGGGGTACTCTTTACCATAAGGTCGAGTCTGTCGAAGCGCGATTATTGAAGTCTCTCCATTGTTTTGTATACAGGGTGTTTCCGGGCTGATGATATAAACTTTCAGGCACGATAGAGAAGGACACATGTATCAATTTGAGATAAGGACCCCTGGTCAGGAAACGACTTAGTCGGAAGTTACAAGCGAAAATCGGTGTATGAAGATGTAATACTTTTATTACCTGCACAAGTTTCACAAGCTGCTACATTCACAACAGTTGAACAAAGTGGCGTCCCTCAGCTTCGCTGCAGGCATGACATCGTTGTACCCATTGGAACAACCTCGGGGTCGTTCGAACAATGCCACATTCAGCGAGAATTCTTGCCAGGAGATCCTCTTCAGTCTCGACAGGTGTCTGGACAAAACTTTGTGCGACGATGTCCTGCCTGCAGTTAAGCTGGGGGACGCCACTTTGAACAACTGTTGTGAATATAGCAACTTGTGAAACTTGTGCAGGTAATAAAAGTACTACATCTTCATCCACCGATTTTCGCTTATAACTTTCGACTAAGTCGTTTCCGGACCAGGGTTCCTTATCTCAAATTGATGTATGTGCCCTTCTCCATCGTGCCTGAAAGTTTGTATCAACAGCCCGGAAACGCCCTGTATATTTCTCCACATATGACAGTTGCATGCTGTTCCTTATGTCCATAAAGGCAATTTAAATAATATCAACAAATGTTCCTCATGGTGAATGTAAATACTTACAATTTCATTTTTACTATTTTTTTAACTACATAAAACAGCTTTTTGCGCTGCGTATTACATACATGTGTTGTGATATAAAAGTATGGTATTAATTTATAAATAAAGCTTACAAAATGCAGGGAATTATCCAATAAAGATAATTACATTGAAATAGTAGAATTAAAAATCATAATGAGAAGAAGAAAAATATAGGTACGAGTAGATGAACAATTAGCATATGGGAGGGAGGCAATGAGGTAAATGAGGCAAGGTGTCAGTATTTTTAGGTTAGTATCCTAATTTGTCGTTTCAATTTGGCCAAATGTTTCTTTCTGCTGCAGTTTATAGGCGATTGCGTTGAGTTGAGTTGGTGTTGTAAGTCCACTTTAATAACAGGACTGGACCTACAGTTTCAAGTGGGATCCGAACCACTATGTGTCTCCACCGGGTTTCGAACCCGGGACCCTTTGATTACAAGGCGACGACACTACCATCGGGGAGGCTGGCTATAGGCGGTTGATTCCACCCTTTACTTGCCTGATGGTAGGATGTTTTAGTCTACTCTTTTCGGTACACCTTTACTATTGGTGTTATCTGATCGCAGACTGGTATGATGTATCATAGGTAATTACTTTGTGTAAGGCAGAGGCGTATATTCCAGGCTATCTAGGCTACCTGCGAAGCCCAGACTCAGAAGAGAAGAAAAGATCTGTCGAAAAATGTGCATAAAATTGTTCATTTCATTAAGAAGATGATGGCATTTCAGGAGTTGGCACACTTATTTCACTTATTTCTTAGGAGTTGGCAATATTGTCCGCTTTCTTTGAAATCCGCAGGGGACTGCGTGAGTTGAGCTTGGCGGCATCTTCCCAGCAATGGAGACTTTTGGAGCGAAACTATTAGAGGAAAGGAGAAAAGCGTTGCATTTATGACAGAGAAAGTCCCCTCTGGACAAGAACATCACTTTCCAATGATGATCGAAAAACGCCTCCTTCCGCAAATATTTGTCCATTCGAGTACTGTAATATGATGAGATAGCCCACGTTTTGAGTCCAGTATACGCTACTGGTGTAAGTTTGTGTGAACTGCCTGATGTTTTTTTTTTCTTTTTTTACTTATAGGAGAGCGTATTTTCATTTGGATTCAAGCATAAAGTATCCGTGAGTGTAGAATAAATTATTTGATTTTGATTTGATATTTGTTATTTAGAGCAGCTTTTCTGCCAGATTTGGCTAATCGCGACGATGAGGATGAGTGATGATATGATAAAAATTGTAAATCACTCAGCAAAGAACATCCACGCCCAGGCCGAAATTCTAGTAACCACGTCCCCTGGCGTCATAGCGCGCACTGCTAACCACTCAAGTCTTCACATTCTAATTATTATGCAACTAAATATAAATTGATACAACCAAGCCCCCGCCATGAAGATCGGCCTAGGAGAAACTGTATTTCTTACTACGAATAGCCCGATTCTGCATTTTCTCTCATTTCGTGGTGTTAAGCTATTCCCATAAACCACAATAGGACAATATTCTAGCAACGGACACTTTCATTTTTATCGAAATCTCATTTTTTATTTTAAGGCCGTACTAAAGCTGATTTTGCGGTAATTTTTCGATAACAGATGGCAGCACCGTTTGTCATGGCAACCGAGGGCCATGTTGCCAGATCTCCGCGTAATCAAGGTAAATACGTACAGGTTGGTCAATTAGGGTACTCGATAATGGGATATGACGTCACATTGGTTAATTTATAGCTTGACTGTAATGCAATTTGTCAGTAATTAGCCAGTACTTGCATAGCCGTGCGCAGACTTATTTATTTGGGGGTGCCTTAAGGGAAGATTCAATTGCCTATCTGGACAATGTTAAATACTTCATGTTTATTTTTCACACAAACTATTAGGTATACGAAGATGAAATTTTAACAGTATAGTCTTCGAGTATTCGTATCACTTTAGGTCCACTGTAACATAAATCTTCAAAACAAATCTCTAACCACCTTGCTCGACAGAAGAACTTGTCATAATTACTATTTGCCATTTTTGACCCATTGTTTATTAATTGGTCAGAGCTCCTCCATAATTCGGTTTGTATTTCTTTTTTCTATACCCCATTGCCCAGGCACCCGTGGCATCCCCGTGCGCACGCCTATGCTTACTTGTTAAGATTTTTGTGGTATTTTGGCCAGTTAAGTCAGTACTTTGTACTCCTTGACTATTTTCCACTCCGGTGTGGGTTTTGTTGAAAATATCGAACGAAAACAAACACGCTTTTGCTATCGAACGACGAAGGAAGGGGGAGGGGGAAGGCGTACATTGCGATATCGAAAATATACCCTGAAACGAACATCCAACGCTTCGTCCAAGACTTCACATCCTTGCTATGTATCTTTGTTTTTAATCTGGAGTGCTTCCACCGACGGGTACCGTTCTTCCCGTAAATGTGAAATGGCGCAGATGCTCCCAGAGTTCATCCCATGGTCGCCATGGCAACCGCACGGTCGGCGAAATGAGGTCAGCGGAGCCTGTGGTTGGCAAGAGACATGTTGGTTCGGATAGCGCGTATTCTAATCAATGGCGAACGTTAAAAAAATAGAAAAACAACACTCATATCCGACGTGCAGATAGACTAGACGTCTCGAACGGATTCCATGTCGGGTAGCATTTTGCACGTCATCCCGATTCGGTCTACACGGTGCCTTTAGGTTGGACTCATTGTGCTTAAGTGGGGAGGGGGTGACTTCTTATCTTGTTGTTCATTAAAAAAAACTAGTAGCCATTTTTCGTTCCGTTAAGAATTTTCCTCTGGGAGTAACATTGTCCCTAACTAGAAAGTATGTGCCAGGGTTCTTAAATGTCCACGAACCCATAAATTCTAATGGGTTCTATTGGGTTCCGGTGCAGGACCGGAACCTTCTTTCTCGCACAATTTAAATTCGGTCCAAGTTGCTTATTGTTACATTGAAAAAAGGTTCCTGGACCGTATTTAAATTGATCCGGAAAAAAGGTTCCTGGACCGAATTGAAATACTTTGCAGATAAAAAGGTTCTTTACGGTCCAGAACCCATTTACGCTTACCGATTTTCTCTACTGGACCGGAATTGAATTTATTTAAAATTCCTGGACCTTTAACAACCCTCGTTTGTGCTTTATGCTCAAGTAGGCTAATCAATATTGGAGATACGGTCCAAAGTGGGATCGGAACCATTGTAAGCCGACCTCCGTGGCAGAGTGGTTAACACAGAGCGCTACGACGCCAGGGGTCCAGGGTTCGAATCCCAGCCTAGGCATGAGCGTCCCTTGTGAGTGTATTTTCATTAATTTCATAATACCATCACTCATCTTCATCCTTGCGATTAACCAAAAATGGCACAAAAGTGACGCTAAATAATAACAACAACAAATCAACCGAACCACTTTACCTCTACCTGTTTCAAACCCGAGACCCCTTGATTACAAGACGACGGCACTAAAATTGGAGAGCCCCCCCTCCCTGGAAAGTAAATTACAATTCTCGCACGTAATTTCATTTCAATAGCAAATCATTGCTTGTAGTTACAAATGAGACGTAGTTCAGAACTTCAAATTCAAGCAGTGTTTTGTTCAAAAGAAGTCTTCGTTGCCTCCTCCTGGATAATTACATCTAGTGGCCTTGTGGTTATGTTTCAGATACAGCCAACGGTAAATGCAACTTGCCCTCCGTTATGTTTGTTCGCGTTTTTTAATGCAGCTATCTCAAAGTCCGCTCTTATAGTAGTATTGTACCAATAAGAGAAAGACCCCGGCCAACTCAGAAACTGAAGTGGGCATTCATTCATTTATACTTCTCGCAGTCACCGCAGACAAAAATGTTGCACTTCGCTTGTGCCCGAATGCCCCCGTGTTGCCATATAACTTCCCTCCCAATATTTAAATATAACGTCCCTGCTTTCGCTGTGCACGGTTTCCCCCTTCACGGTGATACAAACACTTGGCACCGAATAAAGGTCACGACGTGTCAAAGAACGTCGTACAGTGGGATCCATGAGTATTTCCGTGCAAATTGTCCATCACCATGTTCGTGCACTTTATTTGACCCAATAAGAGCTTCAATAATTAAAAGAAAGCGCTCAAATCAAGTAGTTGAAAACTTCTGCACCAGAATACATAAAAACCCATCGCTTAAAAAACAGGATGTAAGAGAAAAATTAATGAAAATTGTCATGGACAATTTGCACGGTAATACTCATGGATCCCACTGTACATCTTGGCAACGCAGGTGCAGGATTGCATGTAAAGGGCGCCTTTCGCTCTCTTAGGGTTGAAAATTCGAAGACATGTGCAAAGTTTTTCTCCCCATACATGAGAATCACTGGGATTTAAGTCCGGTGAACAAGGAGGCCAGGTCCACCCTTAATAAATAACGGACACTCATAAGAGATACCTCCGCTGTGTAAACGCTCATCAAAGAAGTCCAGGATATCATTTAGTGTGTAAAGTTCCACTCTGAAACAAAGCACACGTGGTCCAGTTGAATAAGCCTTTGTGTTGCTTGATTTTTGTTTTACTGTTGTTGGCACATGGTGGTAGCACTTTACATTTTCAAATTTCCCAGCTAGAGTAATTGTTCAGAATGAAATATTCGCGAGCATCATGCAGCAGGATAAACCTTAGTTATTGAAAAGTGTCTCGGCTTTTCTTTAACACTGTAAAAACATTACGCGTTAAATAATCCCAAAACAGCTCTCTAGCTCCATTGGAGGGGAACGCGGACGTGTTTACCGAGTTCTTCACCCAGGAACACAGTGGGGGAAAAATCGACATCTGTGGTTCAATATCGAACGTGCAAGAGAAGATCTGAGACAGAAATAGTCTCCCAGCTTCCCACCTACTCTTTCCCCGCCGCGTCCTCTCTCTCTCGGCACTTCGTCACGATTTCCGGCTAAATCTAAAATCTACATAATAGCACTTAAAAGTTTCCCTTCCATTATATTCCATTATACCATTACCAGTCCGTTGAAACGAACCCACTGTTGCCAGATTGTTACCACAAAACGTTGGAACACAATTCCACAGAATTTCCCCAAGTAACGACATAACAATCTAACTCGGTGTTTGTAACCTTCTGTCGTCTTATTTTGTGATGCTAAACCAGTGAGACCTATTTGCTATTTAATTTTGATTATCTTATGGCTTTTTTCTACCTCTCTAGATCAATCGTGACGATGAGGATAAACAGACGAAGGAACAAGTACAATGAAGGATCTTGACAAAGGAGTTCGAAGCCAAGACCACTTGTTACACTAAGCGCTCCGGCACAGAGTTCGGGACCAGTACACGCATATATATATGTATATATATGTATGGCGAATACTAATAATAACAAAAATGAAATAAAATTCAAATACGTAGTGAAGAATTAATTATTCATTATTTTACGTCGCTTTTGAACTTACATTTATGGCGATGAATAACGAATTGATGAAGTGTGACGAGACATCCGGGGTGGTATCGAGACGTGCAAACTTATTCCCCTACAAACTTACACCTCCCACATGCAAAACCCTGAAAATAATAATAATAATAACAAACTATGTCTGCCTGGATTCGAACCTATACATCCTGCAGAAGTTTGTGCAGCATTTTCAATCTGAATTTTTAGGGTACATAATGAAAAATTCACAACCAAAATGACCACTAATTAGGCCATTGTGAAAAATTTTACGAAGGGTGTCATGAATATTTGAGTGTTTGGAGAGTGCTGGGTGGGTGAGTGTGAATAAATCACTACCCTGATGTATGGCGATGTTCCGCTACAGATGCTGCCTTTAAAATTTCAGCCTAGCCGTCCTCCGTGGCGAAGTGGTTAGCACAGCGTGCTACGACGCCAGGACTCTCGCGTTCCAATCCCGGCCTTGGGCATTTTTATGAGTGTCCCTTCAGCGATTTCATCATATTACCACCCATCCTCATCTTCGCGATCGGCTAAAGTGGCAGAAAAGCTAAGTAAAATAAACCAAATCAATCAATCATAAAATTTCAGGTCCATCTAAATTTAGAACCACAGTAAAGAACTTGTTAATGAAACATTTGCTTTATTGTACAGATTACTTTGGTCACATTTTTCTATTAATGGACATTAAAACTTTTCTATTATTATTACATTACACTACATTGCTTTGTAACTTTCCCAAAGTACGAGGTGGTATCAAAAAGTTCTGCCTGTTGAGGTATAATTTGTTTAATAATGGAAAGATTGAAAGGATGAACATACATATAGTTTGCCTGTAGTGTCCTTTACTGGAGTTACCCTTCCACACAGTTGCCATCACGTTCGATGCATTTGTGCCAGCGTTTTATCCAGCACTCAAAACCAGTTTGGAAAAATTCCACAGAACACCCCCTGCCCTACCGTTTAGAGCTGTTTTAACCTCCTGTAGGTCATCGAATCTCATGCCACGAAGCACAGACTTAGCTCATACTTTATGGTATCCCAAACTACCAATCATTGCTTGTGCTGACCCATAGGACATGTGCACTGCATCAGAAATTTCCTGAGCTTATCATCCCTTTGGCGGTTGTCGTCGGTCAACGACGTTGATAGCCTGCCACTTCTTGTCATGTCCACACTTTCGGTTTCTCCCACTTTGAACTTAACTACTTAAGTCATGCTTCGTGGCATGGTTCGAGGACCTACAGGGTTTAAAACAGCTTTGAAACGGTGATGCAGGGAGTGTTCTGTGGAATTTTTCCAAACTAGTTTTTGAGGTCTGGATAAAACGCTGACACAAATGCATCGAACGTGATGGGAACTATGTGTAAGGGTAATTCTGAGTAGAGGACACTACAGGCAAACTATATGTATGTTCATCCTTTCAATCTTTCCATTATTAAACAAATTATACCTCAACAGGCAAAACGTTTTGATACCCCCTCGTACTATTGTTTTTACATTATTTACATTATTGTTTGTTTTTATTATTTTAATATATTTCTCTGTATTCAAATTTAGACACGGAGTGAAAGGGGTGACCCACGTAGTATATCCAAATGTCAAGCTCACTTCCACCTATATTCCTTTTCCGGAATGTCTGGAGTAATAGAACGCGAACGCGTTCTGAGCGCATGTTGCAGGTGTGTGCCTCGTCCAATGAACGCCCGGAGTTCTTCGAGTGTGTGAGGGTTGTTGCTATACACCTGTCCCTTTAGAGCTCCCCACAAGAAGAAATCACAGGGTGATAAATCTGGAGAACGAGGTGGCCAAGGTTGGTTTGTGCCACGGCTGATGACGCGATCAGGCGGGAACACTGACTCAATGCGAGTGATCGTTGCGCATGCTGTATGCGCCGTGGCTCCATCCTGCTGAAAGTAAACGTTCCTTCGCTCATCATCAGTCATTTGGTCAACAAACACGTTGAATATGTTACTGATGTAACGAGCCGAGTTCACAGTCTCATGGAAGAACACGGGGATGATGCAGCGTTACGACACGGCACACCAGACACAGAATTTCTGGGCGTGCAGTGGAACATCCATGAACACGTGCGAATTGTCACCTGACTAGTATCGCGTGTTCTGGGAGTTTATGTAGCCTGACAGATGGAACCATGCTTCATCGGAAATGAACAAGTAACCACCCTGCAGCACCTCCGAAGCAATATTGGACAGAAACCACTCACAAAACTGCCTTGTCCACATCCCGCACCTGATGCAACACGGTAACTTTCAATGTGTGCAAGTTCAAGTCCTGCTTCAGGATCCACATAGCGGTTGACTCAGACACCTGCAACTGTTGTGCCAAACGCCGAGATGATTTTCGTGGACTGCGTATCATTAGCTGCGATGCGTCGCCCACCTTTGCCTCAGTTCGGACAGTCTTTGGACGCACTTTTGGCCTATTCAGCACGGATCCGGTTTCCCGCCATTTTGCAATCAGGTTTTGCATTACTGATTTGGTTGGGGCCTTCGCTGGAACTCCATTCACCGCAAACTCCGTCGTAAACAAATCTGCACACTGTTTCCAAGAACCGAGGCGTGCAATCGTCTCGACAACAAAGATACGCTGCTGCACCGTTAACACCATGCTGACACACCGAACCACACACACACACACAACTTTCCTCGTCGCTCAACTGACCTGCACGCTGCCTGCTTCAAGGTCACTACTGGTACTGGACACTTTCTTTTCAGCCCCCCTCTATGACAAGTTGTCTAAACTGCTTGGCTCCGATATCCTGGACTGTTCTCTACCCCGCTCTTCTCTTCGGTGTACCAGGGTTGCCTACATGCAAGGAGCACATTTTTCACGGGGCCTCTTTCAACAGACTCACCCAGTACGTACAACCTGCAGACTAGCGAGGCTCTGGCGTATGGACCCATGGCCAGTATAATCCTCTATGGAACTTCTGTGTCGTCCATAAGTTTGTGATCGTCCCTTCATCTACTTCATCTCAACGCCTTTCATCCTTATCTTCGCAATTAGCCATAACTGGCAGAAACGCGAAGTAAAATAAATCAAATCAGTCAATCAAATTTAGACATTAATGTTATGAACCTATCCCTAGTGACGTTAAGTTTTCGTTTTATTTTTCCCTAAATTTCGATGTTAGTTTTTACTGCAATTCGGAGTTATTTTTCGCGTTTTTACTATTCCTTCTATGCTTAAGTTTTTCACATTGTTTTAGTTCTGGAAAATTGAGACAAATTTTAGGTTTAATGACCAAAAAAAAATATTGCTTACCTTTGTAATAAATGACCAAATTTCTTCCAGTTGGAAAACTATTTAATCTCTTCAGACACTAAATATGAAATGTTTATTGAATGATAACACCCAATGTTTTTTAACACAATCATGCACATCACATTTCCATAACAATGCCAAAAATGTCTCATCGACGTCAAAATACCGTCTTGTGTACACACATACACGCCCCCCCTCCCTTTCCATCCGAAACACAACAGGTGCTTCTCCCTGAAAAATGTTCTGTTCCTAAGAAATTTCCCTCCTGGGAAGATCCCCCCGAGCGATTTCTATTTCAGGACTAGGTTAAGAACACTGTCAGTCATGTCTGCACTAAACTGCAATAAATGAGACGTGACAATATCTTGTGAATCGAACTGTCACCAGCTACACTACAAATAACAGATCTGATCTAATAGCGCTTCAGGTAGTTCTTTTTTAAATAAGTATTATCCCAAGTTTATAATGCATATTTCGCGGCGTTTTTCGCGTTAAATTCCAAAATTCGGTGTTATTCTGAAAAAATGGCATAATTCGCGTTATTTCGCGGTTCCGAAACACAGAAAACTTGCCTCCTTTACCTACCCAAATACATTGTAAACACTTTATTTTGCTTTCCTCAACTTTTCGGTGTTATCGTTAAAACGAAAACTTCACTTCCCTACCTATCCCATATCATGGTGCAATGTGAACTTGGATGATCAAGTGGATGGAAATAAATTTAAAAAAAACACTAAAATAAAATTATAAAAAGCTGTAGGGTAAGACGGACACTTCCCTGCCGATGCGCCGAACTCTCGTAACCCTAGGAAGGTCACACAACCTCAACACAGTTTGGATGTTGATTTAGTCACTATTGGGGGTAAGGAGGGGGAGGGGGGGGGGGAAGACGGCTGCCGAGTCTTCACCCGAAGGCAATCAAGGTCATCGTTTGTAAAGCAGATGCTTCAACCCAGACGGGCGAAAGTGGAACTTTTCCTGATGCCCGAACTAAACAGAGGAAGTGTTTCGACTGCTTCCAACTTTTACTTTCAATGCTCCTTGTTCTGAAAGTGATCTCCCAAAGGGAAAGTTGCATAAACTTATTCCGCTCAGCGACAGCCGCAAGTGTATTTGCACAAGTCTGGTTACGGCAACAAGAACGTTTGTGGTTTTTTACAGTGGCGGATTAACAGGGTCAGATTTAGGGAGTGAACTCTGAAAAGGGCCACAAAATGGGAAAGACGCATTCAAAACGTAATAAAATATATTAAATGTAAGTGACCGTCTTACATAACTTGGCCTAAAGTTGTATATAGAAGGGGGATACGAATGCCCAAATTATCCACCACCATATTCAATCAATGTTTTGCGTGATATGAGGTTCAAGCAGTGAAACCAATTTGTCACCAAAAAAGAGACCACACTCTTCAACATCGCCAATGCAAGACTATTCAATGCAACGTACGGGGTGCATAAGAAAAATGAAAGAAAATCGTGATTGTCAATTCACTCCTAGCTATTTTTGAACTTGACTGAACAATTTACCCCATGGGGCAGGGAGCAAGATGAACATTTCCTGTTCCTCTTAGTGAATTGAGGGGGGAGGAGATGTTTGAGCAAAATGTCTTGCTCCCCTCAAAGTCGTCGCCTATTGCCACAGAGCTTCCATCTACAGAAATCGTCACGGTATGGTATCCAGACGCTGTATCGCTCAGAGCTGTTTGAGACATACTTATATTTTTTGGCGCAATCAATACTATCTAAGCTCAAAAGAGGCGTGTGCTCTTCATTTGTTTAAGTAAGCACTATGAAAAACAAGAATTATACATAAAATCACATCCAGTCAGCCAGGATCATTTACGTGGCCTGCCTGCCTTAGTACTTACTTATGAAACTCCTAATTTTTATTGAGTTATTATCTTTAGTGTATGGTTCGCGACCATGGTCAAGTAGTTTATTGGCTGGCTCTACATGCAAAAGGAAGTTGGGTCGCGCTGTATGAAATTGTGGTGCAGTTTTAACTTGTTTGGATAGAGTGTCACTTTTTGGTACATGTGAATATTTTGTATAATGCCATATTTTCTTGTTATCACTTTGATGTTTTGATGTTTTATTGTATAAACTATAAGGAATCCCTTGTATATTACAGTAGGGTTCGGAAGTTGATGACCTAAAAAATCTAAAAAAAATACCCATAGGATTACCTTAAAATTATTAAAAAAATTACCCGAAAAATTTAAAAAAATGACCTAAAAATAATTTTCGTCTTTTAAATAAAAGCTTATTTTTTTCGTAAATTACAAGAGACTTGTTGAATAATTTGATAAAATGTGTTGTTTGGTGGTTTAACTATCGATGCAAAGGGAAAAAAGCAATTAAGTGCTAGTTTTCTATATTTTTACTTCAAGGTTACATAAAATACTCCGCAAGATTTTTCTGTGCAAGTCATTCACCTCCTTTCAGTGTGGGCCTTGCTCGAAAGACTAGTCGGTCAGCATTTGAAAATACAGTTTTGTTTCATGTGCATCAAATTATATAATTTTTTGTGACTAATTTTACTTTAAAATCACAGATCAAAGCGATATAGTGGCCAACAAGGGAAACTCAAAGTTGGCTTCACCCAAACTATTTTTTTTTTAAGTTTGCTGGAAGATATGCAAATTTACCGCAATTAATTCCACAAAATTCTTCCAAAAATTTCAGTTAATTGTGCCTTTGCATTGGCCATATGTATGATTAATGGCGTACTTGTTAAAAACGCCATGTTAGGGAATTTAAATGTGTAAGTTATGCTCCCAAATGCATTTAAAATTCATGAAACAACTAGGAAGGAGAAAAATGAAACTTCAAGAATGATTAAAAATGCAATTAAAACGGCAAAAACTACTAAAAATAACCTAAAAACAAAAAAATAGGCCGGAAAGTGCAAAATAAGAACGTTTCTGGTTCTAACTGAAGGAAAATAGACTACTATCAAGTTTAGCATTGTTTTCAAAGCCCAGAATAGAAAATGATTTGTGATAAGTCATCTTGCCGGAGAGAGTATATTAATTAACATACAAGGAAGAATAGTAATATATTGGCGTGATAACATGCATAAAATGAGAAGAAAACAACAAACACTTGCCAGTCAGAATACCTCATATTTCGTGGCATGGATGCATTATTAATACTGTGAAATAGATAATTTTAATTATTCTGGCAAGTATTTCCACATGTTTACAGTCCAACCCTTACGACTGTTTCTTTTTTCATGTATAATAGTATTAGCCCTACATACATGTCTGACTTGTTTTATAATTCTGTTTCTTCTCTTTCAGCTCGCAGGTTTGGCCGTTCTTGGAATTTCGATATGGTTGCTGACAGACACAACATTCTATGTGAGCCTGGCACAAGACGAAACGAGCTACTACACAGGGATCTACATTCTACTCGGAGCTGGAATTCTTATGGTCATTGTAGGATTCCTCGGTTTCTGTGGGGCGTTCGTTGAGTCACAATGTCTACTTTTCTCAGTAAGTATTGTTGTGAATATGATGCAGGATGGCATTATGTGGTGCCTCAATATTAATTACTATAAATATGCATGTTTGAATGATTTCGATAATTATACATTGTTTTATAAACCCTGCAATTATACTGTTAGAAGTTATTGTAAATCTTATAATATTCTATCGTTAAAACTTGACATATACACCTATATACAAGAGCTGAACCCTCTAAGAACGAAAAATCAATAATCGACTACATAATCATAAACAGAGACCAAATGAAATATGTAAGAGATGCAAGAGTTTGGAGAGGCCCGGAAATTGGCAGTGACCACTATCTTCTTACAATGAAATTAGTAACACAAGTTAAAAAAAAAGAATCTTAAGACAAAGAAAAAGCATGTGTCAGAATCCCTCAAAAGTTATAAGTTGAAGGAGAAGAAATATCAGGATATCTATAAAGAGAAAGTCAAGGATAAAATAGAAAAGCTAGGGACAGGAAGGGATACAATAGATTTGGAAGAAAGTTGGATGAATTTCAAGAAAATAGTGCTAGATGTAACAAAGGAAGTATGTGGCACATACAGAATAGGAATAAAGAAGAAGAGGACCCCATGGTGGACAGAGGAAGTAAGAGAACAAGTAAAACAAAAGAAACAAGCATGGCATAAATATTTAACAACAAAAGACAAAGAAGACTACCAAAAATACAAATTGGAAAAACAACGTACTAAAGAAATGGTCATTCTTGCAAAGAAAGAAGCATGGGAAGAATTTGGTAAATTTATGGAAAATAATTATAAAGAAAACAAGAAACTGTTTTATAAAGTGTTAAAAAATATGAGGAAATATAAAGAATGTCCACTGAAATTCATCAAAGATAAAAATGGGAAAATGTTAACAGAAGAAACAGAAGTTATGAATAGGTTGAAGGAATATTTTATGGAATTGTTAGAAGGTACAAATATGGAGGAACAAGCTGATGAAACAACTCTAGAAGTTATATTGGAAGAAGATGACACAATTAAGGAAGAAGAACTTAATAATGCCATAAAAAAGGTAAAAATCGGTAAAGCTGCAGGTCATGACAGGATTACACCAGAAATGGTTAAATATATGGGAAGTACAGGAAAGAAATTATTACTCCATACTATTAACCTCGCTTGGAAATACAAAAAGACACCAAAAGACTGGAGAATTGCAGTGATCACACCAATATTCAAAAAAGGAGACAACCGATTATGTTCAAATCACAGAGGAATTTCATTGTTGAGTGTCCCAGGTAAAATCTATGCAAGAATATTGGAATACAGGCTCAGGCAAGAAATTGAACACCAACTAGAAGAAAGCCAAAGTGGATTTAGACCAAATCGAAGCTGCCAGGACTTAATTTTTACACTAAGACAAATATCAGGAAAAGTGATAGAATATAATAAAGAAATTCATATGTGTTTCATAGATTTGGAAAAGGCATTTGACAGGGTACCTTGGATTAAATTATGGGAAGTGCTGCAAAGAAGAAAAGTGAATGATAACCTGATCGCTAGCATACAGAGCTTTTACAATAACTGTTGTAACTACATCCGTACAAGTAACATAAAATCTGATGAATTTTATACATCAACTGGAGTAAGACAAGGCTGCATTTTAAGTCCACTTCTGTTCATAATTTTAATTGATGAAATTACAAAAATTTGCAAAAGAAAGATTAAACCCTTTACTGTTGGGAATTGGCTCATGAGACCTGTACAAATATCAGAACTAGCTTTTGCAGACGATCTCGTTTTATTTGCTAAAACTGAAAAGGACTTACAATATAATTTAGATGTATGGAACAGAGAACTACAAAAGGCAAATATGAGAATTAACACCAGTAAAACAAAAACAATGATAATAAGTAGAAAACATAGAACTCATACCATTAAGATAGAAGGCGAGAACTTGGAACAAGTAACAAAGTTCAAGTATTTAGGGTCTATAATAAGCAGCAGTGGGAAAATAGATGAAGAAGTAAATAATAGAATTGCTGCAGCAGGAAGATTATATCATGCTCTAAATAGAAACTTCATAAATAAAAAGGAAATTACGAAGAAAACAAAGTTGACAGTTTACAAAACAACGTATGCACCTACACTAATTTACGGGTGTGAATCATGGCCACTAACAACTAATTATTCTAGCAAACTTCAAGCAACTGAAATGAGATACCTAAGAAGAATAGAAGGAAAAACAAAACGAGATAGAGTAAGGAATCAGACAATTCGAATGAGCCTTAAGACCCAACCTTTACAACAACAAATAGAAGCGTCGCAGTTGAGGTGGTTTGGTCATGTTCACAGAATGAGTGAAGAAAGGATACCTAAAAAGATATGGCAAGCTAAAGTAGATGGAAAGAGACCAAAGGGAAGACCAAGGCAGACCTGGGACGGCTGGATGGAAGAAGTTTTGAGGAGAAGAGGATCGGATACCAACAGGGCAAAAATGTTAGCCAGAGACCGAGAAGGATGGAGAGCTCTTTGCAAAACCTCTACACCTGACGGTAGAAGAGGATCGACTAAGTAAGTAAGTAAGTTAAACTTGACATTCCAGGTAGACTGTTGCAGATTAATTTACAAAAAATAACTGTTCGTTTAAGTGAACGCATGCGCATTTATTTTGTCTCTGTGCTGTGAGACAATAAATATGACGTCGATAACCGCTTTGAATATTAAACATAGGTACACATCTATACATGTTATTTACGTATAGGCTTACAGAACAGCATTAAGATATATTTAAGAAAAAAAATCAAATTTAAATTTTAATAGTTTTTCTTGTACAGTGCTCGAAGTGGAAATTCCTAGCTGCATGGAGGGATGCTTGATCGAGTTTGGGGATAGATAGGGGATACTTGTATGGATCAACATGGAGATAATGCAGTATGTGAGTGAATGCCTATGCAAACTATCCTAGCTGGGTGAATGTTTTATGAAGATTCTCTTAACTGGGGGATAGCATCCTCCGCGTTCTCCACCACTTCGAACACTGATCTTGCATAAAGATAACGTTTATGAATTGCAGTACACCATAAATATATTTTTGAAATTGGAATCATTAAAGTTACATTAATGAATGGTTAGTTAAATAATATCTGTTAATACCTTTGTTAAAAAAAAACTGTCACGGTCATTTTTACGGTGGGACGATCGCATGTGAAAACCTTTTTACTAAACTTATAAACTATTTATTTAATGCAAAAGGATCAAATTGAATAATCAATATATGGATGGATGGTGATGTATATAATTTGGAGAATTCCACCCATGCCACCCTGGCATCTCAGATGGTAATTTTTACATGACGTACTTTCGCTTATTTCTACGTTATTCAACAGACAAAATAAACTCTTTTGCAAGCCGTGAATCTATTCTGCTTCATTGGATACATACAGAATTTTAAAATGATAATTTTCGTCGCTCGTAGAGTCGAAAGGAGTCCTTAACAAACAATTGTATTTAGAAAAATGTAGTTTGCCTTGATGACCACCAATGACGGCGCCAGCCTGAAATAAGTGGGAGGGGGGGGGGGGGGTTACAGATTTCGGAGTCAAACTCTCGGGGGCTAACTAATACCGGCTAAAAGGTAATTACTTAATACTTTACTACGGTATATATAATTTTATCAGTGACATATTTTACAGTCAGATCCAAAGAGATGTTGCATTTTGATCAATCATATGCAAAAGTAGTGCTTTTAGGCACGAATTTTTATGTAAAAACATGTAAAAATTAGATTGTTTTTCTTTTCCTAAGCCATTATTGAGTGAAACAATATCACACCCATAGAATATAAAGCAGTTTTGTGGTTACACATTTTCAATATGACTACCGTTGTTGTCAATGTGTTTGACTCACTCAGCTTGCACTGCGTGCAGTGTCTTTTTTTTATTATTTGAAGTAGGGTTACATTTAAGCTTACAATTTACTTTACCTTGATTCTATAACTATAAAAACAGCTCTTCGCCCTTGACAGAGATCTTAGAATATGTTTCAAGAATGCACTTATGCTATGTATGACGACTTTTGAATCACCCTGTGCATATAAATGCTACATGTAACGCTATTTAGAGTGCGAGTACTTTTTTGCTAAAATGAGAAAATGAATAAACTACGATAAGATAGTTTGCTTTTAAATCCAAAGATTTTGCAAGCTCTTTCTAAAAGCACAGAATAGATAGAGCACTCAACCTCTCGTTACCAATTCGATTACGAAGATAACACTTGATTTGCCGCAAGCCACAAAGCTTATAAACATGGGCGGAGTTTGACCTTTTGCATTGGGTGGGGGGGGGGATGCAGACTCTTGAAGAAGCATATGATGTACATACCTGAGGGTTATTGAATATCACCTAGTTTATAATGAGTCCGGAGGCCTTCCCCGGGAATTTAAAAAAACAAAAAACTTAAAACACTAAGTTTTAGGCCTTTTTATATTTGAAAATGTTAAATATCCTTGCTTAAGTAAACAAATATTAATTAGTATATTGGTTATCAGTTTAAAAAGAAGCAAAACAGTACGATAATTGCATTTTGCATTCCATTGATTTTTTATTGATACAGTGCGTCCATTTCGATCTGCAGCCGAGAGATCGGGAGAAACGTGGCGGGCGGCGCTGACGGAGATGCCGACATTTGAGGCCTGTAATGCCCGCTTATTTTTGTGGACATCTTGCAAAACGAGCACTAACCTGTGTTATAACACGCAAAAGTTCTTCTTTAATTCTTCCAAGTTCCACCCTTATATACACAAATAAATACGGTTTAGAAATTATATTAAGAGCCACAGATAATACTCTGTAATACATTTTAATCATAGTTTTGACCAGTAACGTCCTGCTTAAGTTTATATCCTTGAAAGAGTTTTGTGTCGATGGGGATCGTTTGGAGGTTTCGAATGTGCAACACTGTATCAAGATTACGCTGCAGACGAACCGTTAAAAGCTAATGGTGTTCGTGAGCTTCCTTGCAATCCGAAATCTCCTAGCTCAAGTTTTTTGTTCCTTCGCGACTACAGAGCTGTGAATATAGTGGCAGGCAGATGTAAACCAAGAGCGTGTTAATTTCGTACTGTGCGTAAGAGTGTTATTCTTGGTTACTTGCCGTTACTTGTTTGTGTTATTGCAGTGTGTATGTGTGTTGTGTCAGTCAGACGATTGGAATGCCAGCCGCAAGGTTCACGTTAGAACAAAGAATTTTTATGTATGACACTTACGTGAAAACAGACTCGTGTCGAGACGTGTGTAGGCAATTTGTACAGAAATTCCCAGGCGTTTCACCTCCACATAGAGATACGGTTAGACGTCTTGTCCTTAAATTACGAGAAACTGGATCGTTAAATTTTAAAACACCTAAGCAAAAACGACGGATTCTAACCGAAGCAAAACTCGATGAAATTGGTGCAGCGTTAGAACGTTCTCCAAACAAACCTCTACGCCGTGTTTCACAGGAGATGGGCGTGTCAAAATCATCAGCACATACAGCCACTAAGCTACTAAAATTAAAACCGTACAGAGTTTCTATAGTGCAAGAATTACGGCCCCCTGACAACGTAAGTAGAGTAAATTTCTGTAATTGGGTTTTGCAGAATATTGTAGATGGTATTGTTGATCCACAGTTAATATTTTTTTCGGATGAGGCATGGTTTCACTTGCGTGGTCATGTTTGTTCACAGAACAATAGATACTGGAGCACTGAAAATCCCCGAATAATACACGAAGTTCCGTTACACGATGCAAAAATTGGTGTGTGGTGTGCTGTAAGTGCCAAAAGAATAATAGGGCCTATATTTTTTGAAGACACAATAAATTCAGAGAGGTACCACATACAAATACTCGCGCCGTTTTTTCAGTTGTTATCAGATAATGAGAGACAATATGGGTATTTTCAACAAGATTCGGCCACATCCCATACCGCCGCTGATTCTTTGGACGCTCTAAGGGAGGTGTTTGATTACAGAATAATTTCAAGAGGTTTATGGCCTTCACGTTCGCCAGATATTACCGTATGTGACTATTATTTGTGGGGAACCTTGAAAAATAGAGTCTACCGAAATAACCCTCATAGCATCGACGAACTAAAAGACAATATAAGGGCAGAACTAGGAAGAATTACGGAAGAAGAACTTTTGCGTGTGAATCAAAATTTCATCAAACGATGCCAGGAATGTGTGAATGTAGGTGGACATCACTTTGAACAACTCTTATAACACAGGTTAGTGCTAGTTTTGCAATATTTATATAAATGTCTGCATATGTCCATAAAAATATGCGGGCATTACAGGCCGCAAATGTCTGGCACCTCCGTCAGCGCCGCCCGCCACGTTTCTCCCGATCTCTCGGCTGCAGATCGAAATGGACGCACGGTACAATACTCGTATTTCTTTAAAAAAAAGTTACGGTACAATAGTAAGCTTCAGAAATTTTGGAAAAATTAAATTGAAAAGTTCTTTTGATGCCTCAGCAATAACTGTTGACTCAACACAAAGTCATTTTACGTTTTTCTTTCTTCAAACTGTACACATCAATCAAATCGTCTAAGACCGTACATGCCATCATCAAGATTTGCGGTATGGCTTCATAACAAAATGTAGTAACTGAAGTTAATCATGTGTTATTTTTTAGTCTTTTTTAAATTGGGAGACCAGGCCCCCCTCCCCCTGGCCCATCCAGAACTCCGCCTATGCTTATAAAGTCCGTAAAGGCAATTTTGAATGTTTAAACCATTGGAAGCAGCTGCTGAAGGGTCTTCATTTTGAGTTCCTCTCTGCCTCATAGTGTGCCAGAACTCTAAACGTCCAAATCACAACGGTAGGGAGCGGCGAAAGATTGTAGCTTTTCGAGCTTCAGAAAAGCAACATTAACTTAATAAAGTAGGTATCAAATAAACAATACCACCCTTGAACAGACAGTGTGTTAATGATACCATTTTCTCTGCCATGATGAAATATCTTACGATTTCTTGTTCAACGACTGAAATTCAGAACTTAGGGCTAAAAATGGGCAGGGACGTCGGAACTTATTTTGGAGTGGGGGAGCAGGTTTTCAAATCTATCAACCAGTTTAAACAATCTCATCCCCCATATTATACTGGGTGATTTTTTTAACCTGAATCATTTGAATATCTTGAAAAAAAAAATCATCCTACAAAAAAATGTTCCAAATAAAAAGTTGATAGTTTGGAGGGGGAAGTTTAGTGGTGCAACAAAAGAACACCCCCTCCCCCTCTTGTAGGTGGGGCGGGGGGCAACTTTGAAATTTCAAATAGAAACCCCTATTTTTTATTACAGATTCGGATTTTACGGGAAAAAATACATAAGTTTTGTCTGAAACATTTTTTTCGATTCGTGATAGATGGCACTATAATCGACAAATTTTCATTTCTTGATTGTTTACACTTTAAAACCAATGTATTCATTTCGCAATTCATTTAAATTAAAAAATAGAACATTTTTGTTCCAGGACTTGAAATTGTTGTAAAACAAATAAATTTATTTTGAAAATACAAAATTACTCGACAATTCTTAGCTCTAGATATCTCGATGGCTAGTAAACTACATTCACTTCTCAATTACATTAAGTGTTCAAAACGGTGACCTTCAACTTCAATACATTTATTGATCCGTGCATCGAATGAAATGTACACAACTCAAAAGTACCTCTGGTTCAATTATGGCACAAGCGTTTTGGATTCGCTCTATCATATTTTCACGAGTAGTTAGCAATTCTCGATACACTTTATCTTTTAGGTAGCCCCACAAAAATAAATCTGGTGAAGTAAGATCTGGTGATCTTGCAGGCCAATTTACAGGACCAGCTCTGCCGATCCATCGGCCATTGAAGTCACGGTCGAGTACTTCACGTGCTGCTCTCGAATAGTGTGCTGGACATCCATCCTGCTGAAACCACATGTTCTGTCTCAGTTCCAGGTTAAGATCTTCAAGTAATATTGGCAGTTCATTTTGAAGAATGTCGCGGTACTGTTGACCATTCAAATTTCCATCAATGAAGTAGGAACCGATGAGTTTGTCATCAATAATTCCACACCACACGTTTACAGTCCATGGACGCTGATGCTCAACTTAGCGCAGCCGACACTCCAGTAATGCATATTATGCCGATTGACCGTTCCGTGGTTTGTAAAAGATGACTCATCAGAGAACAATACCAGACGGAAGAAATTTGGGTTTATTTGTATTTGTTCACGTGCCCACTGACAAAACGTCACTCGATTTTGAAAATCATCGCCATGAAGTTCTTGATGCAATGACACATGATATGGATAATATTTATGACGCTGTAAAATCTTCAAAACACTGCTCTGGGGCAATCCGGAATTTCGAGCTACTTCTCGCGAGCTGACATGAGGATCATGGGCCACAGCAGCTAACACATTAATTTCATTTTCTTCTCCAGTAACTGTTCTTCGACGGGTCCTTTGTTTAGGTTTAACACTTCCTTCAGTAGTAAATTGATTGATTGTACGTTGAAACAAAGCGAAAGAATGCACCCTGTCTGGAAAACGCTGAGCATAAACAACGACAGCTTGACGGAGATTCCTGCCAGATTCTCCATACACGAGAACCATTTCAATTTTCTCTTCTACAGTTAATACATCCATTGATATTAAAAAGTATCAACAGCTTAGTCAAATTAATCGCTCGGAGCATTCTTGTGATCTAAAAAACAATGAAAAACAAACAATGATAAACAAACCATGATTTAACAGGGAAAGTCTAAAAAGGAACTGTTTCTTGACATTGTTTTTTTTTTATTTTTCTATTGCAGCTTTGTTTAACATCTTTGACACAACAATAAAAAAAATTAAACAAATATCGAATCTAACTTTTAAATGTTGTAAATAGGCGAATTACCAGCTTGATGAAATCTCAAAAGATTTGTCAAGAATTAGTACAAAGTTCATGCACGAGAATGTTTTACTTTTTGAATTTAAATGAATTGCGAAATGAATACATTGGTTTTAAAGTGTAAAATTCAAGAAATGAAAATTTGTCGATTATAGCGCCGTCTATCACGAATCGAAAAAAAATGTTTCAGACAAAACTTATGTATTTTTTTCCGTAAAATCCGAATCTGTAATAAAAAATAGGGGTTTCTATTTGAAATTTCAAAGTTGCCCCCCGCCCCACCTACAAGAGGGGGAGGGGGTGTTCTTTTGTTGCACCACTAAACTTCCCCCTCCAAACCATCAACTTTTTATTTGAAACATTTTTTTGTAGGATGTTTTTTTTTTTCAAGATATTCAAATGATTCAGGTTAAAAAAATCACCCAGTATTATTATTAAATAGCTTATTTTATTTTGTTATATATATATTACATAAATGATAAATACATACTTATTGAATATATGAATATCCACAGTAGCGAAGCCTCATAGGAGATAAGAGAAGGCCCAGAGACCTCTATTACGGAATATTTTATTACTTATAATTCCTTTAAACGGCGCTTAATACATGAAAACTGAAATTTTAGGTCTTACTATAATTACCGCAAATTTCCACCCCTGCCTGGTACTCGATCTTCGCATGCAGTGCAGCATGATGGTATTGAGGCATTCCTTTAATGATTAGTAACATAACTGAAAACGCACTACTTTTAAAAGTATGCGATACACGTGTAAACGTATTGAGAAAATCTATGTTTCTGACGCTTTCTGTTCGATGTGTTGCAAAGAAAGTTGCCCGTGGCCGTGTTCTCGTTTACCATTTCATCATTTTATAAATCTTAGTATTATTTTAACAAAAACGTCGCATACTAAAGAAGAATTACATGAATGAAACAGTTAAAAGGAAATAATTTAATGATAGATTTAGTTTATTTTACTTCACTTTTCTACCATTTTTGGCTGATCGCGAAGGCAGTCAATGAGACTGGGGCAATATGGTATATTTTATTTGGTAAGCGCTATATACTATAAGCGCACTTGTAGGTAAAACCTGGCAGTCTTCAAAGCGAAACTGGAAACAGATGCAGCCAATTCCTACGGGGATACTTGATTTGCAGAGACCTGACGGCGATGTCACGTGATTCTTGTTGTTAACAGAAACTTTAGTGCACGTTCACAAATCTAGTGCAAAAATATTTTTCCAAACATTCCTCACAACTAAGATAAGTTGAAATATATGTAGTCTCATTTTTTTAGGGCGTGGCTGGGGGGAGGGGGAGCAAAAAGACAATCTTGCTCCTCCTCTGTGGCTTCTTAACATCAGGCAATACTGAAAGCACTTGTGGGTAGAGGCGAAAGAACCAAGGAAGGAACTTTCATTTCTTGGCCATTTAGATTTATTAAAAATTTACTGTTTGTTTTAAACGTCATGTTCAGGGCTAGTTTTAGACCTCAGAGAGAGGTAACACCATTCATTCTTATGTTCACATGTGATTTTGTGTTTTAACCCAGGCACATTTAAGGGATGTGGGGGTAGGGTCCACACATTTTCGATCTCGGACATTTTCGAGGTGATGTGATCAGCACCATGCTCTGGCAGCATTTATCCCCCAGGGTTGCCCCCAGGTACCCATTCATTTTAGGCTGGTTGAGCCCGGGAGCCGCTTTTTGCGGGAATAAGGCCGGAAAAATTCCGACCTTAGATCACCCACCACGGAAATCGAACCCGAGTCTCCGCGTGGCAGTCAGACGCCCTACCCACTAGACCACCGCGTCGTCTCGCATTCGTCCCGAATTTTTTCCCACCTTCACCTTTTTACCTAGAAAGCTCAAGCTCCATCTGCCCCCCTGGTTCGAAGCTCTTGCATCCATGGAATGTACAACCTTAGTGACAATGAAGTTCGACCAGTCACAAATATAGGAGTGCGTTGTGAAAGAAGGAGAACACATGCATATGCTGAACATATTTTATTCAGCAGGCTGCATGGAACAAAGGAAAACATAAATTTCCGCTGCAACGCAGCAATGTATGGTGTCTACACAAAATAAAACATTTTCGTCCATCTACACGTGACATTGAAGTTCGACCACTGTTAGAGGGGATCCTGTTTACCATGGTGTGACGCCGCCCCGTCGGCGAATAACTGTGGCAATGCGTCGGGGCATGCTGCGGACGAGTCGTTCAAGGTATTCCACATCGATGCGGTGCCATTCCTCCTGCAGGCAGGCGATAAGAGCAGCCACTGTCGTGGGTCCCCTCTGTTGCACACGTCGCTTAAGAACACGCCACACATTCTCAATGGGCGAGAGGTCGGGACTCGATGGTGGCCATGGCAGAGTTCGCACGTGATGGCGAGTCAACCATTCTCTTGTCAGCCGTGCTGTATGAGGCCTGGCATTGTCGTGTTGAAAGATGAGACCCCGCATGTGGAACAGGTGCCTTCGCACTGTGGGAAGATGCCGCTCCAGTATGCGTGTATAGGCGTGTGCATTCACAATGCTCTCACAGACGTGTAGTGGGCCAACCCCAGATGCCGTCATGCATCCCCATACCATCACTGACTCAGGTTTCTGTATCCGACGTGCATAACATTTTGCTTCATTCTGTTCCTCCTTCCGACAAATGACTGTTTTCCGTATTTTCCCGTACACAACATTGAAAATGGATTCGTCCGTCCACAAAACCCTGTTCCACTGCCGAAATGTCCATCCCCGGTACATTCGTGCCCACCGTATCGTAATTCGGCCACAGAAACATGATTGTTGGTCTGGATATAGCGCCTAAATATTCGTAGGTCACGCACGCTCAGCAGGCGTTTTCGACCGGGGGCCTTACCTGGCTCTGTAGTACCCGTATTTTGGTGGTGTTTGATGATGCAGTGGACGGTTGACTTGGGTAAGTTCAGTTGGCGCCCTATTTCCCGTTCACTGAGTCCATCCCGTTGCAACTCCACCACTCTTCTCCTCACGGTGTTGTCAATAGGTTTGCCCCTGGCCATGGTGATGATGCACTGCGGTTCCTCGGTGCACAGCACGCGCTTATATACGGCGGACTCCTTTATCGTGTCCGTGACGTCATGCTTCCGTCGAATGCGCCACTATCTGGAATTTTTCCGTATGGGTCTGGTGCCTGGTCGAAGTTCAATGTCACGCGTATAGTTCCCCGTTTTCGTTCTTTACGTGACCTTGGGTGCAACATGCTGGGATCACGATTCTTGCCTGCTCACACGCCTCCTCTTACACACATGCGTCACTTCTGCGGGTCACCCATTCCACCGCCTATGCCTCTGTGCATTTAATCACGTATTCCTTTCTGGTCGAACTTCATTGTCACCAAGGTTGTAGTTGCAGATGGAAAAGAAGATTTAAAATTAGGCTGTTCTCTGCCCCCTTCCCATCGGGGTACGCAGGCTTTATTGTTTCACACCGACCGCATGTGTCCGTAAAATCGAAGCGGCGAATTTCCAAGAGAATAATTCCACCTTACACTTAATTTGCGGAGACGTGGCTGCGATTCTTATCTGCACATGGATATTTCTGTCACGTACAGGTTCTTGCTGGTATCGAAACTTGAGTCCACTTTTATTTAACTAGAATTTTTTTTCATTTTTTCAAAACGAAACACAAGTTGGAAGAAATATAGTCTCATTTTTAGCACGCGATCGGGGGGGGGAGGCAAAAATACTATTTTGCCCCCCTTGATGATGAGTGGGGGCAAGTCGCCCCACCCCTGCCCCCCTGGTTCTGACGTTCCTGAAAATGGGGAAGGTGAGGAGGAAATGTCCACTTAGGAGGTGCCACTTTCAAAAGAACACATATTTTCACTACAAATTCACCTCCACTAGGAGACAAATAATTATATTGACATAAAAGTAACAAATATAGTTGCAACTCTTGCACTGGGCATTTTGATTAGGGAAAATAACTGCTGAAGATTATAATTTTATTTCAGAATATATTATGAATAAATAATACTGATGAGAATTGAATGAATAGTTTTAGATATGCTTCAAAGATTGATTATCCTGCACGGAATCAAATATGGCCATTATGACGGTACTGTAAAAATTATTTTGTAACCTCGCAAATGATAATTAATTAACATGTAGTGCATAAAATTTCCCAAGCTGCCGATTTCCACACCGTTCAATGTTGACTATATGCACAGAGGCTAATCGGTACGAGAGCTGCAGCTTCTAGTGGAACCACTTAATGAAATATTTAATGAAATGTTGCCTACACCGGGGATCGAACTCGGGAGCCCTTGATATCAAGGCAGCAGTTATATCGCTAGACTATCGGGACTGGGAACCCAATTTGAATCTTTCCCACTCAGCATTTAAGAATTAGGTAGTGTTCTCTTTGATTATTTAACATCGTATTTATATATGTGTGTGTGTGTATGTATATATATATATATATATATATATATATATATATATATATATAATATCGAATATTTGCAGCAGTAAGGATGAAACCAATGAAAGCACATCGATCGCTAACACTCATGCAATTTTCGTTACTCGAATGAGGAACTAGCAAACAGAAAAGAAATATAACTCCTCTCTAGTTTAAAAAATCATTTGTCACAGCTGTTAGATCTATTCCGAAATATAGTGATACGATATATAGAGGCTAATAATTGTACACATTTAGCTGTATATGCCAACAATCAAAGAAAAATTCTCACAGCCACTGAATACACCTACCAGACAGGCAGCAGATTTCGTAGCACGTTTGGTGACTCATGATTGGCCAATTACTTAGTATCAAATGATCAGTGCCCCCTGTTATCCATGAATATCTGCAGCTGTCCCCTCCCCCTGACTTTAGAACACATCATAATAAAGTAACCTTGCGATCTAACCAGGGACGTAGCTAGGTTGATCACTTTGGGGGGGCCCAAACGTAAGATTTTTTCTATCAAACAATTATAAATTAACAAACTTATAGGCCTATACTGTATACATATATTATAAATATATAAATATATATATATATATATATATATATATATATATATATATATATTGTAGACGAGTGCGCATAGTCTATAAGTAACGGGTCTCTATGAAAATAGTTCGGACGACGTCTTTATTCCTAAAATATCTTATATATATATATATATATATATATATATAGTCTTTTAGTTTTTGAAAGAAAAGGACTAAGGACCTCCTCGGTGGCGCATGGTAGCATCGTCGCCTCGTAATCAAGGGGTTCCGGGTTCGATACCCGGTGGATGCTCATAGCGGTTTGGATCCCCGATTAGCCTTACTGTGCATACAGTGAACTTAAAACACGAACTCGATAATTGGAAGGTTTTTGAAGAACTAAACATGTCCTTTTATGCAGCGTACAACTTTGCTTCTTTCACCCCACTTTTACAGTTTTTCTGCCTAAGAATTCCATTGAGTATAACACGCTACGAAACCAGAGGTCCAAGGTTCGGGAATTGGACAGGTATGGTTGTATCATGTCTGTCCCATCGCCATTCCTTCGGCTCATCATTCATCCTCATCGTCGCATTTAACCCAAGAGGTAAAAAAGCGGCGTAATATAGAAATATATAAATGATTGATTTGGTTTTTTTTACTTCGCTTTTCTGACGGCTAATCGTGAAGATGAAGGTGAAAATGAGTGATGTGAAATTGATGAGAGGACCATCATAAAGAACACACATACCCAGTCCGGGATTCGAACCCAGGATCCCTGGCATCATAATGCACCTTGTCAACCACTGCACAACAAATAGAGACAGAAAATGCTTGATAAGTTATTTGCTGCTCCATAATTCATGATTATATTATAAGTATTATTCGCTGTATGACTAGGGATTAATTATATTTGTATGTCTAGCCAACATAGCCACCTAAGCAGCAGCAGCTTCCGCATTTGCAGGTGGAGGCTAAATGAAGAGAAATCACAGAAAGTCAGAAAGATATACAAATTTTGTAACATAATACTTATAGAGCATGCAGACGGCTGTAAAACCAATTGCTACATATCTAGTTTCCTTCCTTAACTGAAACGTGGTTTATTTTTCATTATACATGAGATCAACCACCCTGGGAGTCGAACCCAGGATCTTGTGTAGTAGTCAGACTTTCTTTTAGAATGCCAATATGTTGGATATTTGGTTGATCAGTCGATCCTGATCCATTGTTTCCAGAGGAAGACAATCTGGCAGCTTCTCATTTGACATTTTACTCGCGATGAATGAAAACGAGATCACAAACACTTCGTGATGCTATCTTCTTGCGTTTACAGACGTTTACTACCGCTCGGACCACAAATCCTACTTCAAACTATCTGACAAGATACGAGGGTCACTATTTATATTTTGAGCCTAACAATGAAAAAACAGGAATTTGGCATTGAAAACTGCTTTATTGTTTTTCGAAGTATTCTCCTTTATGGTCAATACACTTTTGCATTCGTTCGAACCATTTGTCAAAGCAGTTTTTCCAATCTTCTTGAGACACCTCCATAATATGGTTTTTGAACGCATCAACGGCGTCTTCCGTCGACGAAAATCGTTGTCCACGCAATTTATTCTTGACATTCGAAAACAAGAAGAAGTCATTGGGTGCCAAATCAGGACTGTACGGAGGATGACCCATCAATTCGATTTTTTGACTGTTCATAAAGTCGGTTGTTAGACGAGATGTGTGACAGCTGGCATTGTCTTGATGAAGAATGATCCGACCGCGTTTGTTTGTTTTCCGTATTTGACCGAAGACCTCTGGCAAACAAATTGTTGTGTACCATTCAGAGTTGACCGTTCTACGTTCCTATAAAGGCACAGTTGCCACATGACCAGTTTTCCAGAAAAAACAGGCGACCATTTGTTTCGATGTGCTTCGAGCGCGAACAACTTTTGTTGGATTGTATTCATCTTGAAACACCCATACAGTCGACTGCTGTTTACGTTCCGACTCATATGCATATATCCATGATTCGTCTCCTGTTACAATCTTATATACGTCTTTTGAAGCATCACGTTTGTATTTATTGAGCATTTGTTTGCACCAATTGACGCGAGCGTCTTTTTGAGTTTTTGTCAAATTGTGTGGGATCCAACGAGAACATACCTTTCTCACAGCTAAATCATCATGTAATATTTTATATATGCTGGTGGAACTAATGCCTATGGTTGCCTCAATCTCACAGTATGTCACATGACGATCTTGCAGTATTAGGTTTTGCACAGCATCAATGTTTTCTTGAACAACAACTGATTTTGGACGACCTTCGCGAATCTCGTCGGTGAGCGAATGGCGGCCACGATTAAATTCGTTATACCAGTGTTTCACAGTGGCAAAGGATGGGGCTTCATCGCCAAATGTGGAAGTAAGTTGATCGATGCACTCTTGTCTTGATAATCCACGTCGAAAATCGTAAAATATCATCGCACGAAAATGTTCACGAGATAATTCCATTTTATTGTTGTCGCGCAATCTCCAAGGCAACATAAACAACACAAATGAAGCTAGTGACAAAACATTTGAAGTACGTTATGATCAATAATGCCAGACGATTCCGTGCAAACGTCAAATCGCGTCTAACTTCAATCAGTGTTGCCAAGGCTCAAAATATAAATTGTGACCCTCGTATCAACTGTCTACCAAATCAACAAATGAACCGACCGCTTCGATGTTTCGATGAATTTTCAGAAAGTGGCCTTTCCCCTCCTTTGCAGGGCAGGACATTAGCAGGAGGTTGAGTGCATGTGAGAAGAACCGCTATGTCATTCATTCCCGCGCCGAAAAAGGGACAAGCAATAGAATTCTGTTCTTGAAATTTGAAACTCATGGGGATATCTTTTCTGAACCATAAAATAATTAACCCAGAAAGTTCTAGCCACCTGTAACTAAATCCTCCTGTTTGTGTTGTCCTTTCGGCGCCCATGGTGCCAGTGCAGGGCCAGATGAAGAGAAAGTGCGGGTTTTGGGGGGATCCTGGATCTGGTGTGCAGCAGGGAGGAAAAGTGCATTTTCAATAGGTCTCAGTTTTTACTCTGACCGGGGCGGACCACAAAACCATTAACTGCATCCCCTCCCAAAACATCTGTTTGTGTTCAACAAGCAAGAAACAGGGAAATAAGAAAGAAATACCTTGCTTGGGTTCGTACTACTGAAAATTGAAGACGTGGTTCAAACTGCAAGCAAAATTTACTGACGAATTATTTTGCAATATTTGTCATCCAAGTAAAAGTTCCAGCAAATACAGAACAGTTTCCCGGGGCCACGTGGACGTTTGCCGGGGCCAGTGCCCCCGCGTGCCCCTCCCTAACGACGTCCCTGGATCTAACCGAACTAGAAAATGTACTTAAACATTGTATGTACTTGCTCCGAATGGAAATTTTATAATGGGAAATGTAAGCTTCTACTTTTTAAGTTTTTGGCCAAAATGCGTCTATCGTACTACAAAAATCTAGGGCGCTACAGGTGGCGCCGAGAGCTCTTTGTGGCAGGCCTTGGCCTCCCTAGCCCCCCCCCCCCCCCCCCCGTAGCGCCGTTCCTGATGGCCACTACAAATCTGCTACTACTGCGACAAATCCCTCAACTCTCTAGCTCTGTTCCTTTTTTATATTTGTTCATTTATTTGTATATTCAGAACTCTGTAGACTATATTTTTGGAAATGGGTCACTGGTTCGATACCAGGTGGGGGCACATAGTGATTTGGATACCACTTTAAACTGTAAATCCAGTCCCGATTGGCCTTTCTGTGCATAAAGTGAACTTAAAACAACAATTCATATTCATATTTTTTGAGATTTGGGAACGAAACTCGAAGGATTGGTGGGGCATCTATTGTGTTATTTTCTAATAAAAAAGTTAAAGCTACCCGGGGCCGTTGACCCACTGTACCCGCTCGAGAATCACGTTCAATATTTTATAATCAACAGATTTCGATGTTTACGTAATATAAAATTGGCTTCAGCGCGTGGAAAGCACAAATAAATATTTGATCCCAAAGTATGGCCCGCGTAAGTAAAAACCTGCCATCTATTGGAGTAATTTAGCCGTTTATTATTATTATAAGCTCCCGGCACGAAAACTGTCCAGTCAAGGTCACGCCACCCACATACAATTTCAACTTTCAGTCTTTCTATAATTCCGAAAAAAATGTTAGAAAATATGTACATAGTATTTAACGTAAAGAACATTACGAGGTATTTTTTTACACTGAAATACTTTCTTGGCCATTCAGAAAAAAAATAAAAACATGTTTCCATGAAATTCACGAGGATTTTTTTTACTTCAAACTAAAAAATAATAGAAGCAGTGACACAAGAGGGTTGGAAAAAAAATAGTGAAACATTCTTAAGGTTCATAGATGCCTACAGTATATATTTTATACACAAAACGTATAAGCATGTGAAGTTAAAAAGTAAAATGTTCCATGTTCCAAGATTTGTGTGGCGGAGGCAAGGGGAAGCTCCAACCTTCACTGGACTGTTTTCGTGGCGAGAGCTTTAGTAAAAACTGGTTGTATGCACACTCAAATAGCTAAATAACACGTGCAAGAGATTACACCATCAAACTTAGCACTCCTAAGTTAACAAAAAAGGTCGAAAATTGCTACCAGCATTAAACAAATAGGCGTAAAATTATAAACACCAATAAATCTAACACTCCTAACGATAATTTCACTTCTATTTTTGTTCATAAGTTTTCAGTCATTCATGTTTTGATTTACTTTATTTTATAATACATTCAGTGGCGGCGATTAAGGGCTGTGGAGACAGTTGTCCCTTCCCCTCCTCCCTTTTTGCAAAATTTGCTCCCGCACTATGCTAAACCTTATCTTTGAAGAGTACATTTATGAAACGGTAGGCAACGAACGTCCCGTCTACTGCTGTTGTGGAATGTCTTGTTGGGTTGGGTACTACATTAACTTGCGGGGAGCCTTCGGGCTGTTCTGCTGCACGCCAAAGTAACAGAAGTACTTTATTTCACAATAAACAACGGACAACGTTCATAAACAACGTAATCTTCACACACCATGCAAAATATTTCGCTTTATCGAGGGGCCAACTTAAGATAAATTTTTGGGGGAGCAAGATCGGCACATCCAGTAATTTATATATGTAAATATATATAAAACGCGTCCTTCTACGTGATTGGGGGGAGGACAGAAAGTGCCTCCTCCCCCCGCCTCAAAATCGGCGCCTATGCTATCAGCATCTAACAAAATAAAACTGATCATATCTAAAGAAAATCATATTCAAGAAATTATCATACATACCTTGGAAATATGCATTTTCCGCTGTGGGTGCAGGTTGAAAAATGTGTCGAGTGGGACACGAATGACGTACAGTACTAGATAAAATAGCCGACATACACAGTCGTAATCCAGAGCATTTTTCTTTCAGTTTTTTTTTTTCTGAACGAAATGTCGCTGTATGCACACACATAAAGCCAAAGAGCATACGGAAATTCCAGTAGCTTTAAATCTAACACTATTACCTAACACAGACGTAAAAATCGCTGTCAACACTGCAATTACACCCACGCACCAAAATTCACATACACCCATGATAACATACAGCACTTGGCACTACTCTCCCCACCTAGCAGACGCGCCAAAGCAATGTCATTGGCGCCAGATAGTACTGCCACCTGTTAGCATGAGATATTCACCACAACCGTTGTATAATAAACGTGATCGCATGCAATTCACTTTCCAATTCATTTCCTATTCTTCTCTCCACCAGGATACACAAAACCAATTACATTTTATAAAAAAAAAACACTACAAGAAAACAGCGCGCAATACATAAGTAATACATAATTGCCCACATAAAGATCAAATCACATGGACTTGACAACGACGTAATTGACGTAATAAATAGTACACCTAACCGCAAAAGAAACCGTAGGTGAATTGTCCATCACCATTTTCATTCAGTATATTTTCCACGATGTGATGATAATGAATTGGAATAAAAACGTGAATAAGTAAAAGGTAAAATCTGTTTCGAATCAACAGAATTCCATTCATTAAAACAACATGGGATGTAGAATAAAAAAGGAATAAAAATAACGAATGACAAAATGCCTATCATTATCGATTCACTATAACACAACTCCGAGTCACTGACGTACACAGGGGGTACTGTTCCTTCCAAATTTTCAAATAAATGGTGTAAAGAACTGAGGAGAAATCAAATTGGTAAATGCAAGCCTCCTTAAAATGACACCCAATTATCATTTTTGTCTTTAAATAACTTTTGAAAGGAAGGCTAAAATTGGCAATTATGTAATATTTTATTGTGTACCCCCTCCCTCAAGAATGCATCTATGTAATATCCACCTTTACAATTTCAACCACGTCCGAAAAAATCCTGCATACGCTAGTGCCGCGAGGAAAACACATGAAACATCCATAAACAACATAATCTTCATAAACCATGCAAAATTTCCCACTTTCTTAGGGAAGAGGGTAAATAGGTGAAATAAGTAAACAAAAGTTGGTTTCAAGTCCACTTTATGCCAATATATGCGCTAATCGGGACTGGGCCTGCAGTGTCATAGGATACAACATTGGAAATGTAATATGTATATTTTATACATACTACACTAAATTTGAGATCAGGTAAGCTAATTGGGACCGGATCTAAAGTAAAGTAAAGTAAAGTGCTCCCCTGTGCATAGCACCACGCCATGAAGGCGTATAGGGGGTGTGGAGGTAATTGGGACCGGATCTATAGTTTAAAATAGGTCATACTACATGGTGCAATACACCTTCACTGGAAATCGAACCTGGGATCTCTTGATTACAAGGTGACAGTGCTAACAGTATTTGTGAAGTAGTAGCCTGTTTATACATTAGCTGTTGATATTAACAATGATTAAAAAAAAACGAAAGAATGGAAATTGAGAATTTATTTTCTGGGGCGAAACTGTCAAAACATCGGAATACTTCTGGTTTGACTCCGTTATGGTAAATTTAGGTATATCTTCTCAGCTAATGCAAATTGGTACTGCATGTTTTATTAAAATATCGCTTGCTTTCTACTTAAGACCACATGCTTCACCAATGATGATTGATAACATTTTACATTTGCCCAACAGTTGATGGTTGGAAGGGAATGTAGAACTGTTTGTTGTAGATAGAGGTGTTGTGAGCTGGAAATGAACCAACGTAATTAAAAAATACACTTTTTCCTCAAAAGAGTGCTGTAAGTTATTGTTTAGTGTAGTTTACATTGTCTACATAGACTGTAAGCCAATGTAGGTAACTCATGTAGATGCAGATTTATAGTCTAGGACCATCTCTGTAATTTGATTAAAATAAACATTGATCAACCAGATATTTTGTGAGATCCCATTTCATTTCAGTTCTTCTTCTTCCTGTTCATTATCCTCGTCGCTGAAATTGTAGCCGGAGTTTGGACGTACTTGCATAGCGACAGCCTGGTGGATGCCATCAAGGAGTCTGTGATGAAAACTGTCCAGGAGGAGTACGACGGAATCAACAGCAGGTCTGCTGCTTTCGATGGAATCCAAAGAGGTGTAAGTATGACAGTGTTATAAGTTACTGTAAAATTTACAATGTTCTCAATGGAGGCACCAGGCTTTCTGGCATGGGTGGGCCATGTCTTTAAATAAAAATGCATTTTGATATTCACGCTGTTATTACGGGACCGAAACAAAGAAGGTTCCCATTATATGCATCATTATGATTAATGTCGCCAATGCTCTGTTGTGGCCGTATCTGAGAAGGTTTATTCTGATTACGCTCCTGCCACTCTGTGGTCTATAGTCTGCTGAAAAACCTTGGCAGCCATCACGCGAGTGCTTCCACCCACTAAAAGGAGTGCTAGAGACAGCACTTGCTTTGTTCACATTTTGCTTTAAGAGGGGTCGAACATTAAGTTGCTACATTCACAACAGAGGGGAGAGAAAGCCAATTGATACACAGGGACCAGGTATTTCAGATGGCAAGAGAAATAGAGTTTGCCCTCAAGGGATTAGATAGGTCAATGATATTATTTGGTTGCACGAAATATATGTTTGGCAAAATGAATTTTCACATTTTGTAATGCATAAAGGTAGATAATAATTATAAATTGCACGTGTGTACCACAAATATTAAAATGGCAATCATTAAAATTACATGAATTGAAGGGACAATGGAAAAAAATCTGGTAAGTCAATTTTCTGTCTTAAGTGAAGTAGTGATGCCATTTCCTGCCATGTGGATGCTGTACTGGACTTTACAACATGCTTTCTTTCATTTCATATAGTTGATCGACACTCCCATTCATCAAAGCATATGTTTTTTGCAAATTTTCTGGAGTTTGACTTAACTGTTGTTTTTTTTTCCTCCAACCCTTCAATTATGGTTGACCATAATTGGGTAGGAACACATTGCTTTTGAAAAAAGTGTAACTGCATGTTGATGGGAAGTCAGTTTGATCAACTTGACCAGGAGGATAACTTTTACGTGATCCTGTGTTTTTCTAATCCAACATTTCAATGTTTTAATTCTTGGAAATCTGTTGACACCTGAAAAATTGTGAATAAGGAGCATAAGCCAAGTACAATTTTCTTACATGTAAAATTGTTTGTATTTTTTGCAGGATCTGGTCAAGTTTACATAAATATCAGTAAAAATGTCATAACGGTACATACCTAGTTGTTATTTATTGCATACATTTCCTTCTTAGCTGAAATGCTGTGGAGCCAACACACCTTCAGATTGGGCAGGAAGCGCTTACTCTGGTGGCAACAAAGACAGTGCAATGGATGTGCTGGTACGAACATCAGCAGCCACATACAAGGTGCCACAGAGCTGCTGTGTTGATGAGGACCAATGCAAGGATCCAGTGGAAATAAAAGTCGGTGCTAATTCCCTGAGTGCTGTGCATAAAGAGGTTTGTCATTAAATAATTAGCCACTGTTAATTTGATAATACATGACATGTAGCATTTGTGCATTACATAAGAGGTCTGACTCAGAAAAACAGGATTGAGTGTAACTCTTATTACTTGAAAACTGACACACAGCTGTTTGCAATTATTCTGCAGATGTGAGGTCCTAGAGGATATATTTTACCCTTGCTTTCACATTTACAACCAACTACAAATTATGTTCCTTTCAGCTTGATTTGGATGTTTGAGAAAATGCTGAAATGGCATGAAGCCAGATCAAGTGAATAGGGTGGATGTTGGAGCACAATGATGTTTCTGTAAATTGAGAACTGTTTTGAAGTGCAGTTTAGTGTATTGTTCCAATGCAACATTTCCCCACTAACAGTAAAAACATATCTATATTTTAATACATGTCCATATACTGTGTGATATAGTCAAGCTGCACAATGTATTTGTGTCCTTTTGATCTATACCAGAGGCGAAGATATAGTACAAGCAATGCAAGCACTGCTTGCATAATTCGAATATAATTTAATGTACTTAATGTTCTAACCGTATTTAGTTTCCATCGCACTCGATTTCACGAAAAAATGCGGCCGCAAACTCCCCCAGCAGCTCTGTAGCAAGCACCAGCCTCAATGCTTGCAGCCGTTCTGCGGGAAAATAAGGCCTCCGAAGGAGTCACATGGCGAAGCGTGAAATTCTGGTGGAACCCGTCCACAAAGCTTCTACAAAAAGCTGTGCTTTCCGAGCTTGCGTGATTCCCGAAAATAGCCGAGTTCAACCGAAAGCAGAAGGATTCATGTATGGGTACGTTGCCAGCAAAAACTAGTAACGAATATTTGTCTTCATGAACACGTAAACAAGATCGCAAATATAATAATAATTGTTAGTCATAAAATAACTAAAAGAAGTTATTATCACTGTTCTAAATTCCATATATATCATATTATATTACAAATTATTTTAGATTTCGCGAAATGTAAAACGCGTAAAAAAAGTTGACATTGGGAGTTGGGGCAGTGGAATTTCTGCACCCCCGTGAAGAGTTTTCTCAGGGAGGGAGGGAGGGAAGATTGGACGGACCTTGGTCCTGCACCCTGCTTCCTGGTCGGTCCAGCTCAAATTACGCCAGAAGTGTTGACAGCTACCAGTGTTTGCAACTGCCAAATTATTTACGCAGTAATTCAAGTGAGCTCTTTCACAAATTTTACAATCAATAAATTGACTGCTTTTGAATAAAACTTGGGGTGAAAATAAAGCTATCTGAGAAAGAACTATCTACTGATATTTGTACATGGCATAGAAGTAAATCGAATACATTCTGCATATTATGAGCACAAGAATATGTCTTTATGATTGATTAATTGATTTGTTGTTTTAAGTCCACTTTATGCACAGTAAGGCTAATCGGGACTGGACCTACAGTTTAAAATGGGATCTGAAACACTTGTGCCTCCACCGGGTATCGAACCCGGAACCCCTTGATTACAAGGCGACGACACTACCACTGAGCCATCGGGGAGGCACGAATATGTTTTAAGTTCTATTATTATGACGCAAATGGTGTTCCCAGGGTCTTTTTACGGTCCCCATTTTGTCATCTTTTCCTTCCTTTGACGTTTTTTCTTAGATATACTGGGCCAAAAGGGGGTTATGTCTACCATCCACCCCCCCCCCCTTCGCCCCGGGCACGCCATTGAATGACACTTTATTACTTAAATATTAATGTACATACTCGTGCATTGCCCCCAACCTTCTATAGAAGTCAATTCAAGGGGGAGGGGGCAAATGTTGACTGCCAAGGGCACCTGCAGGGGTGGGGGGGCACATAGATTTCAAATTTTATGCAAATAAAAATACATGTCGTTAAATTTTCCTGCTCGCTTCGCTCGAAATCCCTCCTTTTCTCGGTGTTGTCAAGTTCAGAGCCATAGCTATGAGGTGGAGGGAGTCGGCAATGGGGGCCGAATGATCTAAATGAAAAAAGCTGTGAAAGAAAGAATGCCTTGGCACACCGTGATATTATTTCCACCCTATTAGGGGCAAATAGAGGGGGGGGGGCAAACATTGATGGCCAAGTGGCCAAGTGCACCTGCAGGAGAGCACAGAGGAGCACATTTCGTAAAATTTTGTTGCTCGCTTTGCCCGCAATGGCTGTTTTTCTCAGCCTCGTCAAGTTCAGAGCGGAGCGGCAGGAGTCAGCTATGGACGCCGAGGGATCTAAATGAAAAAAATTGTAAAAGAGAGAATACCATGGTGCCCCGTGAAATTATTTGCACCCTATTAAATGAATATTGTTGTCAGTCGCAATCTACTTGTTTTCTGTAATGTATTTAAATAATATGTGCTGTTTATGTAACTTTCAATATGTACACAATTTAGTGTTAGCATGTTGCATATGTAGTTTATTATTTTATGTCGCTCCATGTTGTATATGAGTAAAACATACCTTGAACATGAAAGTTATACATGTTACGTACAAAAAGAATTATCTTCGGAATGCACTTATCATTCATTTTCTGCCATTCAAAAATACAGTTTGTGTGCTTGTTTTACATTATTAGCTAATCTAAAATTGAACATGTTGAAAAAATATTTCAAATCTTTTCTTCCAAACAAATGCTTTAGTACCGACTTCTACCCCCATTTTGCGTAATTTTTTAGGATAATCACGTCTTTGAAACTACTACTACTACTACCACCACCACTAGTAATAATAATAATAATAATGACTAGAGCCCGGATTTATAAGCGAAATGCATATTCTTTTCCAGACTTCTAATGGTAAGAAGATAGGTTATACTTCATATTACATACCTTGATGAGCTATTTAACTAAGGTTGAAAGTGCTGATAAATGCTTATTTCTGCAGAAAACGGTTATGCGTGCTTATTTTATGATTTTGTGTGTGATTTAAAATAGCATATTTTACCCAAATCTGTCATATTTCAATCACACGACGGCATGGGATGACGAGATAAATAATATATTTAGTGAGGACGGCAATGTGTTATTTTGTTCCTTGTGTGAAAAGAGTGTTTCTGCAAAGAAAAAATATGACATTGTGCAGCCTATTAATACAACACGACATAAGGAAAGGCTTAAGAAGAAATCTAAGTTAAATTAGCAACTGATTACAAGCAATGTAGGCAAACAATCGAGTTCAAGTGATACATTTTCCAAAGACTTGTGTTTAGCATTAGTGAGTGCTGACATTCCATTGTGGAAATTAAATAATGCGCAGCTTCGTAAGTTTTTAGAAATATACACAAACAAAAGGGTGCCAGATGAATCCACATTGCGCAAAAACTATGTACCACAGTGTTTTCAAGATGTAATTTGTAATATTCGGGATGAACTGAAGCACGAAAACATATGGATTTCTATAGATGAAACCACAGATGATGCAGTAGGACAGTGCGTGTGTAGTGCTGTGGTTGGTGCTATGAAAGCAGGCAGCAGATCATTTCTTCTTAACATTCAAATACTTGACCGAGTAAATCATTCCACTTTTGCAAAATTTTTCAATGACTCGTTAGCTTCCTTGTGGCCAGAAGGGGTACAATATGACAATGTATTATTATTTCTCAGTGATGCTGCTCCATATATTGTTAAAGCATGAGCTGGATTAAAAGTTCTTTACCCTAAATTAGTTCACCTGACGTGCCTTGCTCAAGGTTTACATCGGATCGCTGAAACTGTTAGAAGCCATTGACGTGGATCTTCTTGTCTCCAGCATGAAGAAAGTTTTTGTAAAGTCACCGATTGGAATCCAAAAATTTTGTGAACTGCTTCCAAATTTGTCTTTACCTCCTGAGCCAGTTCTAACTCAATGGGGTTCGTGGTTAGGCTGTGTCATACGCGGAATATTTTTATGAAGTGAAAACAGATTTGTATGCCTTAAATGCAGAAGATGCAGCCAGCATTGTCACAGCCCAGGAATGTTTTGCTAAAAACGGCATCCAAGAAAAGATACAGTACATCCATAATCCAATATACAAATTACCTGATATTATAACACAGTTGGAAGCTCGAAATAATCCATTGCAACATTCGCTTTCTCTGATTGATGAAATTTCAGTAACGTTGTCTTCAGAAACTCACGATGTTGCTAAAATGGCATCCGACTAGCTCAATCAGGTATTACCGAAAAATCCCGGTTACAAAACACTGTCAAATTTATAAAAAGATTTCTGGTGAAGAAACAGACATTGAATAGGAATTCACGGAAGATGAACTGTAGTGTTTGTCATTTGCGCCTGTAACGTCATACGACGTGGAAAGAACATTTTCACTGACAGACGCAGGAGATTCACGAAAAAAAATCTCAGGATGATCTTCCTTTGAATATGGTAAGAGATCTAATAAACAAATATTTTTCAGATTTTCATGTATTTGTTTATGCTTATTTTGGTGCTTATTAACTTGCTTATTTTACTGTTTGATTGTGCTTATAAATCCAGGCTCTAATAATGACATTATTATTATTATTATTGGTACTTTATCCTGGTACTCTCCCCCCCCCCCCTCCCCGACAAAAATTCATGGTTGCGCCTCTGCAAGGTACCCTGACTAATCACAACTACAACTGAGGGCAGATAAGACTTTCACAAATCATTGGCATCTAATTGTTCCTAACCTACCCTGTACAATGAGAACTGTGGTGAACATATTTAATAAATTACATTATAGAAAATTATTATTTTGTTTTCTGTTTGTTCATCTGATTGAAGTTTGGAATATTTATTTTTCAGGGCTGCACTGACAAATTGATTGACTTCCTAAAGAGCAACCTGCCATTGATGGTTGGTATCGGAATCGGCTTCATCATTATTGAAGTTCTTGGTCTCATCTTCTCCATGGTTTTGTGTTGTGCGGTTCGTAACATGGACAGATACAAAGCCTGAAGCGGTTAAAATTACTTAACATACAAAAGCAACAACAAAAAGACAATGTACTTACAGGAAAACAAATGTTTATTTTCTAAGAAGAGGCAGGCGGTTGTAGTAAATCTATAATTTCAGCTTCCGAACTACCATCATTACATTTCCCCCGAAGCACTCCATGTCATCACTTTGACTTGACCTGCCTGGGGAATGTTAAGGAAATGACAACTGTTTTTCCAAAACAAAAAAAATACACAAAATGAAAGAAAAATTCAGTGTAATGTTCTTGTTAATATGTACCAATTATTCAATCTGTTTTCTTCTATTGTGAAAACAGACACATTTCCAGGACTATTGTACATTTTTACCTTAATGATCTTGAATGTATTTTTTTGTCCTTTTTATTGTTACAATGTCGTGTTCTGCACTTCACAACAATTGTGAGAAAAATCTATTCAGGAGATACTCATGACAATGCTATTACCTGTGATTCTCGTCACAGGCAGCTGCAGTTGAAATCAACAGCTATGCAGAGAAGACCAAAGCAAGTGTACAATTATATGTAAAAAGAGATATATTTATTACATTTTTATATGCTTTAAAATAAGGAACACTACTTCAGTTTGTTTTATCGTTTTTATAAATTTCATATTTTTGTCTTTCAGAATCAATATTATAATGATTTTTTTTTAAATCAATATTTTCGTAAGGAAAAAAATACTTCAAAATGCATGACGTTTTTGAATACATAGAACTTCCACATTTGATGTACTTTCATAAAGGTGCAAAATGATATTGTGCCAATGATTTTGATTTGATAAATTTTACAGATATATATACATAATATTTCATTACTTTTTCATAATATTATAGACACACACAGTTATTATTTACACATCATTTCTGATGATCTATAAATGTAAGTCAGTTAACTTTTGAACAACATGTTACAGTAAAAATGTTTTTGGCTTCTGTATAATAGATTAGAATAGATTTATTTTCCAGCAGTACGCGACTAGCAGTTTCTTTTTAACTGTACACAGATGATGTGACTGTTATGAATAAATATTACAGTGATTATGTAGTAGTGCAAGTATTGAGGTAGAAGTAAAGTGTACTTAATTCAGTCTACAATCAAGAACTTCCAAATTATCTTCAAAATTATTCGTACAGCAGAATTACTTTGATCTCAAGCAGAAGATACAAGGCAGGTTAAAGGGGAAATGTTATACCTAGTAGACTTCCCATGTAATTTGATATGGGCCATTAAAGGCATATTATAATAGTAGATTTTAGTAAACATTTTTTTCTCTTCTGCTTTTGCAACACTAACACTAACACTTCATGTTAAACATTTTTTGTCACTGTTTTAAAATTCAAATAAATGAACAGAATAGTATTTTTGTAAATAAAATGTGGTTGATGTCCAAGTTAAAATGTTCATAAATTGTATTCTTTACCGACTTCCCTAATGACTTATTCTTTTAATGATGTGCAAGAAAGCTAATATAAGCAAGTAAATTATTGTGTTAGTTTTCTATCAAATGAATAAACAGTAACTTCTAATAAATAAAATTGCAATTTGTTAATTTTAAATAAAATGGAAAGAAAGTATATGTGTAAGGTACGAATTGAAAGATTGTGCAACAATTATGATCGTTGCTTCCATCCAGTGATGTATTTAACTAACATCCTGCTGATGTTGCACAACAATACCTCTGTGTTCAACAATGCCATCCCAAGGGTTCATTGTCATTGTCTTCAGTAGAATTCTTCTCTAGCATCATGTACAAATACTCATATACTGTCAACCAATTAAGCAATTTATGATGCATAGTGACACCATTAATTCATTGAGAAAGATACATTGTGTTACACAATTATTAAAAAAAGAAATGGTAATATTGTGTACACATTTTTAGAAACATCAATGTTCATTAATAATACATTTTATTTTTTATATTTCTATATATACTACAAGTTAAAAAATAAAACTGACGATACGCAAACTTATCGACAAGGTAGGAACGAAATCTGATGATAAGAAGTTGAAATAAAACTTTATAAATAGAAGATGCAGCATTAATGCAAGGAGAGAGAATTGATAAAATGTTATTTTAAAAGTTACATTATTGTAGATATTGTTGAGTTTTGTAGAGTTAAGAAGGTTCAAAGCAAAAGAAGTGCTTTTATGCACTGATTTTTAACTACAAGTATAAGCTAAGGACAAGTGGACCAGGTGAGCTCAACTTGGCAGCTATCATAGTTTGTGGATAATGAGTGACGAGTGTGTGATTTACTGTCTTTTAAAGGTGACATCAGCACCACAAAATAATAGAGAAAAATATGTCGTTTCTTTAAAAAAAAAAAAAAAAAAAGTCTAAAAGATACAAATTCTCATACCAAAACTAGAAAAACTGTTAATCACAAGAAAATAAAAGTGCATTTCATTACTAATTAATTAAAACATCATTCATATTTCATTATTCCTGGTTAGCATTAGCAACAGTACAATATTTTTCAACTTTTAATTTTGCCGGTATGACAGTGGACAGACATTGATGTTATAATAATAATAATAATAATAAAAGGTGCAATTTTTGTAGCTTATACTGTGTTTGTTGTCAAAGGCACTGTTACACCTCTCATGCTATTCAACACACACACACACACACACATGCACATTTATCCACCAAATAAAAAGGAAAATAATAGTGGCATGGAAAGAACAATAAGAAAACGCATACAGTACATACATATTTTTATCTGCAGTAGCATGTTGCTAAAGGACAAGATATTTTATAGTTATGCAGTTTAATTTGTCTGTGCGTAAATCTTTTCCTGGGTCCGATAGTCCAAGCATAACTTTCAAGAATTTGCCATATCTTCCATTTTGGAGGATCACAAGCATAAAACCTGTTTCAAAAGCTACGTAGGGTATACATGAGTCTAGGGCACATGGGCACTAACCTAGAGTTTATGGGGCAGCTGTATTGAATGTGGAACTGTATTTATCATGTTCGTCAAACATGTGATCTGCTGGTATTACTACTACTCAATAAGCATAATTATTTGTGTGCTAATACAATGGAATATGGCAAGTAACTGTTGCATCCTCGTATTGCATCTTAGATCATTTTTAATTTACTACAGTATGAATAAACTTTTGTCAAGTCAATATTTCATAAATAATTGTACTAAATGGCTGCTTTTATGTACAATATAAAATTATTTTTTGTTTAGTCAAACATACAAATATATTTTTTGTATGATAAATAAACCTAATGTTGCACAAGGTGCAAGTATCAACATTTGGGTTTCTGCTATATACAACAGAAGTCAGTTGCTATAATGGAGAACTGCATGATATATAATGGGTAAAATCAATTCCTTTTTTTTTTTAATGCATCCGAACACATCTCACTTATTTCTGAATAATAAAATAATTAAAAACAATATCCTTTACTTTTTTTAAATTAATTTTAACTTAACTAATGCTTTGGTTTTTCTTGCTCTGTGTTGAAGAGTGAAGAGGATGGATAGGGGGTTCTCTGCCAAATGTAGAATTGCCCTATGTTCACGACTGCATTTCATCGTAAAAATATAATCAAAACCAAAATGTTCCAAAATTAATCTACAGTTCTTCTACCTCAATACACTGGAATCATTAAGATTAGTACTTTTAAAATACAATATTTGTATTCAGCATGATCTATATTTCATTGTAATATTATCTAGCTATACGGCAAGAAAAGAAAATTGCTTGCACATTGTGTAAAAAACAATGTGAGTATATACATTTAAGAGCACACATATGTTAAATACTCACATGCCTATTGTATGCACACTCACCTGTACATTGCTTAATGTGCTATATCGAATCAACGTACCTAACTATTGTGTGTTACATATATATGGCTACCAAACCAATATTTGTTTGTGAATGTATTTCCCCATGTAAACAATATAGTTATTTTTAGAAAATACATACAAAGAAAATTAAAAAGAATGAAAGGTCTCTTATATCTTTTAATTGCAGCATTAAAGTACTAGATTTCCAAGTTAGAATAGAAGACATATTTGGGATATAACAATCAAACTTATTACAGTGTTCATTATTGTTTAATTATATTATCCCGGCGGAAATCAAAACTTCATGGTCAATAGCTGCTACAAAAGTTGTATAGATTTATTCTTGTAACATATTCTGTCACTAGATTATTAAAAAAGTTATTTTTTAATTTACACTTTTTTTTTTTAATAGTCAAAACAGAAGCTCAGGGCCAGAGTGAGATAATTCTATGCTATATAACATTTTTCCGGGTGGCAAGAATTGATCTTTAGTGGCAGAACATGTTTGAAACAAGGTATATTTTCTTAAAATAAATATTAGGTTTTTAGAAAATTTCCTCTATCAGGGTTTATTTCATGTACTTATGTGTTCTTATTTCCCAGTGAATGAAGGAAGCATCTCATTAAAAGTTAAAGATCTTTAAAAAGAACTATTGTTACGAGGAATTTGTTTTAAATGACGATGCATGAATATACTAAAATAAATGTTAATACTCATTTCCTTGCTTTAATGTACAAAAAAAAACTTTGCACATGTTTTTTCCACCAGAACTTGCTAGCGTGGTATAAATATGGCAAGTATTTTTACCGATAGTGTGTACCGTTTGTGTACACTATTATACCGAAGTGAATCTCTTTGTTCTTTTATTTCCTGTTATCTGTAAAAGCATTTCTTAACATGTAGTTTTTCTTGTAATTTACATGGCAATTTAAGAATTTTGTGCTTTTGTAAATATCTTTCTTTATAATTTTATTGTTATTTTCACCATACACTGACAATAGCTGATTAAATGCTTTATTGAAATTGTGTATGTATGTATGTATGCATGTATGGAGGGTGAGAATTGATTCCTAACACAATAAAATTTACCCTTCCAAAAGAATTCTCTTTTATTGTAATTGTTCTACAGGTCACACATTCAGTCTGCAGTCAAAATAGATAGCTTATTAAAATTTGGCTTGTTAGTTAGTTCTCTATTGTAAATTCCTCACTCCCTGGGAGAACATCAGCAATGTGTGCGTTTTGTTCATGGATGCATTTTTGTCCAGCACAACATGGTATCACATGGGATGAGGTAGGTGACCCTTTGTCTTTTATGGGATGGCTGACCAAATTTGAATCCAGGATTCAATATCTGAATTTACAAAGATTTTGATCTACCTATCTCTACTTTTTATCCACTTCCTGCATACTACTGCAGGTTCATAGTATTATCCGATGACTTGGGTATCAACTATAGATATCAAGTGCATAAATATAATAAATGAAGATGCTAAAAATTTTTGATCACAAATGATGCAGAACAGACTGGTCTATTTTCATACACCCAGCACAGTTATAATAGAAAACTCCTCAGAAAAGGAGTTCATGACAGTGTTGCAGCTTGTGCAAGGAGGTGGAAAGAAAAGGAATGGAAACACAGGTATTAGGTGCATGATATAAGGTGATTTGGATCAGAGGTAACATAGAGGAATGACTTCTATAAAGAGTGCTTCGTCATTTGTCTTTATCATTTCGTACAGTGTGCAATAAAACAGCTGCATTGGTGTGGCCTAGTTGGTTCTGGCCTGTTTGGACAAATGTCCAGGGCAGGTTTTAATTATTGGGAGACATTTCATGCATTCCATTCAAGTGCCAAACCAAACTGGGTGATCTCAAAGGATTACTTCCTACTTGCTTTCCTTAACCTTTTGAGACCCAAGGCCTTTTTCACATGTAAGCCTCTCTGTCCCAAGCCAATTTTGAGCAAAATGCAGTTTCAATTAACTGAGTGTTGATCGGAGACTAATTGCAATAGAGAGATGAATGATATAACGTTGTACGCAGAATGAACCAGAGATTCAGACTATATGAAATTTATGCAAATTCGGCATATATGTGGCGGAGGGGAGGGGGCTAACTCTCAAAATTCCAAAATTTCTGAAAAAAAAATTTGGTTCCCCCACCCTCCCCCCAAGAAAAAAGTACATGACAGTGTCGACATGCACATGGAAATGATCGCTGACATGTAAGGAACACAAAAATATTTGCATTATTATCATATGACCAATGTAACTTGAGTTGTACCCCCAAAAGAAATGGTCGGCAAGCCACTGATTCAAGCTTCAAAATGCAGCGGTACCTTGAAATGACTATAGCTCAGAAACTAAATGCCCTAGAGATATGAAAGATATACCATTGTACGCAGAATGAATCACAGATTTAGATGATATATAATTTATGCACATTCGGCGTATATATGGAGGGGGAAAGGGGGGAAATCCTCTGCAAATACTTTTTTCTTAAAAAATTGGGTTTCGCCCCCCCCCCCCCGAAAAAAAGGATATGAAAATTTCAAAATGCACATAGAAATTATCGCTGGCATGTAAGAAACAGAAAAATATTTGCATCATGACCAATGTAACTTGAGTTGTACCCCCAAAAGGAATGGCCACTGATTCAAGCTTCAAAATGCAGCGGTACCTTGAAATGACTATAGCTCAGAAACTAAATGCCCTACAGATATGAAAGATATACCGTTGCACGCAGAATGAATCACAGATTCAAACCATATATAATTTATGCACAGTCGACGTACATATGGAGGGGGAAAAGGGGGAAATCCCCTCAAAAATACTTTTCTTAAAAAAATGTTTCCCCCCCCCGAAAAAATGTGAAAATGCACAAAATGCAAAATTTATGCAAATTTGGCGTATATATGGAGGGGGAAGGGAGAAAATGCCCAAAAATTATTTTAAAAAATTGTCACTTCACCCAAAAAATGTCCTCGCACTTGGGCACAAAACGACACCTACGCACAACATTCACAGAGGAAAAGCTAGAACGCAGTGAAAAATGAGCACCGATTCTTGGCTACTTGAAATTCTATTTTTAGACAATGCAGGGTAACCCCTGTCGCAACTTGTGGACACTTGTGCTAAAAAAACAAAGGTTTCCTTCAGCATGCATCGAAATTCCTTCCCCCTTCCCCTACCCCCTCACGGAAAACTTTCATTTTTGACATCGGATACTGATAAACAAGCTTCCTTCGAAAGCAGTTCACAGGCGGGAGTGAAAAGCATTGCTTTAGAACAACAAAGCCGGTGTTCCTTTGTCAGCAAAAATTTGACCTTGAAAAGAGAAGTCCCTTTTCCAACCTTTCCCCCTCCATTTTCATGACAAAAAAAATGCAAAAAAAAAAACATTTCTGTTAAATACATGTGTTAGGAACAATATATAAAAAAATCGAAATTCTAGCCAAAAATTGAAAAGTTATAACGTAAAAACTACGACCTTGACACAGCGTCTCGATCGACATGCTTGGGACAGTGAGGGTTATATTTGGGTATCTCGTTCGAGATGCTTGGGCGGCAAAAGGTTAAAGGTGATTCCACACTGAAGTGACATCACATGAGAGATTTCGTCAATTAAATTCAGGCATGTGCAGTGTATCATGGGATGGAAACTAGCCAATAATAACCTGTGGTGCAACAGACCGTGAGGGCCAGGGTTTACCTACCTACTGACTGCCAAGGTGGGAGACCATCCAACCAGTTACGGGGTGATGTGTGGTCAGCACGACGAACCTCCAGTCGTTGTTGTAGGTTTCCATGGCACTACGCTACTCATTTGTAGCACCTCAATTTCCTCACGATGATGGGTGTCCATCGGTTTCTCCAATCTTAGGAGGAAATTTGTTACGCTTCCCCCATGAGACTGAACCTGCATGCATCCCATAGCCAGAGCCCAAAGAATAATGCTTTGCACCACATGGCCACGGTGTGGGATGGAAAAATAGCCAGTAACATCAGTGAAAATCAGCTTGATCCGTAATTTGTCAGTTTCTTTTTTTTTTATCAGTAAAGTTAATATTTTTTTGTGTTTGTGACTGCAATTTGAAATATTTTATTGCTATTATAGTGTTGCTTAAATGATAATGTAGTTCACCTCTAATCTAATGCTGTAATTCTTATTCAGTTTAATTCCCACAAAAAAAATAAAAAAAAATGGGTGTGCTACCTTGCATAAGTCATTGAAAAGTCTTATCAAAATAGGAATTGTAGCTTTCCTGGCAACGTGATTCGAACATGTGTTCTCGGGTTACGAGGCAGGTTAAATCTATGTTGGCTTCCAACGTTTCCCTGATGATGAGACCAATGTATGCGGTCAAAACGTTGGAAGCCAACATAGACTTAACATGGCTGGTAACCCGAAAACACTTTTTCAAAAATATGATCACTTTCTAGCATGCTCAATTTTTTGCTCAGAGAGATTTACACTGAAAACGTGCAATGTTCATTTTGACATACTATTTTCACTTTGATTTGAGTTTTAAGTTCACTTTATGCACTGATAGGCTAATTGGGACTGTATTTACAGTTTAAGTAGAATCCAAACCATTGTGCAATCGGCCTCCATCGGGTATCAAACCTTGGACCCCTTGGACATTACTATTATGGCACCAGAGAGGTCGACTTTGACATTTGACTCCTTGATCAGCATGTCCAGGAATTTTTGCACCAAACCCCGGTGTGTTACTACAAAATGCTAAGACAAACACTTATAAGCAACTCTTGAAGAATTCTGGATTTACTTTAATATAAAAACTCAACAGAAAATTCTATATTGTTGTCTGTTTTATTTGAGAAAGCTCTACAACTGTGTACAAGAATCAACAATCAAATACTAACAGACACAAAAATATGATTTATCTGTACCACTTAGCTAATACTAATTAACATTGTTTGTGTAAGTTTGTACACTAAAGTAAAGTTGGTGGGACATTGATACACAAGAAATTGACCCTTTGTCATCTTGAGCATATTCTTTAATACTATTTACAAAACACTAAGAGAAGGCATACCTTTTCCAACATGGAATTTCTGACAAAAATGTACATTATTCTTTCATAAAACCCAACAAAGTAAATGCTCACAGTACTTTCTCATTTTACTTTTACTTCTGTAAACAAACTGGCATGTATTGCTCACATGCAACCATTATCGTCGAAATTCATGTTTTTCTTTTCTTTCAGTTGTCAGCTATGTAGTGATAAATCAAATAGCTTTCACAGTCAATCAACCAATACCGTACCAGTCGTGTCATATTTGCAAATTTAATATTTCGGACATGCTCCAAAAGTATCCGAGTTCAACTGCTATTACCAGGGACTTGACTTTTCACTACTTTCAACTTTGTGAGGAAGGTCAGTTGAAGACGTAGCCACCAAAATCTTTGACATCCATCCAGTGGCCTGCCCACCCACATGAGTAAATCTGGTGCCACCATTGGCTTCTACAGGTTCGAATATTTGATTTCAACAGTATTTATCACTCTATGAGCAAAACTTGGTGACATTCACAAAATAAACCACAAAAATCACCTATTATGACAAATTTGCATTATTTCCAGATTTCTAAATGCATGAAAAATATTATGATGTATCACTGCACATGTGTAGACATTTGCTAATTGGTGAAAAATAAAAAATCTAGCTACTGGTACTATTATCATCATTGTACAGTAATTTCAGTATCAAATGTCTCTGATGTCATTGCAGATTAAATAGCTGACCTCTGAAAATCTAATACTATGCCAACTGTGTATATACAATATATTATATTTGTAATGAAATTCAACCAAAATAATATAATGAAACACAACTAAAGGAACAAATTTTTCAGTTACTACTACTGAAACAACATATGTACACAACATGAGAGTGTAAACCTAATACATTTAAGAACTTATGCAACTGATTTTATATTCATATAGCACTAGCTTGCAAGAGTGCATTTGATTACTTGTAGGATATAGCACATAATATAACAAAAGTTCTGGGACATTTTACTGCAAGGTGTGACATAGATACGAACCTCAGTAGTTGCTATATGTAACACATTTGCTCCCAGGCAGACTCTTTATTTTCAAAATAAGACCAGTTTCACCTTACTAGTTTGATTTGTTACTGAGGTATACACATTTCAACATTCTGTGTAAAAAAAGAAGAAAAAAAAACATGGTTTCATGTGGAATCACCCAATACCAATACTTCATATTGTCAACTTTTGCCTTTGGTCAGCAAGGAAAGAAGAAGAAACTTCATATCAAAGCGGATCAAAGTTCTATTCGGCAATTGATTGAATTGTGCTTTTAAGTCCACTTTATGCACAGATAGGCTAATTGAGACTGGACCTAAGTGAAATCTGAACCACTGGGCATTGTGCCTCCACCGCGTATCAAACCCGGGACCCCTTGCTTACAAGAGGACGACATATCCACTACACCATTAGGGAGGCCCGTGTTTGGCAATTGAAATATGAATTACATGATTAAACATTTTTTTTAGAGTTATCTTCAAATTTTACTTAATATAATATGGGAGCAAATGCGTACATAAAAAAAAAAATATTAGGTGCAAATTGTTTATTGCATTGGATTCTAGCAATCTTTTGGGAAACTTTGCACGTGGGTATTGAGAACCTTAAGAGGAAATGATGCCTCTCGCTCGAGCGCGACCGTCTCCCGTTTACTTCTGAAAGAAGTAATCAATTCCACTCCTTCTCCGTAACTATTGGACTTACGACCTTCAAATTTTTATGGGACACTTTTCAAAGATTTATTTCATAATCTATTCATTCAAATTTTCATTATCACAAATGGTTTGATATTTGGTTTTATTTACATTAAATTTGGCAATGTTCTTTCCAAATGCCATAAACAGGCGAAGCCAACCTCGACCCTTTACACGGGATGGGGTCTTTCCCGGTGGTTGGAGGTTGTTTTTTTTTCCCCTCATTTCGGCAGGACCGCGAGGGAAGGGAGGGGTGTTAGTGGCCCGTCTGCGTTTGGCCACGGAATGCTTGAACCTCCTTTCAGTGTGTTTTACGAAGCAACGGGAGTTTGTGTTTTATTTGTAACAAGTGCCAAACCTTTGTTGGAAGAGTAAACCTTCAAGAAATGGAAGATGGAAGAGAGAAAAGGCGCAGAATACCATATTCAAAGGTTCGAAAGAAGAAATCTCGGCAGGGTGCTCTTCTTCGGAATTACTGGAAAAACCGCAGAGAAGCTGAAGCACACATGTAGGCAGGCAATCATATGTTTCTGACATTTTTCCCAGAGTTCACAATATTTTTTATTTGCTTTATTTTTACTTAAACTTTTGTCCAATTTTGGCTAATTTGCGAAGATGGGGATGAGTAATTATATGATGAAATTGATGAATGGACACTCACAAACATCCATGCCCAGGCCGGGAACCCGGGACTCCTGGCGTTAGACCGCAATGTGCTAACCACTCCGCCACGGGAGCCGGCCGAGTTCACAATGAAAATTGTTTGCATGTCACACATACCTATATTTTCTACATTTAATGGACAGCCTCAGTGGCCAAATGATTTGAGTCAGCGACTCAAAATCTCACCGCCGAAGATTCCAGGTTCGAACATCGTCCTGGGTAATGTACACGTTTTCTTGAAAATTCTATTAATGTTTGAATTAGTAAGATTTCTGGACAGATTTCATTAGTGTATATCCCACGACATATATTGATCGCTGATCATATAAATTACAAACTATCTGTTGAAAATATAAATTACAAATTTGCGCTATCTGGGTGTCGTTCAATTTGTCTTTCGAACATGGATTCGTATAAAGTGTACGCAATTTAGGCTTTTCAAATCTCATTTCACAGTGGATGTTTTTTTATGTGGAAGCAATTCTGTGAAGACTGAACTAAATATAATCTAAAAACTAATTTTTGACATAAGCACAGAAATAAGCATAATATTTCTAATAACGCCTTCTTTGACGAGATCCCAAGAGAAGAAATGGAGCACCTCTTCAACCTGGACATTAACGATAGGTTAATTATCATCTCTTAAACATGTAATTCAATTTCTGTAACAGTGCATTAATTATTGTAATAGGCCCGAACCCGAAGTGACATTGGAACATGCTCTTCACAGGAATATTAGAAAATGGAATCCAAGAAGTTAAATGAAGATAGAAATGTTTTAGTGTTCCAAGGTAAAAACCTGCAATTTTCTGACTGTCTTCGTTTGGATATCACTTTAATTCATTCCTGAATTAACAAACTTACGGACAGAAAACGGCAACAAAAGTTTCACTAGAATATCTTACAAAAAAAGAAGCTCAGTTAATTACAAAAGAAGAAGCTCAGTTGTAATAAAATAAGCCAAATAATATTTTCAGCGAGTTTGCAAGTGCTGAGTATTTAGATTCAAAATAAAATATTAGTGTTGAACTAGTGTTTATTGACTAAATTATATACAAGGTGTGGCTATTAATATCCAGGACTCACCCGAGAGGGGCGCTGCTGGTATCCGGTAGGTAGTACATCTGCACATGCACCCCGAAGCATGTGCCAGTTGGAGACAAGAGCTTGGCTGGGAAAGACGCGTCGAAACGTATCTGGTGAAGTGTTGTTGTCGAAGTGGTAAAGTGGTGTTGTGGAAGTGCAGAAATGGAGCAAAGGGTGAACATCAAATTCTGCTTCAAACTGGGCAAAAGTGCGACAGAAACACATGCAATGTTGAAGCAAGTGTATGGTGAGCAAGCATTATCCCATTCCCGAACATTTGAATGGTATGGACATCTTCGGGACGGGCGCGAAAGTGTTGAAGATGACGCCCACATCGGAAGGCCGATTTCCGTCCGTACGCCTGAAACAATTGAGAAAGTGCGCGAGCTTGTAACATCGGATCGGCGACTGACTATTTGAATACTGGCCAGTGAACTGAACATAGACAAAGAGGTGGTTCGCCAAATTCTGATGCAAGACCAAGGGAAACGCAAGGTGTGTTCCAGATTTGTTCCACACTGTTTCTCAGACGAACAAAAGCAACACAGAATGGACACGTGTGGTGAACACATTGACAACGCTGACGCTGACCCTGCTTTCCTGGATTCGATAGTAACGGGTGACGAATCGTGGTGCTACCAATACGACCCTGAAACCAAGAGACAGAGTGCAGAATGGCAGTCTCCCAGCTCCCCTAAACAGAAAAAGTTTCGATTTAAAAAATCAAAGGTCAAAGTCATGTTAATCGCTTTCTTCAATGGTGAAGGACTGATTCATCATGAATTTGTTCCACCTGGCACGACTGTTACAGGACAGTATTACGCAGAAGTTCTTGCCCGACTGCGACAAAGAATTCGCAGAGTACGTCCCCGTTTTCGACAGAATGGGAGTTGATGTCTGTTGCACGACAATCCCCGCCCCCACATTGCGTTGCCAGTGAAGCGGTTTTTGGCCAAGCATGAAGTCGTAGAGCTGCATCATCCACCATACTCTCCTGACTTGGCCCCCGCATACTTCTTTTTGTTCCCAAAACTCAAAACTGTGCTGAAAGAAACACGGTTTGTGGATGTTGAAGACATCAAGAAGCACGTGACGTCGACATTGAAGAGCCTTCCGAAAGAAGACTTTAAAAGTTGTTTCCGCAACTTATACAGCCGAGCACAGAAGTGTATTACGGCAGGTGGGGATTACTTAGAAACATATTAAAAGGGTAAGTTTTTCACATCATCTGTTCTGGTGTTATTAGAGCAGTCCTGGAAATTAATAGCCACACCTTGTATTTTGCACATGTACATATTTGTTGTGTGTATATGATAAGAAAGGGTGTCGCCGATAAGCTGTCATTCTTCTGCTGCCTTCCTGCTTAACTGACATCTATCGTGAGTACAGTTTTAATTAAAATTATTGATTTGATTTGCTTTCTTTTACTTCGCTTTCTGTGCCATTTTTGCTAGGATGGTGATGAGAAATGATATGATGAAATTGATGAGTGGACACTCACAAACATCCATGCCCAGACCAGAATTCGAGCCCAGGACCCCTGTCGTCGTAGCTCGATGTGCTAAGAACTCCACCACGGGGGCCGGCAGCTTCAATTAAAAGCAACACAATTAAAATCAATCAATTTAATAATACAATAGTCAATTTTATACGGAATAATAATATATTTTTGATCAGAAAGGGGTTTGTCAATAATAATGAACAGAAATTAATTTAATGATGATGCCTTGAGGAACTTATATGCTATAATATTGCATTGGTCCAGTGATTGGTAACTAATTTAAATTTATATTTGTCAGTTTTTATGATTATACCATACTTTCCAATTGTTAGCATGAACTATAAAAAAATTGAAAGGTATTTACGAATAAATTTGTTGGGACTGGGCATTGTCCTATAAAAGAAAAAAATACTAGGCCGCGGTCTCGAAAAGGTTGAGAACCACTGGGATAGAGTAACCAACCTACCATCTGCTCTGTGCTCCTATGGTCACCAGCAAGTGGAGAATAGAAGCTGCTGCGAATTTTGTCACGCTGCCCCTGCCCATGGCTATAGTAAAAGGCCGAGGCTATTTATTCTGGAGGCTGCAGTTCACTCCCCCTCCCCTTTCTCTCAATCCCTCCTATCAGGTGAAACACTAGAAACTACTGCCCACTCGGTCCCGTCGATTCTCGAAACCTGTTTTCTTTACCCTCGCTGAAAATGAGGAAGAAAACAGAATCGGAAAGTGAGAAGCCGACCATTTAGCGAGGCAATTGTACGCTGTTGCCAAACTCAATATAATTAAAATCAAGTATGAAATCATTAGTGCTACAGAGAATTTGAGTGAATAGATTATGAAATAAACCTTTGAAAAGTGTCCCATAAAAATACGAAGGTCGTAAGTCCAATAGTTACGGAGAAGGAGTGGAATTGATTACTTCTTTTAGAAATAAACGGGGAAAACTCATCTTTCTAGGAAAGGGAGGGGGAGACGGTCGCGCTCGGGCGAGAGGCATCATTCCCTCTTAACATTATATACATACAATAGAACAAAAATACTACATTTATATGTATTTACCTGAGTAAGGCACTTTATACTATGAACCAAAAAGGCAAGTTGGCAGACCAGATCATTGCCTATCCTAACATGATTAACAATTTCATCCTCTCCAACTTATCTCATAAAAATAACAACAATCTGGAATTATCGAGTTGCCTCCATGAAATACAGCTCTAACAATAAACCTACAACACATACATCAAGCCTTAGTTTACTAGACTCAACAGAACACACACACACACACACACTACACTACTTACATTTACCAAAAGTAACAAGATACACTACTTACATTTACCAAAAGTAACAAGATAAACATAGATACATAATGTAGATTCACAACAATGCAGAAACTATTGGTGCAATCATTGGCAATAAGTTCATGGTGTATAAAAAATTATAACAACACTGCTACAAATGCACAATACACAAAGCAACTCAGCACTGACAGTACACATGATGAATGATATTTTAGCATCTTGGCATCAACTAGACTAGATTATACTACTCAGGAACACAGTTGTATTTATGTGATGTAATGAAGAGGAATAAGAACCTCAGATTTGTTTTATGCACTGAAATATAATTTTCTAATCATCAAATTATAAGGAACACACAATTTGTTGCATAATGACATGAAAACCACAATATTTATAAAAAATATGTTATTTTTTTACTGTTGAAATATGCAGAGAAATTAGAAAAAAAAATATATATTACATCATTCCGAGAAGATGTAAAGAAATCAAAACCACGAACAAGTAAATCTCACACACAGATAGAATGCATACATGCTTAGTAAAGTGAATAACATTCCTTTTCTTTAAGTTTAGAGGACGATCTTATTTACAATTTCAAGAATCTAACATAACAAAGGATGTGACAGTTGTATGATGTTACTTTAAATAATATTCCTGTCTTTTTTTATTCATACTACGTTCATTTCTTGGGAGTTAATTTTGAATTTGTATTATCTTTCATCCAAACTTATATGCATATATAACAGCGCACATTCTAAAATGTCAAAGATCTTTCTTATTTACATATTAACTTTAATTATGCAGATTCATATCTGTTTATTTATTTTATCCAACCTTCACTTATAGTTGTGAGGATACATTAATGAAACATTAAAGTAAAGGCTGCATTATCAGTATGGGAACCTTCAGAGCAAATAAGTAAATGTTCTTATTTTTAGGAAATAAGCATCTTTCTTCTTGGGAGGAGGCTGAACTAGAAAGGGTTTCTTTTAGTAAAATACATAATTTGATGAAGAATCAAATTCATTATTTTCAAGAACTTTCAAGTTCCAGTTTAAATTTTGTACAAATGACTTTATGTTACATACTGAGGAAATGCATCTCGAGATTAAGACTGGGGCATGTCAAAATGTCAGCATATTCACATGAAATAAAAATAGTACATTTAGCTAATTTATCTGTGGAAAGTTACAGGCAGGAGAAATACTTTATAAATGTCTAAATATGGAACAGTTACCTATTTTTGTGCAATCAATGTCATATCAACCAAATATACAAAAAGCAGGGATGGTTTATTATTTTTTGGATACAATGTAATGCTACAATGTAATGGACTAACATGAATAATAAACTTCACCATACAGTTATTTAACACAAAATACATGCAAATACCCTTAAAAAATACTACAGTAAGCCAATACCATTACTGATGATGATAATCTTAAGATTCCAAGTGCTGTATTAATTTTTAAATTAAAAGTTTTAAAATAGTTTCAACTGTCAGAATATAATAATCTGTTACAAAAATACCATATTAATATATAAGACTTTTGATTTTAAATACTCACACATACAAATATGAAATACATAAATATGATTTAACTGAACTAGCTATAAGAAATAGCTTATGGCACACTGAGGCTATATTAACACACTGAAAGATTAAGTGAAAAGTATGTGTAGATAGATATCTGTGAAACTTTGCAATGCCCAATCCAGAGCTGTAAGTTGCAGAAATTGTGGGGAGGTCAGTGGCTGACTTGGTAGTTTACTGGTACAGCACTGGCATGCAATACTGAAGACCTAGTTGACTCAATTCCTGGTTGAGTCAGAATTTTTGCATAACTTATAATTGTTTGTTTACACAGAATTACTGCACATTCTGATATGTGAATAATTCCCATGATCTTCAGATTCTGTAAAGTGTCATCCAGTGTTTTACATATGTCATGGGATACTCACACATGAAAAAAAAAAAGTCAGCTGGTGTTTGTAATTAATGTAATTAAACAGTATTGGTAGCTCAGTCCTAGTAAGTACATATGATTAACAAATAACCTAAAGCCCTAAATCAGAAAGTCTACATAAACCTGTACATGATCTCTTACATAATGCCCATACTTAGTATTAACTTCTATTGTCAACTTTAGCATAAAAATCATGGTGAAGTCATAAAATTAAAAATAATAAGCTGACGAGAAAAAAAACCAGTCAGAATACAAGTTTTGGAATAAATATTCAACAACTACATTCTGTTGTCGGCCATGGTAATCATGCATATGTTAGGGAAGGGACAAAATAATTTATCCATTGCACTTCTTCAATTGGTACATTATTTAATCAGTAAAATTGTCAATTATTTTACTAATCCAATATTTTTATGAATAGCCTGTAATAGTCATAAGTAAGAACTAATCATAAACGTCAGTATTTTGTACATGTCATAGGATGCTTATCTATGACTGTGTTTGCAACTTAGAAGTTCATATTTAAAATTGATTTAAAAAAATGTACATTTCACGAATCAAAAAACTTATGTCAGAATAGCACAGGAATTTTCTAAATATTGTATCAAAGTATATGTCTCAGAGTACGAAAGTAGCTATTACAAATATAGGTACTAAACAAATTGCCATGTATACTTCTGTTTCCAGCACTAAATGGCTTAAGAGTAGAAAAAGATTTAATATATTTTGAAAATTTTAATTTGAGACTATTGTTTTGGTTAATCATGAAATACATTCCATTTCTGATTTTTAAATAAAACAATTCTCAAAATTATGAAGATAAAAGCCATGAGAATTATTTTTTGTGACCATTTCATTGGATACTGAATTCAAAAATTGATTGTAATTCTTCATTAATTATGTGACTTGATATCAGATTAGTGTGGTATAGGTTACCAATTTCACCAAATGTTACTTATGTGAGCAAAAATAAAAATATTTGCCCATTCCTAACACATATACATCTAATACAGGAAAATAATAAAAACTAAAACAAGGGGGAAAAAATGTTAGTATATATTAACACATATTTTTTTTTAAAAAAAAGGAATGTTTCCTGAAACTTTCACATAAAACTCTTACATGTGAACTGACACCCCTAAATAATAATTATTCACATTATAGATTGTCCAAAAGGAAAAAAACCTTGGGACGAAAAGTCCCCGCACAGCTTTCCCTTCTTCCCTCCACCTCGGGCCATAAGGAAGCATGGTCCACTCTCCCCCTTCACTACTCGTGGGAGTACGGTGCACAGGAGTCCCGGGTCTGCGCAGGTTGTTTTGCTCGTGGTTCCACTATAGAAGTTACAGAACAGGAACTACAATACATATCTTTCGATACCCAACGCACAATGATGGGGGAAGGAGTAGTGATACCGTTAAGAAATAGCATGGTTAAGGCTAGAAATTTAAATATATAGCAAATCAACATTATGGAAAATCGTATTTAAATTAATGTACTTCGTTACACCATATTTATGCATAGTTGGCCATTCCTACATGAGTGAGTATATTTTAACCATTTTTTCACAATATTTACTATATTCTTGTATTTTCAAGGTATAAAAGACTTTGTACACTTAGCTATCTCCAAAGAAGATTTATTTTCTTCTTCTGCGTTTCCACGGGATTTTTAGAAGTGTATATTCTCAGCTACACAAATTGAGGATGATAGGGAAGAAAAAGCTGTTTTGGGGGTGAGGAAGCTGCTGTTTCTCTAATATTTCTGCATATGGTATTGATACTTCAAATGAAATAGATTAGCCTACATACTTTCAAATTTCACATTTCTTACTTGATATTTTCTATTTTTTAATTCTTAAAATCATGATAAATAATACAAGTATGTTAAATTTATAAAAAAGATAGTATTTCATGTCATGTCATCAACATAATAAAAACTGACCAAGTTACAAAACATATCTTGTTTTAACCTCTGAATTTCTGGATCAATCTCAACCCTCCTTCAGGAATGAGAGATACATAAAATTAAAACATAATTACAATAGTTTAAAAGGGGAAATATAAAAACTTGATGTCCTGATCATGTCTTTGAAGTGATCAGTCATTTCTTCTTCTCTCATAAATTGTACTTTCTTCTCAAGAAACCCTTCCACCCTTTTTTTACATCCCTGAAGAAGGATAGAAGTCAATCTGAAAATTAGGAGGGAAAAACAAGGTACATATAGTGATTTTATCTTCTATATATATATGATCCGTGGCATAAAATACTACCTTCTTATAAGTGTAGCATACTACTATTTATAATAATAATAATGTTGGCACAAGGAGTAGGTGCGCTACACTGAATAATTTCCATCACAGTTTTCTGTCTGTTAATGAACAAAAAGAAATAATATTTAACCCATTATTTCATACTGTACAAATTTACGACAAGCCTCTTGTGATTTAAAGGTTCCAACGAATAAGCACATCATTATCCTATGCATATCCTTAACACAAAAACCACGTACGGTTTTACAATTGCCAATCGTATTAACTCTTCCTAAATTTATGTTAAAAGGCATATTTATATATGACCACTGGCAGGACTATAAAGACATCTTTGTGATAAATTTTAGTGTTAGGCATGTCCTGTTGGTATAACAACTGCTGGGAATTTTTATCCATTTATCCATGCTTCTTCATTCCTTAATATAGACCCAGTCCCGAAGAATAAATCATTGACATTGTGTTGAAATATTGGCAATAAGGAGCCAACTGTCACATACAGGCATGTCTTTAACATTAATGTACAGTCATGGAGACTTCTGGATTGTAATGATACCATTGAAAGTCAATGGAGATATTAGAACCCAGAACTGTCCGTGGCTGTACAAAATATGTTTGTTATTTTTTATTATATACATGTTTATTCCAATACACAGTGTTGTCACCCTCTTTTATATATATATAAAAAAAATCACAAGGGGCTCATCTGTAGGGGATTCTGTAAAAGTTAGATCACTAAAATATCAAATGAGAAAGGGTTGAAGTAATACCTTTGGAATTTTAAATTCACTTTCACCATTGATTGACATTTCAAACCTCTGTCTTCAAACTAAAATGGTCAACAATATACAACACTAAAAAATTCCTTTTCATTTAAATGCATTCTCAACAAACCAAATATGCATTCAATATGATACATTCACAAAAAAGCATACTCCCAAACATACACATATGGTTTTGTTTGTTGCTTTGAACTTGGTTTGAAGAAAAAGAAGAAGAAAAAAAAAGCATGTGGAAAGTGAGTTATTACCTGTAGGAACTATTTTGCTCTATCCCTGACTGTCACAGCAGATGGCCCCTTTTCGAATTATGAAATATTAGTGTTCATCACACAATGCACAAAACACTGTTATTTCCCTCCATACAAATCACTCAATTTGGATAAATTCACACTGCCAATATATGTACGTTAATATTAAACAAAAACATTAACAAAAGGACAAAACATTTGCTTCAATAGCAATATCAATATTTTTCAAAGAAGGGGTAAAACTTGTTTTCAAGTGATAAGCATGCGACTGAACACATCATCTTCTACTAACCTTGTAATTACAATGTTACACATGAATGTTAGTTAGTACCACTTTACATGACATTTTCCTGTATTAGTATCAGAAAAAACTTCACAATGTCAATAATTCCCTCACTGTAACAGCTAATGGTTGATATGAAATATTGATCTTAATCTTCAAACAAGCATGCAAGTGTTGTCAAACTCCTTTCACCTATCACATTCATTCTGTCTTCAATTTTACATAACATCAAATTTCATATATTAACATTCTTTGTGATTGTCCATGTTACCACAATATTCATTCTTTGATTTATTTATACATAAAAAATGTTCCCTCTGTGGTATTCTTTAATATATTTTTGATGTCTTAATGCCTCAAATATGTATCGTTTTCAGGTACCATGAAACATCAAAAAAATGATAATACATTTAAATATAGCAGAAGAACAATGTGTGTACATATAAACAAGTCCAAGTTCATGGCACCAATATCACGTTCAACCTACCTTGCAACAAACAGGTAGCACAAATACAACACAAAAACAGTTATAAACCCTCTGTACTTTCCAGAATCCACCAGTGTATCAGCTAGTGCACCACTGACACATGCTTTGGTGTTCTATAATTCACCCAAGTTTTCACCACGTTAAACCGTGACATTTTGCACCAACTTGAAGAGCTGATGCAGCTGGTGCATTTAAATGACATCTGCTTTGAAACTTGTTCTGATTCATGATATCAGTTCTGCAGGTAAAAGTATGAAATGTCACACAGATTTTGTTGCATTGAGAGTGAATAAACTGGATGCTGATGTACACTGCCGATATCTTAAATAGTACTGCTCCTTCACTTGCAACAACAAGATGTTGTTTCATCAAAGCATGCCTCTGTATTATGCTGCAACGTGCAGGAAAGCCTCCACACACACACTCTTGAATATTTTTTTCCAAAGAATGCCAATTAAATTTATGGTGAACATGTAAAATGAGCTATCGCTATGTGAGAAGATATCATATTCATAAAATAACTTTCAACTGACATTTTCCTAATAAACACGAATTTAGTCTTGTTTTGTTTCAGTATGAAGTTTTCAGAATTAACTGAATTTGACATCACTTTTCGTTCGTCAGCTGATACACGCAGGTGAATTCGGGAAAGTACGACCTAACTTTCTTCCCCGTATCAGGGCCATCACTAGGGAAAGAATTTGCAGATGAGGTAGTAGTTTCAATCAGATTCTTCCGAATAATCCATACAATGGAATAATTTCCAACAGTCTGTGTCTAACAACTGAGTTAAATGTACTTCCTCTTACATCCTACCTGTAAAGGGTTGAAAGTTATGGTTTAAATTTTTACTTGTATTCTCCCTGTATTTGAATTACGATACCTCCTAACGCTAAATACCACCATGAAATTGATAGCGGGCAAGTACCATGAGGGAAAGTTGAAAAGAACTCTGAAGAGAGAGTTCAAGAGTACATGAAACCTGTTGTTGCAAGTTAGGTCAAACAAGTCTGTTCCAGCACAAGGCAATGGGTATTTTTAAAAATTCAATCACCAATATCTGCAAATATACAAAAAAATAGTTAACATTCTTTGAAATATTTAGCCAAGACACAATCAGTACCTCAACATCATCACATTTAATGCTTTTTTAAAGAGTAGATCATCAGAATGCATTAATTAGGGTTCAATTTAGTGCATGCAAGTCAATCAAACAGAACAGAAATATGTTTGCACGTCAACAGCATATACAACTACAGGACAATATTATTTATATTATAATTAATTTTTTGCACACACACAGCCAATTAAGAAGCTCTGATGTAAAGAATTTGTCTTCACATAACATTCTTTTATCAGATAATTTACTAAAAGCATATGGAACAAATACTGCAACAGAAAAGAAACACAGACTGCATTACCTAAATCTTCCCACCTCAATTCTAGTTTCATAAATTCTAACTGAATATGTAATAAACTCCATCACACTTAAACTAGGCATAAAGTTACTTTTCAACAAACATTATTAACATTAAATAGTTCTGCTTCTTATTTAAACTCATACTGTTTCTTTTTTATACAAAACTAACACAATAAAAACTTCCATTCTGCTAACATACAAAATAGCTATCTTGAGCCACGTATCATCCACATACACACACTTATGAAAAATGTACATATGTACAAATGCTTCTTTACCCTTTGGTGATCCAAGCACAACTTCATTCTACTGAACATATACACACTGAAAGATTATCACGGACAGCATAACATGAGGCACATTCTTGCAGAATAGACTACTCATTCTGGTCTTCATTGATTAAGCTTACTTCACTAACACTTCTCTTCGAACTCTTCTTCACAAACATCTCCCACAGCCATTGCACCAAGAAGTATACCAATAGCAAGCCACACATGCTCATAAGGGCTGCAAATAAATCACAGATATTAAATTATAAAATAATACATATTTTTGCTAGTAAAAAAAGGAGGGGGGCGACTTAAATAGATGCATCAAAAAACTCTGTTAATAAGTTGCATATTTCTTTGTAAATAAGGAAAGCAATGCCTTTATGAATTATGGGTCTCTGATGAAATATGTAGTGCTAATTCTGTTGCCTTGTAATCAAGTGTTTTAGGGTTCGATCCCCGGTGCTTCCGACTGGACTTTAAACTGTAGGTCCAATCACAACAGCCTATCTGAGCAGAGTGAGCTTCTAACTAACTTTGAAACTTCATTAACTGTAAGAATTATTTCACAGACCCCATGAAAAATTCAGGTGTATATACAGCCTACAATGTAGTTACAAAAGGAAATACATTGGGCCTCCAAATGCCATGTTTAAAGGCAGAATTCAGGATCATTTATAATGTATAACAAAAGAAAAGAGAATTTTGGGCTTGCTTCTCATAAACTGGGCAATATATACCTTCCTCACACCAACCAAAGAATATGACATCGCATGACTTCATCTGGATGACATAATACATGCATACAACAATATTAACATAGCAACTGAACTATTTCAGTTCTGTATTTGATTCTTTTTTACTTCTTGGGTTAATCGTAACAATGAGGATGAATAAATAGTCCTTAGATGCTGAAGCTGCTCTCTGCAGTATTAGTTTCAACTTCAGTGATGTTTTCAGCAAGTAATTTTAAATTATGTACCACTCTACAAAAAATTATAATCTTCGAAACTAAGCATGATAGAATTATGAATCATACCTCACTTTCTTGAGCACAGATCAGATCAGGCTACAAGGTGATGCTCCTAAAAGCTGCATATGTTTCAGTAATTAGATGAAGAAAGTACCAAAACATTATTTCATGAAAAATTAACTTTGCTCCCACTGTAAAAAAGTGTGTCATTTCCAAGTTCCCTATTAAAATATGAAATCTCATATGGCACACAACATCAATGTCTAAGGGGCAGAGGGAATGGAATTGACTAACCAGTTTGTGTATGATGTCCTACAAGAACTAGCTAACTAACTTTCTAGTCTTCTTAAACCCAAAGGTTTATGGCTGCAGCAACACAAGCCTTCCATCTGTTCCTATCCTGGGCAAGATCAATCCAATCTTTTCCATCCTTACCGATTTCCTTTAGGTTCATCTCAACGTTACCCCTCCATCTTGGTCCTGGCCTTTCTACAGGTCTCTTACTATTAGGATTCCCAACAAGAATTCTGTAAACTCTTCTTTCCTCTCCCATTCATGCCAAATGGCCTGCCCACCTAAGTCTTCCTGATAGGGATGTGCCGAAGCCGATTACAGATGTATGAAAATCGGCCGAGATTGACACATCAGCATCGGTATCGGAATCGGCAAAAATCCGATATTTAAACCGATACAGATTATACTAGAGTTTTTACCTTCTAATAAGTTTTATATTCTAGTTTTCTAAGATTTATTGAAAATTTGGTTATGATTCGTCATTATTAGAGTTTTTGTAATAAAATTATTGCAAACTCTCATTCAGAGGATCAACCTAACTATAAATCGGAAATAAAACAGTACATTGCTGAACCAAGATCTGCTGTTGTATTGGAAATTCAAAAATGAATAACCAATCCTGAGAAAATACTTGGGCATACCTGCTGCATCAGTATTCAGTGATTGAGTGTTCAGTGTTGCTGAACAGATTTGAGATAAGAGAAGAAGTAGGTTACTTCCTGAAGTGCTTCCAAATCTCGTGTTTCTGAAGTTGAATCTGGCAGAACAGGAATTCATTTTGCATTTAAAAGAACTGCTTGTGTACTAATGTTAAATCTCTTGAGAATCTATGTTCTTCTTAAAGGTTCACGTAACATTTTGTAGATGCAAATGTACATTCGCATCTCTTGAGAATATATATGTATATACATATGATATGCAATAGAAATGTACATAGCAAATTTATTTTTGTCATGCTGAAAATAACATCCCATTTCTGTTTAATAATCTTATGTATCGGAATCGGTTAAATATCGGCATCGGTATGGGTTCCAAAAATTATCGGTGAGTACATCGGCATCGGTAAATTTTCAGCTTCGTCACATTCCTACTTCCTGATTTAATTATTCTAATAATATCTGGACATGAATACAAATTTTGAAGTTCTCAATTATGTAACTTTCGCCACTGACCTGTCTCCTCACCCCTTTTAGGTCCCAAATATTTTTTTAAGGATTTTATAATACGAAGTTGTAGTATATCCAGAATGGTGGAAATTGTGAGGTGGCAGAGGTTTGCTTGTTAGCTCATTGGCAGAGCACTGGCACAGAATGCCAATGATCCAAATGCCAATCGCTGGTTGGACCATGATTTTTTCACCTACTTTTTCTCAATATTAACAGCAAGTTTTTCCATGCAGTCAATAGTATGAATGGTCTTATGTTAGTGGGAGACTTAAAAGTTCAGTGTTGACCCAGCATTATGTGGACATTGGTAGCCCTTTGCCTTGTGCATTAAGTACAGTTCAGTTTAGTTATAGTTCAGTTAAAACAGATTAAATCCTGCTGCAAGAGAGAGACCACAGTTGTATGATTGCTCATACAGATGTTTCAACATCAAGATAAGAGTAATGCAATAAATTGAAACAATTGCGAACAACATTTGAAAAACATTCAACTGAAAGTGAGATGAAGTAACAACTCACCTGCGACAACATATGCAGCAATTGTTAAGGCACTTTCAGCAGGGGCCACTGGTGGGTGAGCACACGATTTGGTATCTTCAAGAGAGAAACAGAGAAAAAATGATTATGGGAAGTGAAAAGTAGATCATATTATATGATTTTCATTTCATCAGCGTTTTAATGTCACTTATGAGCATTTTTGCTGCTCTTCAGAAAGATATACATGCACACAAGATAGTATCTCTAAGGTCCAGATAAAATTCAAATATAATTCCAGGATTTCAAGATCAATTTTCCAAAAATTCAAGGTAAAAAATAACAATTTTTTTAAAAAAAAATTAAGAGGTAATTTTACACTAACCATTTAGGAATAGTTAGTTCCCTGTACATCTTACTAAGAATTTTAATAATTTATGGACACCCTTCATAAATGTTGACTAACTTAGGCTTGAGTCTTGGTTGAGCTGCATTTTTCATTTAAATTTAAGGCGAGGAGGGACAATTACACACTAGTTGTGCATTTATTTCAATATCGTCGGATTGGGCACTGCTATTTATAAAAGGGTTTAGTATACGAGAGAGTATGAATTTCTCTCCATGTTGCAAGTGGAGACTGTTTCTCAAGTTGATTAGTAAGCTAGACACGATGTTTGAAAAATATGATTAATAAGTATTTACAGAATCCCATGTATTCCTTATGGGAAATAAACATAACTTCAAATTACGGCTAATCAAATGGGAGTTTCGACTTTTCCTTCTACTATGACATAGTTCAACGTGTCCTTTTCCGTCCTTGCACTTTTCTATGACATTGGATGTTTGATATTCCAATGAGAACAAATAAAATAATGGTCCCATAAACCTAATTCATTTCTCCTTGCCTCATACGGCCATCCTGGCAGTGTTGCCAAACCTGATGTGCATAAAAGAGCTACATTTCACCATTAACAGAACTAAAGATGACTTCCAAGGAGCTAGATTAACGAAGGCTGCATAAAGTGCCTCCAAGGGTAATTAATTTTAGGTGTCAGAGGGGTGGGGGTGCTGCTATTACCGTTAGCTTTGAAAAGATGGCAATTTATTCTTAGTTTTCACCGCCTAGATCTGGCACCATCACCCATCTCAATAATCCAATGATGTTCATATGAAATCGAAAATAAAGGATTCGCAGATAACAATATTGTCATCTTCACCTTAGCCACAGTGCTATATATAAAAATACCTGGGGAGGAAAGAGGGGGGGGGGGGGGTTGGTGACGGAGCCTATATATGAATATCACACAGTATGTACACTCATGGCAAAGGTTGATCTTTATGGGCCGAAGACAGTGGTGGCATCATGATGGGGCAGAGGGCACGTGCCACAAACGAGTTCTTTTTCTAAAAGAACTTCAAAATATATACTTTTTCCGTGACTAATGCAACATTTATATGAGGCACATTCAGGACTTTCAAACTAGCAGTTAGCAGCAGAAGATTTCTTCCATTTAAGAATTTACACACTCCATATATATATGTATTCGAAAAGTAAGTACCGAAAGGATGTAAAAAATAAAGTAAAATAGTTTTGTACCTTTTTTTATTTGCATTGCATTTTACAGACCCTAAACTACTTTTCTACATAGTTTCCACCATTCTTCAAGCATTTAATATAATAGGAGATGAAGATGAAATAATTGAAAGATGGACACAATATTTTGAAGAATTACTAAATGAGGAAATTCTAGAAGATACAAATGAAGAACACCTACCCTACAGTAGCGAAGCGTAGTCTTACGAAGGAGGCAAGCAATGTTTCAGTACAACAAAACATGTAGTACAACGACATGCCGAGGGGAAAGATTCAAGGTTTATAGCCTCATTTACCCAGTCGCTGGATTTGTCAAAATATCGTAATAAAGTGACTGTACTAAAAATAAACCATATGATCCGCAAACGTCACATTTACTTTTTTAAAAAGATCCAGGTAACGTTATTCATATGATATTAAACGTTTTGCATATGCGAACTTTCCGCATACGACTAAAGGGAGACGGAATTTCTTACTTACTTATTAGTACCTTTATTTGTTCATTATTATTTAATATGGTCAAACGGTGACCAAACCGATTTAGATAAAAAAAAAATGGGAATCAATTTGTTTATTTTACGCTGCATGATGTAATTTAGTATTTTTGGGCACCCTAAAAACTGCATTGGAGTAACTTAAACACTAAATAAAAAGTTAAACACAAACAATAAAAAATTCATTTCAAAGCAAAGAAACACATGCATAGACGATGTACTCACCACAATCAATTTCAAACTCTTGGTCCATTGGATGCCACCCTTAGTGACGATATTCATACTCCATTCTTCTTTTCTTCTCTAGAAAATGTTTAAGCACACAATCGTAAAATTTAGTTTCATCCATTTTGAGTTCCTTTAATAGTTCCTTCTCAATGGACAAATGAGCAAGGGCTGACAAGCTTTCCTGACCCATGCTGTTCCTGGCGAATGTCTTGATACGTTTCAGCGTTGAAAACGATCTTTCAACTGACGCTGTTGTGGCTGGTATAGTCAGTACTAGCAGACACAGTTTGTGGAGTTCGGGCATCACTTGTTGTAATTCGTTGTTTACAATGTACTTCAAGATGTCCTTTACACTCTTATTGCGGAAACAATCCCGAGAATAGGCAATACTGAGCTCGGTGTGCAACAAGGTTTTGTCAAAATGCTGGATGTACAGTTGCATAAGCGATGAGAAGGCAGTTTCTGGAAATGTAGCAGCATACATGCGAAATTTCCCGCTATCGAGCAATTCAACAAATCGTAGGGCCTCAAGGTTTTCAAAACATGAAGACAGTTGGCTTATGATGTTGTCTATAACTTCACAATATATACGTTGGTACTGAGATTTTGTGTCGCCTACATTGTTCCTCTTCCTTCTCGGCTGTGGTACTCCTGCAATATCTATTGTCCTTGTATAAATTATGTCAAATTGTTCTCGTTTCTTGGTAATGTCACTTTTGACACTTTCAATTTCTTTGAGGCAAAATCCAATATCCATAGTTTTTGTTTGCAGCACATTAAATAAATATCCCGTCAAGGAAAATATTTCCCCAAACAAGAGAAGAAAAAAGTTGGTTTCGAAACTATCCAGGAATGCCAAGAAACCACCCGCAGAAGAAATTGTTTCACTGTCCCAGTCTTGTGCATTGCCAATAATGTCCTCAAACATTTCAATTATCTTCACTCTATTTTCGGACGTTTTTTGTACAAGCCGTTCACTGTAGTTCCACCTGGTCTGAACCACTTCAGGTAACCTTGCTTTAACTATATCGTCGAGAGCAGCATTTCTTTTTGTCAAATGCGAAAAGAAAGAAGCAAGGCCACTCAGCGTCGGGAAAAACACTTTGCATTCACTAATGTTGCTCACTGTTTGAGAAAGTACTAAATTTAAGCAATGTGCAAAACAGTGAACAAATATTGCACTAGGGAAAATCTGTCTGACTCGTGCTTGTGTCCCCGAGAGATCCCCTGCCATTACGGCTGCCCCGTCGTATGTTTGACACACCAATTTTGATTCCCAGCCTAGTTTTCGAATTGTTTCAACAACGTGGGCAGCAATTACAGCTGCAGTTCGGTTCCTGCTGACATCCTCAAACCCCCAGAAACGCTCAACAATTTTTCCTGACTTCGTCACATAACGAAACATCGTCGAAAGTTGCGATTTCCGTGATACGTCCGAGGATTCATCGATCATAATAGCTACGAACTTGGTTTCACTTACCTCGGCCTTAATTGCATCCGTTATGACACCACTCGTGCTTTTAATAAGGTCATTCTGAATCTCACTTGACAAGCCAGTAAATGTTGTAGAATTCTCCAAATGACTTGCCAGCAAAGTATCAAATTCTGCCAACATATTTACAAGTTCTACATAATTTCCACGATTCAATGATGCCTCACTTTCATTGTGTCCCCAGAATGATAATTCTTGACTACCAAGAAAGGTTATTACACTTGCAAGACGCTTTAAAATATCGCGATTTTGACGAACAACTTTGTTATGGCGCTCGATTGTTACTAGTCTGTGGTGATCCAGAGCAAAATCCACACGAGATTTTCCGAATTCCTTCAGAGTTAAAAATGCCCTTATGTGAGATTCTGCTTTTTCATGTCTCTGTAATGCATTGTGCACGTTATTCAGATCACAGTATCCCTCACTTGACCACACGGAGTTCGTCTTGTGCACGGCGAACAATACGGATGGCCAACAGTACAACCTACTGCGTGCTTCACAACCTGCTAGCCAAATAAACTTGTGGTACAAATTGCTTTGGAAATGTCGCACAAAGCCCCTTGGGCTAACTTGTTTTAAGTCCGGTAAATGCGGTGTTGGTCGACCCCCTTCCACGATTTTCATTTTAACACTTATCTCTCTCGAGCTAAACGAAGCAATTTTCAATTGCTCAATAATACACCTGCACTTCACATCAACCGTTCCTAAATACGCGTTCATTCCGATAAATTCACAGCACAAAACACGAAGCAACAAACACTCACACTATCCCACGCGCTTTCCACAACTGCAAATGCAAGCATCCACACAAGATAACTTTGAAAATCTCTGAAACAACAGAAAGTGATACCAACCTATTTCCTTAATTTTATCTGTCACAAAGGAAAGATATATCAGTTTGGAGATAAAAATTTCGCGGAGGAATCAGAATCATTTCAGCAGAACGAGTATGTACATTAATATTTAAGTAATAAAGTGTCATTCAATGGCGTGCCCGGGGCGAAGGGGGGGGGGGTGGATGATAGACATAACCCCCTTTTGGCCCAATATATCTAAGAAAAAATGTCAAAGGAAGGAAAAGATGACAAAATGGGGACCGTAAAAAGACCCTGGGAACACCACTTGCATCATAATAATAGAACTTAAAACATATTCGGGCCTCCCCGATGGCGCAGTGGTAGTGTCATCGCCTTGTAATCAAGGGGTTCCGGGTTCGATACCCGGTGGAGGCACAAGTGTTTCAGATCCCATTTTAAACTGTAGGTCCAGTCCCGATTAGCCTTACTGTGCATAAAGTGGACTTAAAACAACAAATCAATCAATCAATTATTAAAACATATTCTTGTGCTCATAATATGCAGAATGTATACGATTTACTTCTATGCCATGTACAAATATCAGTAGATAGTTCTTTCTCAGATAGCTTTATTTTCACCCCAAGTTTTATTCAAAAGCAGTCAATTTATTGATTGTAAAATTTGTGAAAGAGCTCACTTGAATTACTGCGTAAATAATTTGGCAGTTGCAAACACTGGTAGCGGTCAATACTTCTGGCGTAATTTGAGCTGGACCGACCAGGAAGCAGGGTGCAGGACCAAGGTCCGTCCAATCTTCCCTCCCTCCCTGAGAAAACTCTTCACGGGGGTGCAGAAATTCCACTGCCCCAACTCCCAATGTCAAAAGCAGTCAATTTATTGATTGTAAAATTTGTGAAAGAGCTCACTTGAATTACTGCGTAAATAATTTGGCAGTTGCAAACACTGGTAGCGGTCAACACTTCTGGCGTAATTTGAGCTGGACCGACCAGGAAGCAGGGTGCAGGACCAAGGTCCGTCCAATCTTCCCTCCCTCCCTGAGAAAACTCTTCACGGGGGCGCAGAAATTCCACTGCCCCAACTCCCAATGTCAACCTTTTTTTACGCGTTTTACATTTCGCGAAATCTAAAATAATTTGTAATATAATATGATATATATGGAATTTAGAACAGTGATAATAACTTCTTTTAGTTATTTTATGACTAACAATTATTATTATATTTGCGATCTTGTTTACGTGTTCATGAAGACAAATATTCGTTACTAGTTTTTGCTGGCAACCTACCCATAGATGAATCCTTCTGTTTCGGTTGAACTCAGCTATTTTCGGGAATCACGCAAGCTCGGAAAGCACAGCTTTTTGTAGAAGCTTTGTGGACGGGTTCCACCAGAATTTCACGCTTCGCCATGTGACTCCTTCGGAGGCCTTATTTTCCCGCAGAACGGCTGCAAGCATTGAGGTTGGTGCTTGCTACAGAGCTGCTGGGGGAGTTTGCAGCCGCATTTTTTCGCGAAATCGAGTGCGATGGAAACTAAATACGGTTAGAACATTAAGTACATTAAATGATATTCGAATTATGCAAGCAGTGCTTGTATTATATCTTCGCCTCTGCTACCCTATATAACTGCAGAACCATGGATCGAAGAACCAACAATTGCAGAAGGAAGCTATAAGCAGACTAAGGAATGAGAAACCACCTGGCGAGGACGAAGTAGTCAATAAATTAATAAAAAGTGGAGGAAATAAATTACATGAAGAGATACACAAATTGATTAAACTGATGTTGGAAAAAGAAGAAATACCTGAGGAGTGGAAAGTAGGCATAATATGCCCTATCTATAAAAAGGTAGACAAACTAACCTGTGCCAACTATAGTGGAATAACCCTTCTAAATACAGCCTACAAAATATTTTCTAATATTCTTCTTACAATACTGAATGTGTATGCTGAAGAAATAATAGGTGAATACCAATGTGGATTTAGAAGAGACCATGGAACTTCAGACCAAATATTTGTTATACAACAGGCAATGGAAAAATTCCATGAGTATATGCAAGATTTACATATGCTATTTGTGGATTTTAAGCAAGCATTCAATAGCATATCCTAACAAAAATTACTTACTTATATGAAAAATAAAGGCATCCCAGTGAAAATAGTAAACCTCGTTAAAATGACCATAAATAACACATCTGCTAAAGTATTAATAAGTGGAAGAGTAGGAGATCCATTTCAACAAAATAGAGGTGTATGTCAAGGGGATGCATTGTCAGCTACTTTATTTAATATTGTTCTGCAGGGAGTTTTTGAATCCCTTGAAGAGAAGGTCATATTGTCTACAAAACTAAAAAGGTTTGTGCATACGATAGCACGAAATGTGAATAAGCTAAAAGAAATTGGTTCGAATTTGATTCAAGGAAAGAAAATGGGTTTGAAAATTAATGAAAGTAAAACAAAATATCTGAAAATGACAATAAAGAAAAGGAAGAAATCGTATACATGACCTAAAAGTTGACAAGTATAACTTTGAAGGGGTTGAAAGTTTTGTTTATCTTGGATCAACAGTTAATAATAATAATAATACAGTTAGTGAAGAGATACAAAAAAGAATATTGGTAGGAAATCGAGCATACTTTGCAAATCTCACACTACTAAAATAACATCTAATATCAAGATCAACAAAAATGAAAATATATAGAACACTAATAAGACCAGTGGTAGTATATGGCTCGAAAAGTTGGAATATTAGTGCCGACGATGCCAACAAACTACGTGTATTTGAAAGAAAAATAATATGAAGAATTTATGGACCAGTCAAAGATGGAAATATCTGGAGAATATGCATTAACATGGAAATAGACAATATATTAGAAAAGAAAGATATTGTGAGATTTGTAAAATGAAATGGATTAAGGTGCATTGGACGTCCTGAGAGAAGCAGAAAGGAAAGATATCAAGAGCTATTCACCGTGCCAAGATGAAAAGCAGAAGAAAACGAGGAAGACCACGAAACTGATGGCTAGATGAAGTGGAGAGTGATCTGAAAACCCTAGGAGTAAGAAATTGGAGAAATGCTGCAAAGGATAGAGAACAATGGAGAGCTGTAATTGGGGAGGCCAAGGTTCATCCAGAACTGTAGTGCCGGATAAGTAAGTAAGTAATAACCGTAAACTACAGGAAAATAATTCTACAATGCAAGCAATGCGTACATACAAGAAAAACTAGTAAGTAGTCCAGTCAAAACATTTCAGATGCATCTGGGAGAAAAAAATTGATTGTAAACTTCACCCATCAGCTCTCATGCAGTGACTTCAAAACATTATGAATTCTCAATTTTGATCAGTGCTGAAAGTGGGAAGAGGGGGGAGGGACATGGGGGGAAGAAGTCTATCTCCCAGTTAAAAATATTTTCATAAAGCATTTCCTCGGCTAGGATGATTTCCATAAGCATACCCCCACTTACTTATCTCCATCTTGATCCATACAAGTATCTCCCCAGCTAGAAATCCACTTTAAGCACTGATTTTGATGACTGACAGCAGTTTGTTAGAAAGCTGCACTCTCACTGTACATATCAGAACAAATACACACAACCATTTACGACTGTGTATTGAGCATGTTTCAATCCAGCCTTTGCAGGAAGGGAATTGCTATCAACACTTCTTCAGAGAAAAGATGTACAGTGCTTTTCAAGGTCAAGTCATTCATGGAGCAGGGCTGGGCAGTGAGAGCACATCTGCCAGCATTTAAACCCTCAGCTCTACACTGGCCTTGGCACTGGATACATCAGTGCTTCAGTATCCAAATAGCTGGTGTTCAGTTTGCACATGGTTGTGAAGTGTTAAGGTGTTAACAATGTTTTAGATTGTTAGGTTTTAGTTTATGTATTACTGGTGATTTTCTGCAGTCTAATAATGCCACAATTATGTTGTGGCATTATTACAATTAATTTAATTATTACAATTATACATACAATTTAACACAATAAATTTTTATGTACACTCTTATGCCATTACGAATTCTTGTAGAGAAGTTAGAAGGCATTTTGCAGCAGAATTCCCAGATGTTCCTGTTCCACACAGACACAGTGTTTGAAAACTTGTGAATGAAAGGAAAAGGTACAAATACAAATGGTCAAATGGTTGTGTTTTAAAAGCCATATTGCATATCATAATAGAAATTATGTAACTTTATGTAGCCATTTTGGTAACAATACCTTGAAAGAAAGAAGAGTATTTAATGATCTAATGTTTTTATGTAAATTAGTAAGACAAGATTGGCTATGTTCTGAACTCTTAGAGAGAATAAACTTCCTTGTAACACCTTTTACAGTGAGGAACAGAACACCTACCTACACGTCATTCGCAAGGTTAAACATACACAAAAACTCTCCAAAAATCAGAGTTCAGGAATCATTTAATGAATTATCTTTAGTGCATGATTTGGATATATTTTTCGATTCATGTTATGCTATCAGGCGAAAAATTTTGTAAAACATTATATTTTATCGAATTTATCTGTAAAGGAGTTTTAACTGTATTTATATGTTATCACGCTATCATAAATCTTAACATTATTTTATGTATTAACATCATAAATCTTAACATTATTTTATGTATTAACATTAACATTATTAACATTTGTGTATATTGTTCAAATTATCTTTGTGTACATTATGTTCAGCACAAATGCGACTTCAGTCCTGTGATGGACAAATAAAGAAATGAAAATGAAAATTTGGGGAAACAAGGTCCGTTCTTGATAAGAAACGAAGGGTGAAACAGTGTGTGCTTGCTGAGGAGAATCTAGATGACACTGGAGCACAATGGAACATACTCCTCAAAAATCCCTTCAGTGTCTTGCACAATAAATAGACATTTCCATGACGTCTGCGTGGCGGGCTACCAAGCTTTTAAACCTGAAGCCATACATTAGAAGAATTGAAAGAAAATATCAGGAGAGAAATTGAAGCAATTTCGGAAGAACTGATACATGTTAGTGAAAATTTCCTAAAAAAATGCCATAAATGTGTGGATGCAGGAGGACAATATTTCCAAAACATCTCGTAACAAGGTACATGCTCATTTTAATTCTAACTGTCAATGCAATTGTAGAAGTTTATTTCATTACATAGCTAGCAGTTTCAATTACGTGGATGTTGCATACAGTTTGCCGGCAGATGTCCTCTCACTGCCCAGCATGCTAGATGCCGCTCCACAGACGACTCGACCAAGAAAGGCACTGTAGAATGTAATACAGTCTGCAATTAATCCATCAAATACTTACTATAAAAATTTTGGGCATCCTTGCTATACCCATTAATCCCAAGAACTGAGGTGGTGCTTCTTGAAGGTAAAGTCATTTCAAGTACATACATTGAAATAAATTTCTTTTCTACTGCAAATAATAAAATAAAATACCTGTAGAAGAATAGAAGGGGCCATGAAGTCTAACAGAAGGACCACAATTCGTTTCAGAAAAACCAACAGTTTTGCTTGTGCGATTGAAAAGGACATAAACTCCTTCCATGACAGCAACACCTATAATGAAGAAATAAAAACAGCAGTGGTAGAGACAGTGATGATGAATTGTTCACAAATAATTCTTACTTTTACAGTAGTACCGCATGCACCAATAACAAGCGCTAGACATTTAGACATTTATAGTGCAACTACAACCCTCAAAGTACAATGTCGTGTATTATGCCACTGAATGAGGTCAAATTCATTAAATAATAATAAAACTTTCACTATTCATTTTAAAAAAACAGAAGAAGAATCTTCGTGAATTTTCAGTTCTATCAAATATGTTACTGAATTATTTATTCACTTTATGGACACTTATTGCTGTGGTAATAACATTGGCAAACATCATACGACATTTCTTTTTATCAGCTGGGTCATTTTGGCTCTAAATTTACCCTCGACAAATTTCTGGATAAACCCCTGGCAAGACATCCTTGTGAAGTGCCTATAACCAAGTTGCAAAACACCCATAGATTCAGTACATTTATGTTTAGTCTTTCAAATTTTTCAATGGTTTCAAAAAATAATTATAAAAAATATAAATAATAAAAAGAAAACAGGTTAACGTAAAAACAGTACTGAAAAAGATAATACTTTGCATGTAATTGAAACTCAAATTGGAATGTACAATTTCAATACACTGTGAGTAAGGTTGAGTGGATACTGATGTCGACGTATCAGTATTAAATTATACCAACAGCATCAGTTGGATTTTAATTACCAATACCAAACAATCCTTTTCTTGTGCTTCGGTCCTTCACAGGGTCTTCGAAAATGCCATACACCTTTGCAGTGTACAATAATCCTGGAAATTATGCAAAATTCGACATTTCCATTTCTTTTGCGCCAGTGAAAAACTGGATTTTGTGTTTACGTAACTAGCATTCTGATGTGATTCTTGAATATTCGGAAACAAATCTCTGGCAAATATTTAAGTAATTGTTACAATTTTCAAGCAATGACATCAGTTCAAAGTGGTATAAGCTCAGCCCTAATTGCAACCTATTTGAGACATAAAAAATATCGTCACCAACGGAGGGTTAAATATGCAAGAAGTGGGCAACAAAGACACACAAAGTAAAATACAATACGGCAACTTACCTAACACTGAACCTGTATCTGAAGAGTCAATAGCAAACTTGTAACAAAGCAATAAAGGGGGATCATCTATATTGTCATAAACCCTCCTGATGTAACTCTGGAAGAAAAAGTTAATAATCTAATGATGGTAAAAACATTTGATAACATAAGTAATTATAACACTGTGGTTATAAACATAACCATAATTCAGTAATTGAATGATCTTATGGGTATGTAGGAGAGAGATTGTGAGAAAGATGACAATCACAATATTTCCAAAACTTTAGAAACAATGACTCAGTTTATTCATGTTGAGGCTGTTTTGTTTCTATTAAATAAACATACATGTTAGGGTTTGACTGACAAATTTTTTGCCCACACTGTTAATGTATTGCTATAAAATTTAGCAATACTGATAACCAATATTCTACCAATTCAATTAAAAATGTAAATGTTCCTTAAAGAACCTGAATGCTGATTCATTAACTCCCTTAATTAATGTACACTCTAACAAAAAGAATTGCACCAGTCAGCAACACATCCAATTTGAAAGCAAGGTAAAAGATCCTAAATTCCCATAGAATCCTAATATTTAATAATGAAAGCAACAATTGTCATTGTTGCTACATTGTTCCTTTGTGGATTTTAAGCTCTGGCATCAGCATGCAAAGGCAAAAACTCATTGGTAATAGTGGAAAATCTATGAGAGTGGATCAAATGAAAACGGAACAGGGGTCACAGAATTAAATCAACAAGGTTTATTTCAAACGTAATCTCCAAAGTTACTCAAGCACTTGTCCCACTGTTCCACCAAGCAGTGAATATCCTGCTCGTAGAACTCCTTTGACTGAGATCGGAACCAGTTGCGAACATTGTCCATGACTTCACCGTCCGACTCTTCAATGCCTTTTTTAACGGACCCAAGATATGGAAGTCGCATGGTGACAGATCAGGGTTACATGGTGGGTGTTCCAACACTGTCCACCCAAACGTCGCCAACATGTTCTTTGTAACAGCTGATGTATGTGGCCGTGCGTTGTCATGCAGCAAAACCACTCCATAGGACAACAAGCCGGGCTGTTTGGCCTCGATTGCTGTGCGCAAACGCTGGAGGGTACTGCAGTAACAAGCAGCGTTGATCGTTTGACCATGGTCCAGGAACTCAAGAAGAAGGAGGGCCTTCATGATCGAAAAAACATGTCACTATCACTTTACCACTACTCTGAACCATCTTGGACTTATTCGGCGGTGGAGAGCTGACCAACTGACTGCCTGCTCGACTTCTCGGATGATACTGCTGCACGAACGCCTACGCATATCACGTGCTCATGGGCGACTATCTAGGGCGAGTCCATTATGCAGTAGGGGTTTCCTTCCTTACCTCCCGTTCTACCTCTACACAGGGTTTTTGCCACACATATACATAAATATAACCCAATACATTCACTGTTTTCATTTGATCCACCCTAATATTTTGTATTTTTGGAGGAGGGCATCAACTTTATATATATATATAAAGTTGATGCCCAGCTTGCCTATCTCCCTTGCTGAAAAAAAAATGGCCCAGCTGGTTCTCCCTGGACATAAACACACAAAAAAATAGTGATATGGGTAAAAAAAATATATATACACATTACCTGAGGAACTATCTCCAGAGAAAAAACAGAATGATCTGACTCGGCTAACGTCAAAGTGATATTTGGGAACTTTTCAAATGGGAATTCATTTTCCAAGCAAAGCATCTTCTGTATTGTCCAAAAATCCTCAGATATCCCTGACACTTCTTCCCTTGTAGAGAGTTCCAACAACAATAAATCCACAACTGCCTTAAACACCTGCAAGGAATTAAATAAGTTAGAGAATCATTCACTTAGGGAAAGAGATTAAAAATAATTTCACAAATAACAGTCAGCTACAGCCATAAAAAATTATGAACCACTTCTATTTGTATTTGCATTTTGCTTGCATTACACAGGAAGATCTGTTCAGGTTCAGAAGTTGATTGAGTCATGTATTTCAGTCATATTAGCTTTGTACAATGACAACAAGAAGAAAAAACATTTTTTACTTTGCCTCAAGTGTGAAGGGACACGACATATATTGAAAGTAACCTTTAAGTTAAAATAAGAAATACACCAGTACTTAATATTTTTCAAAGCTTTATTAGTTTGAATAACTAAATATTTGGTTGTGTGCTTGTAAAAGTACAGGGTGTACACAATGAACATCCGAGGTTTCGACGCCATACTAAAAATCAGAAAATAAAGTTACAACAATCCAGTCTTTTGTATTTGGTGACATATACACTGAAGTTTGTGTGTTCTTTTTTTAGTTCGCGCGTATCATGCTTGGCAGCGCTGTCATCACTTTTGTGAAAATGGCATCTTTTCAAGAGAAGGCACACGCTGTGGTATGGTTTACGGAGTAAAAATCAATTGTTACGATGCAGCGTAAGTTTCGGCGTGTCTTTAACAAAATACCGCCAACGGACAAGAGCATCAGGGTATGGTACAGAAGTTTTCTGGAAACTGGGAGTGTGTTGAAGAATCCAGGGGGAGGAACGCCACCCGTCTCCGAGACAGTTGAGCAAGTTTGTGGCTATCCTCTGGCTACCACATAGCCAGACATCACTCCTCTGGACTTCTTCCTCTGGGAGTATGTTACTCAACGAAGTTAACAAACATGAATGCTTTGCGTGACCCAATTGTTGCTGCCATTGATACCATCCCTGACGACATGCTGCAGTGCAAAGTGGAATATCGGCTGGACATTCTTCGTGTCACTAAAGGTGCTCACATAGAAGAATGGTAATTGTTTGTAAGAAACGTTTTGAGTTGCTCTTTGCAATAAAATTATCAAAAAATGTGCAGGTGTTGTTACTCGCCTGGCCCCCCACACATTACCTCCGCACCAGAGGTTCGGTGCACTTCGTACTCGGCTCTGATTTGTCTAGGGGTATCTTTCTTTGTACGACAATGCAAGTGGGTTGCTACAAGTCAACATAATTATATAATTAACTACAAGAGACAACGGATAACCTTTGCGAAACCTTATTGCTATAAGGGGATAAATTACCTTGTCCAGCATCTGTGAAATTAAAAACTGAAATTTTGGATATTTTCTATAGTTTAATTAACGTAAAATTTGAAGTATATACAAGTCGTATCTGAACGTTCATTTCTCTAATTATCGGGCCAAAACTCTAATTTTGAAGTTGGAATCTCTATTGTTTGTACCTGGATGCTTTACATTTCATGAATTACATCTGGAGTATGCTTGTCACAAGGTAGACTCGCGTTACTCCAAGGAACATCTTAACAGGCACGAGGTCGCCCGACGTGCACATTTCTCAACCTCCACGGTGACAAGGCACTAGGCTGCCCAGCGCACCGTAATTACTTCAAAATAACATCCAGTACAAACTACCTTTTTACCTGTAAACTGGACACCAAGGCACTAGCTTGCCCAGCAATCCAATCTCTTACAGCATCCGTTTTAGGAGACCTGTCCTCCGGTCCTAGCTGACCAAAGCAAAAACAGCCTCTCCCTTCCAAGTCTCAGTTCCAACAGCCGACCTCCCCCACTCTCATCTGGGAGTTTATATACGTCTTGTTGGCGTCAGTTGCCAACGGCCCTTCTTTCAAAATTTTTAATCTTTAACAGCTAAACTGCCCGCCTTTTCCTCAAACTTTTGAAACACGAAGAAAGAACAGAGAGCTACATGGTATTTATACATGGAATAATACGAACCCAAAAATGCATAATAAATTGAGATACACTTATCACATATACATATTTTTATACACGTAATTACCTAATTAATTAACATATTAATAAATATTTCAATAAGAAAAAAAAACACTGTTGCCCTGACTCGGGAGCATGTCATTTGTGCAAAATTTCTAGGTTTTTTAGACCATGGTCATAATCTACATATTAGCCATATATTCAAATTCTTTCATAATTATGAAGAAATATAGGAGTTTCATTTGTTGTACTAAGTGAGCTGTGTCTTCACTGGATCGCATTCTAACAAAAACAAAAATGGCCATTCAGCAGCATGCAAAGTGTCTGTCATATTCAAATTTTGAATATGTCATGGCTATTCAAAAGATTTTGTCACGTTTATGGTGTAAGAAGGGCACTGAAGAAATGCAATAGCAATATGTTGGTACCAAAACTTGGGGTCATCATGAGAAGAAATTAAGAAATGACAGATGAGGAGAAATATTTATGTATGTGTATGTACATCCTGTAGAAGGAAGCTGAAAAGGCAAGTAAGAAACATCTATGAGAAGTATGGACTAAGAGCAGTGAGACAGTACGTCAGAGGTGAGGGTTACCTGCACGCAATCATGTCACGAGAGCCCCAACAACTGATCTACTATATCTCAAACTACCACTACATTAACCTTGAACCTTTCCAAGATGGCTCTCGAGTGTCCCGCCCAAAATGCTGGAAGCGCTGATTGGAGTGTGTTGTTGCAAGGGAAAGTCCAACCACAAAGAGAATAAGCTTTTAAACCCAACTATATATATAGCACAAAAAAGTGCTAACAGAAAATAGCCAATTAAATAAGAGATTAATTCATTTCTGTTTACCAAATTCAGGAGCACCCTATGGATATTTAGAACAACTATCTGTAATACCGCAATGCATTCCCATATCCCTCTGGAGTAGGGATGGCCAGATCCGGATCCTGGCGGATCCGAAATCCGGATCCTAAAATTTTTCGGATCCGGAACTTCGGATCCGGATCCATTTTGCCATCCCACATGCGCTTCTTTGGAAAGTAAGAATGTGTTTATAACACATTGTTACCTGCTAATATACACATATATATATATATAGTATATAATATACATACATACACAGGCCTCACCGATGGCGCAGTGGTAGCGTCATTGCCTTGTAATCAAGGGGTCCCGGGTTCGATACCCGGTGGAGGCACAAGTGGTTCGGATCCCACTTTAAACTGTAGGTCCAGTCCCGATTAGCCTTACTGTGCATAAAGTGGACTTAAAACAGCAACTCAAGACATACATACACATATATATATATAGTGTATGCTTAATACACTTACAAGGGAGGTCTAAGTCTCCCCCTCCGATTTTCATGAAACTTGGCAGGTGTATGGAGGGGCCAAAGGAAGAAATACGTGTTTTTGTGTTTCAGCTAAAAAAAAACTGTTTTAGGGGGCAAAACCCCCTCAAAAGTCAAAATGAAGACAAATTGACGCGGGGATCTGACCCCTGTGTGCCACTCCGATTCCCATGAAATTTGGCAGGTGTATGGAGGGGCCCAAAGGAAGAAGTACGTGTTTTTGTGTTTCAGTTAAAAAACGGTTTTTAGGGGGAACCCCCTCAAATGTCAAGATGAGGAGAAATTGAAGTGGGGATCCGACCCCGAAACCACGTAAATATGGCATAGGAAGAAACAGGGGGCATAAGGGCCCTCTATACACCTGCCAAATTTCATGGAAATCGGAACACAGGGTCAGATTATCCCCAGGTCAATTTGTCCTCATATTGACATTTGAGGTGGGTTTTGCCCCCTAAAACATTTTTTTAGCGGAAACAAAAAAAACACGTATTTCTTCCTTTGGAGCCCTCTATACACCTGCGAAATTTCATGAAAATTGGAGGGGGACACAGGGGTCAGATCCTTACTTCAATTTGTCCTCATCTTGACATTTGAGGGGAGGTTGCCCCCTAGAACAGAATTTTAGCCGAAACAAAAAAACACGTATTTCTTCCTTTGGGCCCCTCTATAAATCTGCAAAGTTTCATGGAAATCGGAAAGGGACACAGGGGTGAAATGCCCACTTAAATTTGTCCTCATCTTGACATTTGAGGGGGGTTGCCCCCTAAAACAGTTTTTTAGCCGAAACAGAAAAACATGTATTTCTTCCTTTGGGCCCATTTATACACACACCTGCCAAGTATCATGGAAATCGGAGGGGGAAACAGGGGTCAGATACTCACTTCAATTTGTCCTCATCTTGACATTTGAGGGGGGTTGCCCCCTAAAACCGTTTTTAGCTGAAACAAAAAAACACGTATTTCTTCCATTGGGCCCCACTATACACCTGCCAAGTTTCATGGAAATAGGAGGGGGACACTTAGATAACCTCCCTTGTTAGTCTTACACTTTGTAATTATATAACACTGCATATATTATAATGTTTTATTTTAATTTGTAAAACTGTAACTGTAGAAAAATTGTATAATTTTTGTATAACATTTCTATCTTGTTCTATGTGTTAAAGGTTTCATATTGGAATGGAATGTCTCACATTTATGTGTGTTTCCATTTCCAATACATTCGAATGAATACATATTCGTTTCAATGGCATTTACAAAATCACCTCTGACATTCTATGTTAAACAAGTAAGATTATTTTTGTGCACGAGTGTGTTAGCCGATACGTAGCAAAGTATTTTAGGAACAACACTTGAAAAAAATTCTTGTAGGACTAACTAATGAAAAATTTCTTTGTAATCGAAGATCATAATACCTTTTAAGGTGTGGTAATATTATAATGGGATTGAGATACGAAACTCTCGGATCCGGATCCGGATCCAGATTCGAAAATTTCGGATCCGGATCCAAATGGATCCGGATCCGTTTGGCCATCCCTACTCTTGAGTGATATTTGAATTCCAAGATTCTGAACTTGCACCCCATTTTTAATATTCAAACACGTCCTCGTGTATACTCATTTCCCAGATACACAACTAATTTTGCATGTTCTTTTAAACCCAACAGAACGAAATTCATAATACTGGCAAATGTCAAGGATGAACACAGAACAGAAATACCTCATTATATATTCCCAAACATTTGGTGAGATTGTTTAGTATGAGTAGGCTTACCATACGTCCTGGATTAGACTGGACAGTCCTGTTTTTTTAGTGCTGTCCGGGATTGCAAAATGTCCGGCGTTTTGAGAATCTGAACTTGAAAATAGCTACAGGTATTGAATATTCACGACCAGAATGTATGACCTGCAAGGATCGATCGATTATACCTTTTCTTTCTTCGAGATATCGACTTCCGAGTGGTTCCGTTTCCGTACTTCCGTGAGCGTCTGGTGGTCTTGCAAGCGTGTGAAGTAACTCGTCTACACATTTTTGATACAAGGAACATCTGTTCCAGTTATGAGAGTATTTTCAATTATGGGGAATATTTGGTCTGCAGAAAGAGCTAGACTTCTAGTATCCACTGTTAAAGATCTGCTGAATGTTAAAATTAATTCAGAACTTCATGTTGTAAATTTTATGATGTTATTAAAACAAAAAGCCATTTCTGAAGAAAGTCATGTCTAGCGAAAAGTACAACTGAGTCTACTCACAGATAATGCTACCTAGAACAGAGAGGTTTCCTAAACATCAGAAAATGTATTATTCAATTAAACATTTGAAAATTAATTGATTGATTTTAGAAAATAATGTTAATATTTTTTCTTGTACAATTTATAGTTTAATATTCCAATAAAATTTTAAGGCTTTTAAGTAATTTCAATTAATTTTTGTAAAAATAAACAAATTCAGCAGTAACGAGTTGATCGCGAATATGTCCTGGGTTGGACCCAAAAAAATATGGCAAGCCTACGTATGTGTGATAATACTGGATACATCAATAGCACACCCAAACCCCCCTTGCTGAAAGAGAATACACATATGACAGAACATGGATTCATGCATCAAGTACAGATTAATTCTTGTGTGCAAATTCCGAGTGAAATAGAATTCATAAACTATTGAACTCCTTTATTAGTATGTTAATTTTACATATCTGTCGCTTAAGAGCATTGAGAAAATTCTGTTTCTTCTTTGAACAACAACATGTACAGCTGATTGATTTATCCTGAAAGATACACTTACTACAATGTGTATTTGCTGGTAAATTTGTCAAGACTGCTTCAAACTGACATATTATTTCTTATAAAGTGATGGCAGTGTCTAACTATCCCAAGTCGGAAAGGATTAATGCATATTACCCATTAATATGTTGGTTGCAGAACATCAAACGCATCCCCTACCTTTTTCCTTCAACCTTCAATCATAATCACTGTCCTACTGATGTGTCCTGTTTTACATATTAGTCCGACAGTTCTCCATACATTCATAGTTAAGAATCATCTTGTTATAGCCATCCTCTTGCCATGTCAACGTGATAATCTGAAGATTTTTCCTTCCCGCGTTCCTTCTCCAGCACTTCAATGACCGACCACCATTGTTCCAACCGATGTGCTCCTCCTGGGGCCCTTACTCACTTTTTTCACAACATGTTTTACCACGTCAACGTAACAATTTTTTCAAATGTATTATTGAGCAATATGTACATGTGTCAATGATCCTATTGTAATAAACCTTGAATAATCATAATTGTTTTATTTATGCACAAGAAAGGAGAATAACGCACTGTATGAATTATAACTTAGTAACAAGTGTGCAAATTGCAGGAACCGATACAATCACCATCTGGTCAAAACGTCCCTGTGCATAAAGCAACACCAAGCTTTCAGTGGTATTTCTTACAAAAATAAAAGATCTTATAACCTAAGGTCAAAATGTATTACCAGAATGTTTAAATACGACTAAAAATTGAAGTTGTCATTATATTGATATCCAAGCGAGACGCAATTCAAGAATTTACAGTTTATTCATAAAATTCCGATTGGTGCCATCAATTCGCTACCTTCAGAAATTGACATGAGTAAAAATGAATTCTAACAGCATTTATACTCCATTTTTCGTGAATTCTCTAAACATTATGTTTTTTGTGCATATGGACATGTGTGCTAATAATCTTAAATTATTTAACATGCGCATAAGTATAGTTAATAAAACAAGCCATATGACAGGACCTGTCATATCAGCCTTCAATTTTCCATGCAAACTAGTTATAAACCTTTAATTTTGCTCAAATAAATTTAATGTTTTCTTCAGATAAACTCGTAGAGAAGAGTGACGAGAAATTGTTTAACGAGTACAAAGGAGAGAGGGAAGGTGATAAATTAGCAATGGCAGGGGTCTATGAAGTTGAATGTGGTGGATGTTGAAGGAATATACAAGAGAAAATGGGAGAATTGGAAAGAAATGAAAGAATTAGATAACACAGGAGTGGAGCTGTGTGATATCCATTTTCGATGTTCAGGTTCAAAATCAATTGAACATTGGTTTCAAGTCGATATATCGAGTATCAAAAATATCAATATTGAACAAATGTACTCACCTGCTCAGTTTGTTTGATTTTTGTCTGAAGCAGAATCATCATACTTTTCATAATAATAAGTTGAAAGAGATGGTTAGTACTTAGGCTGGCAGGTTCAAGACATAAACCTTTCCAAAGTACTGAACAAAATACTATTGTAATTATTAAGTCTGCACAATTCTTGACAATGTTATTTCAGATAATACCTAAAATATTAATCGAAAGTATTATTCATGCTCTTTATTGCCGACTTAAAATAATTGTCAGAGTTGCTATGTTTTATAGATGGTCTGATAACTTTTGCAGAGTGTACAAGTTTAATGATGTACTCAGAGGTAAAACTTACCTTTTTAGGCAATCTAAGGTTTGTTGTTCCACTGTCCACAATGGTCTTGTCAGTATTATATTCCTTGCATGGGAGGTCCACCTTTTTTACACCAACAGAGATACCAGTCAATAAAACCTCATAGAACCACTCTTTCACTATAGGTGTAGTTAGCATATTACTAACAAGTAGGTCAGAAGAAATATGACCTAAAAAATATATAGTACATGGTAATAGGCCTGTTTATAACAACATTTATGAAGTTGCAACAAATTAAGCATTAAAAACTTATCATTAATAATTACCTACATTTCATTCATTATTTAAAAGGGATGCAAACATAAAATTAGCACTATTAGTATCAATCAATATAAGCATATTGGTAATAATTGCTGATAATTTTATGGAACCAATATTCCTATAAATAGTCTGTGACATGATATTTTGTTATTATTTTTAGAGTATAGAAAGTATAATTTATATGCCCTTGTTAATTATAATAAATGCCTAAATAATATTATTAACAAAACAACTTTTTTCTGTTGTGGCTAATACTTTTTCATTTGATCAACACTTCAAAAATTGACAAGAACATATTGTATTCTTGCATAAATTGTATTATTTGATGTACTGCACATACATCTTCATCAAGAGCCTAGGAAATAGTTTATACAAGAATACAATGTATTCTTGGATCCTGAAGAAGATATATATGTGCAGTACATCAAAATGTTGAGCAAATTCAAGAATTTTACCCTCTAAAGAAACAAAAGTTCTTATTAATAATATTATTTGCATGATGAATGTTTCTACATTGACCATTCACAAAGGAGGAAGGACTAAAACATTGAATGTATAGCTTCCTTTCAAAAAAAATATATATCTGCTATTACGATCCTTGTTTGCTTAAAAAATCTTAAAACCTTCATTTTTGTTGAAAAGTGAATGTAAGTTTTGACACAAAATTTCAGCCATTTGCATTAGAGATGGTAAAAAAATGTACAGGATGTATAATGTAACTTGAAATGTACTGAAAACAATATTTTTACCCCAGCTTCACATCATTCTTCTCAGCTGATTTATCAAATTTATCACAACTGTCTGCAAAGACAAAAAAGTGCCCGAAGTCATGAAACAAAAATGGGCGCCATTTTTAAAGGAAAGAAATAATGCCTGTTTTGTATTACCCTTGGATAGGGGTTTCAACAACAAAAAATGAAATTATTAAAAAATTATCAGGCAACCAATGAATTTTCTTTTGGACCATTTGATGGATTGACCCAAAGATGATAATGAATGTGCATATATTTACTTCACAAGGCTACCATTCACACAGTGGCATGTCCAAGGGAAGGGGGGGGGGTTATAACCCCCACTTTTGGCCCAGTATTCCTAAAAAAAAGAACATCAAATGTAGGAAAAGATGGCAAAATGATGGATGACTACCAAAAATAGTGTACGTAACACCTCCCTTTCAAAAATCCTGGGCACGCCACTGCATTCACATGTCGTAATCTCAGAAGGGATATTTTCCAATAGTCTCTCTGCATAAAACTTATATGGGGATCATCCAGCCTCTAATGAATGGGTAAAGGCAGTGAGAGCATTACAAAGATTCCAAATGGGTGGGGCCCTAAGCAATGCACATGGAATAGATTTACCTTCTTTACCTTTAGGCAACAGTCAAGGAAAATTACCACCAAGGAAGTTAACTTCTAGTGACAGAAAATAAAAATATGTTTAGAAATAAAAGACCTGAAAGCATATGCTTTATCACAAATACACATTCAGCCATCTTGGATATGAATCAAAGCACTCACTATGTGCATTGCACTGGCTTCTTCTTAACAATTCTCTTCCGTGTGATGATACGAATAAGTCTGTGATGAATCAAAACATGTAATGTGAAAGTATGTGCTTTTACTTAAATTCAGATGGTATAAGGGTCATTCCATGTCAAATCATCCAGAATTTTGTGAAAATGTCACCCACCATCTCCGATTTTGATGAAATTCGGTATACTTATAGAACTTTTGATGCCGATTACAAAAATGACAACTTTTTTAAAATTGGTCAAGGGGTTCAGAAGTTACGACCTTTTTAAGAACTCCGTGTACACCACATGCAGCTCCACTTTGAATGACACGCATTAGGTTATAAACGATCGTATCTTCCCTCGGGTTTGCCGTAGAAACTTCAAGTTTGTTTTGTTTTGTTCAGAATAGTATAAGCTTTCATTTAAATAACGTTTCAGATGAATGCATCAATAAACATGTATTTTTATAAATAGTTTTATGTATTTTTTTAGAAAAATAAATGACTAACTTCAAGAGCGAATTTCATGCAATGCCCCCCCTTCAATTTACCCCCAATTTTATATGTAGGTAGGTCAGAGTGTGTACTAATGCCTGATGGAAAAATTGGGATGGGCGGTTCAGAGACAGGGTGATAAAAAAATCATTTGCATAAAATGACATTAAAAGTAAATCTTATTAAAAATGCTTATGTATTTAGCACAAAGCCTGAAGTATATTATGTTTCAAGCTACAATATTCAAAATTTATGTTCACTATGTGTGAATGTAAGCATAGGCGTAACCTGGCGGGGGCAAAGGGAAGCTCTTGCCCTCTCCAAAGTTTATATATTAATTTAAAATGTACAAGTTAAATATATTTTGTGATCCTCCTGGCACTTGAGGAACAAACGAATAAAGAGTAATAATTGTGATTTTTCAAATGTATTTATCAAATAATCCTGGACACTATTATTAAGCGATGGAAAACTTTGTGATTATCTCAACCCAAAGATAGTTTCCAAGTGACACCCATTAAGATAGCACCTAAAAATTGTACTCTATGCATTGCCAAAATTTCATGTACTATAAATTGTGCCGTTCACATTTATAGATGGATATTTTGACCATTTTAAACACACTAAAGTATTTGACTTATCACTAAGTACATACAGTCCATCCATTTGTGTTGATAATGTCCACTGGATACATCATACTTTTTGGCCAGTAGTAGGAAGTTAATGGACCAAGTGGATGCAAGAATTTAATAGTTGCATCTTCATATTCACGTGAACTTTTGAAGCAATCCTACAATCAAGTTTGAGTCACGCACACACATGCTACTACATAACTGTTTACAGTTGGAATTCGGAAAACCACTTCTTCACAAAAGTCAAACCATACAGATATACAAAACATATTACATCAGCACTTACTATTTTTGCTCTGACTGTTAAACAACTAGTGTTTCGAAATAAATAGTTACAAAGTTACAAGTACAGTAACTTTTTATTTAGGAATTCTAACTGTAACTAGCTACTTTTAAAAGTAAGTACCTGTAACGTTAACAACGGTAACAGTGTTACTTCTTGCAGTAGGGAAATAGCTAAATTGGACAATTCTGTTCCAGACTATAAAAATAAAATAAGTACCTTCTCCGGATTCTACGTGAAAGGATTTTCTTGGAATCGCTGGCAAGGAAGCTATGCTTTGTTGCATGCTAGATTTAGAACATCCACGCTTTCCTGTAATTCATTTCTAATTGTATGTGAAAACTCCATTGTTTTGGTAGACTGCTGCGTTCGTTTGGAATGTGGTTGTCCAGCTAGGAAAAAGTCATTGTCGAGGGAGTAGATCTTTGGATCTTGTTGAACTTGGAATGGAGGAGAAAGAAATAGGTGCAAGTGGAATCAATGACACCATATTCAAAATACCGTGGTCAGCACACAAATGAGGTTTTAATTGTAATCGTTCAAGCAAAGCTGACTGTGTTTTCCATCATTTATTAGCAGTAATAATGTAAATACTATATGAATGCATATTATGTACTAGAAACATAAGTAAAACACGGAAGTTACACAAAATAAATGATCATTAACAGTACGTTACTGTTACAGTAACTGTAAAACAAACTCAGTTATTTTCAAAGTACCAGTAACAATAACTGAGTAACTTTTTTAATGATTGACTGTAACTCAGTTACTTGTAAAAAGTAACTTACGGAACCTGTAAATTCAAAATAGTGCATACTTCCTGGTACTGTTGTAGTACTTTGTAATCGCTGACACATTGTACTGTGGGTTGTTGTCATTTCACCCTAGATGATTACTATGAAATTTATTCCTTTAATACTATTTCTACGGAATTGGTACATAATTGCTGTACTTGTTGCTTTATACTATAGAAGTCTATACAAGTATTTTTACTGTTCTAACCATCCCGCCACAAGTATATTTTCTGTGGTATGTGGCGAAAAAGCTCCATTTGAAAAATCTTCCATCAGCACAAATGTGTAGTATAAATTCTTACTTCAAATTACGTATCCCCATGAAGAGTAGCCAAAAAAGAACTTCAATATTGAGATAAAATGCACAAAAAGAATGTTCTCGAAGATAAATTTGCTAAACTTGGGAATGTTAATAATGATTATATATATAATTATATAATATATAAATTTTTTGTAAAAAATGAAGACTGTTGAAACTGACTTAGATACAGTGGAACCTCGATTTTACGTTATCCAGGAGACCAAGCTGAAAAAACTTAATATGTGGGAAAATGTAAAATCTTGGAAAATTTCTGAAAAATTCGCTATGTTGGGACCACCAAGATTGAATGCAAAATGAAGGAAAATGTAAAATCGAGGAACTTAAATCGGGGTTCCACTGTAATTATTACTTGCAAATTTTAAATTAATATATAAACTTTGGAGAGGGCAAGAGCTTCCCTTTGCCCCCGCCAGGTTACGCCTATGCTTACATTCACACATAGTGAACATAAATTTTGAATATTGTAGCTTGAAACATAATATACTTCAGGCTTTGTGCTAAATACATAAGCATTTTTAATAAGATTTACTTTTAATGTCATTTTATGCAAATGATTTTTTTATCACCCTGTCTCTGAACCGCCCATCCCAATTTTTCCATCAGGCATTAGTACACACTCTGACCTACCTACATATAAAATTGGGGGGAAATTGAAGGGGGGGCATTGCATGAAATTCGCTCTTGTAGTTAGTCATTTATTTTTCTAAAAAAATACATAAAACTATTTATAAAAATACATGTTTATTGATGCATTCATCTGAAACGTTATTTAAATGAAAGCTTATGCTATTCTGAACAAAACAAAACAAACTTGAAGTTTCTACGGCAAAACCGAGGGAAGATACGATCGTTTATAACCTAATGCGTGTCATTCAAAGTGGAGCTGCATGTGGTGTACACGGAGTTCTTAAAAAGGTCGTAACTTCTGAACCCCTTGACCAATTTTAAAAAAGTTGTCATTTTTGTAATCGGCATCAAAAGTTCTATAAGTATACCGAATTTCATCAAAATCGGGGATGGTGGGTGACATGGCCTGGATGAATTGACGTGGAATGACCCATAAACATTGTTAAAATTCAGTTCTTACATGTGGCGAGGAAATTAAGTTTCTTGCAAGTTCTACGGAATTATATACATTGGTGGTTTCGCCGAAGAGAATTATTGGTTAGTCAGTCTGCCAAGGGAACCCTGAACAATACAGAAACAATCAAGGAAAGGACAAAGGTCAACAGTAAGAACTGTCAACTCCACAGTTCCAAAATTGAAAAACTTGTAAGTACACTCTTTGGGTTTTTGGGTGTGTTTTATTGCTTTGGATTAAAAATCACTGGTTATGTGAATACATAAGTCAAAGCTTGTTTTTTTTAAGCCCATTTTCGGCACAGATAGACTAATCAGGACTGGATGTAAAGTTTACGGTGGGATCTGAACCACTGTGTGCCTCCATCAGGCATCAGGTATATACCTGGAGCCCCTTCGCTACAAGGAAATGAACCATTGAGAAAGCCCATGAACATATCAGGAAGAGATTATCTATTTAAGTCTTTACTCATAAATCCTTCTTCACTTTTCAGGAAATGATCTCTCTCTGAAATGTGTATAATATGGTAGATATTGTTCTCTGCCGTAGAAGGAATGGCTGATTTAATTAACATTTAACAGGAACAGTAAAAAGAACATACCAACTTCAAAAATGCCTGAATGACTATTGTTTCCACTTTCTGACCCACACAACTGAAGACCAAAAACACTTCCCATGGCACTGTTTTTTGACGACAAAGCTTCCAACCAAGACACTACACTTGAATCAGGCCTACTGATGGAGGGATAGGCCAAACCAAGGATACCCTGAAAGAACAAGCAGAGTTCTATTATAAATGTAGACTAAGCAACTTATAACAATGCTGCACTAATTTTATTAAAAAACAAATGAAATTATAATGCTTAAGAAAGAAAACTATCATAAAAAAGGCATTTTCATGAGTGATAAAGTGTTGTGTGTAAAATAACTGTGAATACTAAACAAAGAGTTAACCGCATATGCAGACTTTTTTTAATGAAATTCCACAATTATGTTACTAAGTTTAGTAATTCTTTATAACATCTACTAGTGTACTGGGATAGCAGTGCTAGACTTGCGACCTGGAAAAAATAACAGAAGGGCTGATCCTGTGCAGTTAAATTTGGGTGGATCGAGTACAAATAGACTGTGATGATTAGTTATGGAAAAACACTTACCAATTTTCTGTGTCACTGAAATCTGTCCATAAACTACATTGTTTTTGAAATCATTGTTATAACATATTAACTACAGCACTATAAGCATAGCATCCACAATCGATGCTTTTTTCTGACTAAATATCTATCATATTTTTGTGATGGATGGCGGTGATTCAGCCACGCAAGCAGGCAACTTGAAAATTTTGTACATGCCAGAGAAAGCACTCAGACCAAGCAATTCTTTTCTGGTTGCAAGTAACTTATTATCATGTTTGTGGCCATACATTTTGCTTTTGGAAATGGTAATTTGAGAAGATGTCTTAATTGTAGGTCACATCGTTCATCCATCTGTGTCAAATTTCAGGTTAGAAGAAGAGCCATCAGTCTTTTTTAGTCTGTGTCACCCTTCACATGTAACAATTTTTCTGCAATGCACCTTTTAGAGAAAATTTCCCAAATCCTATTTGTTTTTTTGTTTTTTAAAATTAAAATTGTTATTTATATTACTAGTTCATATTGTTTTGAATTTAAAAATACACAATCAGGATAAAATTACAGAACTGTACAAGAAAAACAGGCATGAGATGGTGGATTTCCTTGTGAGATTCATTCAACTCTTTAAAAGATGTGATATTGAAAATTTGAAGTATTACTTATCCATGTTTTAATTTATGGTACCAGTTTTGTTTTTTCTATAACCCACGTGAGTATCAGCAGCAGTTCAGGACATTGTGTTGCAGAGTTTAAAAACCCCTGGGATGACAGAAATTGGGAAGGTGTAGATCACACTAGAATTACATAACTGTGTCATTTTTTTTTTGTAAAAAAAAGTGAAAGTGACAAGTAAATTAACATCCACCCCAGCATTCCATGTACTTATGGCATACCAAAAACCCAGAAACGTTACTGTATACCTGTCAAAATGGCTTCGCAAACTCACTGCCCACAATGACAAATTTGCATACTGCCTAATAAACAGCCTCAAAGCCAAGGACTTTATTACCCCCCCCCCCCATATCATAGAAAATAACTGCAAGCTAGCCAGCATAAATATAGTCAACATGTAAACCTCTGTACTAATCAGCCTTGCACTTGCACTTGACTACCACAGCCATCCTAAATCTCAAGATACATTTAATCCAAAAATATGATATGTGCTTTCTCAATGATTCCTACTAGGGGGCCATGTATACTATCACAACTATGTTCAAATTTCAGTAGTCCACTTAGGACACAGTTTACTTGAGCGTTTAAAAAAGCAAAAACAGTAAATATGAAACTCTATCTTTCACTTCAAAAACCAGATCTTCTTTGCCTAATTCAGCAATCTCTCTGTGCTTGACTCCCACATTTCTCCTTTCTGTTACACATTCAATATGTTGCTTTACATCAAAATTATCAGAATTTACTTCGAAAACACCCAAGTTGCAAATATAACAGTGTAATATTTATTGATAGTCAACCGTATTTAAAAAATTGCAGTTCAAAATTTTTAAAAAATTAAATTTCTTAAAACATGTGATTATGTCAGTTCGATTTGCACAATACTCAGTTTGTTACATTTCCATAACACATCCACGCAGCACAAGGTTCTGGAATCTAGGGGTGTGGATCTTACTGTGAGGGGTATGGTGTTTATTACATTGAAGAAAAAATCACCATTCATATATTTATTTACCCTTAAATAAGGGGACACAACTTGTTACTCTCATAATTATCATTACTTCTCGCTGCACATTTAATTGCATTATTAATTTTGAATCTTTTAAGACTGCAACTAAATATTTAAGCTACACATATTAAAAGTGTATCTAATATATTCCAATGCTGAATAAGTAGAATAGAGATCATGAAAAAGGTAATAACGAATAAAAAAACTTAACTGACTTTATAACTAATTTATGTTAGCAACTAGCTATATAAAACAGAAAGATTACACACCAGTGTTTTAAAATTTATTGTTTGTGTTAATAGTAATTAAAAAACTATAGTTTTATTACACAGAAACTAATGGAGACTGCGATCACCAGTACTTCAGGAGCAGATCACATCACTTTGTTGGAATATGTACTACAGTAAACTTATTTCATTTATTATTTTTGTTATTCCTAACGAGCTGAAAACTGGAGTGCAAAAGGAGGTGACAACCTGAATATAATGAGCTTGAAAGCACCTTCTTGCACCCTGCCTCCCTACCCACCCACCCATGCTGTATAAGATAACGCAAAAAAGATCAAAACTTGCTGGTCAGTGTAATTCATGGCAATTAGAAATAGGAATTCTTGTGGTACATGTATCACACTCACCTGCCATTTCGAACCATTCATATAAAAATTGTGTGACGTTTCAATGACAGCAATGTCACACCGAACTCGAGGAGTGCCTAATGATGGAAACAAAACAACATCAGCTCCTAGCTTTCCCTTCCAGTAACCTTGGGTGTATGGAACAGACACTGTCTTATCATGAGGAACATATGTTGATGAACTGAAATAAAGATAAGACATAAATAGTACAAATGATTGCGAAGTTAAAATGCAAAATGAATAACAATGCCATTCTGACCACAAAATTAATTTTAACTATGCTTTAACTTTCCTCCTGGCCATGAAGAAGGGTCAAGATCAATCCAAAAATTTGAAGGACAAAACAAGCTACATGCTGTGATTTATCTCAAGTTTTGAATATCGTGATGTCATACGGCTTGAAATACTATGTCATTTTTAGAATGTTTACATATACCCTTAAAACAATTCAAATTTTGATCAGAATGGTCTGGAGGTGTGTCTTTCATTCTCCTTATAATCTAACTAACTAACTCTCTAGCCTTCTTAAACCCGAAGGTTCATGGCTGCAGCAACACAGGCCTTCCATCTTTCCCTATCTTGAGCAAGATCTATATACTCTTTTCCATCCCTACCGATTTCCCTTAGGTCCATCTCAACGTTGTCCCTCCATCTTCGTCTTGGCCTTCCTACAGGTCTCTTACCATCAGGTTTCCCAACAAGAATCCTGTAAACTCCTCTTTCCTCTCCCATTTGTGCCACATGGCCTGCCCACCTAAGTCTTCTTGATTTAATTATTCTATAATATCTGGACATGAATACAAATTATGTAGTTCTAAATTATGTAACCTTCTCCACTCAGCTGTCTCCTCATCCCTTTTAGGTCCAAAGATTTTCCTAAGGATCTTATTTTCAAATACTCTCAATTTATGTTCCTCTTTCAATGTAAGGGACCAAGTTTCACATCCATATAATACTACAGGCAAAATTACTGTCTTGTATATTTTAACTTTTAGTTACTTAGATATTAAACGAGAAGACAAAAGTTTATGAAGAGAGAAGTAACATGCATTTCCTGAATTAAGCCTACTTTTTATTTCCTCTTTAATATAATTTTCATTTGTTAATATTACTCCTAAGTATTTGAATTTGGAAACTGGTTCAAACGAGTTGTTATCAATAATTAGATTTTGATTATTACGTAACACTTGGTTTTGGCCTGTAAGCATATATTTAGTTTTCTCTTTGTTAACTTCCAAACCTATCTCTTTAGCAGTTTTGAAAAATATTTTAGCATTATTCTTAATTGTATTCACATCATCCCCCAGTAAGTCTACGTCATCTGCATATGCTAACAACTGAGTCGTACCATTTAATTTTAGTCCTTCTTTAGTTTCTTTTACCTTCCTAACAGCATATTCTAAGGCAAAATTAAAGAGCAATGGAGATAATGCATCTCCTTGTTTTAATCCATCATGAATTGTAAATTTGTCAGACATATTAATACCCACACGAATTTTACTTTCTGTTTCACTGGTGCATATTTTTATCATACTAACAAGCTTCTTAGGTATTCCAAACTCTACTAATATATTATATAATTTATCTCTTTTGACCGAATCATATGCTTTTTTGAAATCAATGAATAGCTGATGGGCATTTTGATTATATTCCCACTTTTTTCCAAGTGTCTGTCTGATGTGAAAAATTTGATCTGTAGTTGATCTGTTACGTTTAAATCCACATTGATAATCACCTATAATTTCATTAGCATATGGGGTTAGTCTTGTTAAAAGAATGTTAGACAATATTTTGTATGTTGTTGAGAGTAGAGAAATTCCACGGATTATGGATTATTTCCACTGTTGAGGGATTTCTTCTTTATTCCATATTAAACAAATTAATTTATGAATTTGACATATTAATGAATTTCCACCATATTTAATTAACTCAGCTGGTATTAAATCAATGCCAGGTGCTTTGTTATTCTTTAAGCCTTTTAATAGCATCTTTAACTTCAGTCAAGTTAGGTTCTGGAACTAAAGGTTCTGCTGTGTGGACTTCATTTACTTCTGATTTATCTCCTACATGGACATTTAAAAGGTCATTAAAGTAGTTCTTCCATCTATTTAGAATATCGATTGGGTCAGCTAGAAAATCACCGTCTTTATCTTTTATCAAGTTTACTTTAGGTTGCCACCCCTTTCTAAACTCATTTACACCTTTATATAAATCTCTGATATTTTTATTTTTGCTGTTTGTTTCCATTTCGTTAATTTTGCTTTTCAAGTAATCTCTTTTTTACTTCTAAACATGCAGTTAACTTCTCGCTTTATTCTATTATAATTGTTTAGATTTGTATCGTCAGAGTTATTTAACCACCTAAGTCTAGCCTGATTTCTTATTTCTATTAGATTATGACATTCATTATCAAAACATGGCTTACTTTTTCTCGGTTTATGGTATCCTATACTTTCTTTAGCTGCTGATTCTATTGCATTACGTATGTGCTCCCAATTCTTATTTACGTCTGTTTCATTTATATTTTTATCATCATTTAAATCCTGCAAAACATCAAATCTATTTGACAGTTTAATTTGGTAATCTTTCTTAATTCTTTCATCAGTAAACTTTCCTGTATCAAATTTTAGAACTTTTAGATTTTGTTGCTTATGATTTATCACTGAGAGTCTTTCCCTTAATTTAGCAATTACTAAATAATGGTCACTGGCACAGTCAGCACCTCTATGTGAACGAACGTCAATTATACTAGTATGCCTTCTCTTATCAATGAGAATATGATCTATATGATTATGAGTTTTACCATCTGGAGAAGACCAGGTATATTTATGGATATCTTTATGTTTAAAAGTGGTACTTTTCACAATTAAATTCTTTGAGGTTGCAAAAGTAATCAATCTTATACCATTATCATTACTAAATTCATGAAGACTTTCTTTACCAATCGTGGGTTTAAATGTCTCTTCTTTGCCAATCTGTGCATTACAGTCACCTAACAGAATTTTCATATCATACTGAGAAAATTTATCAAAGACCTGTTCTAACACTGTATAAAAATCATCTTTAGTATTATCATCTTTATCTTCCGTTGGTGCATGTATGTTTATTAAAATAATTTTACACCACTTACCCTGTAAAACTGCATATGATATCCTATCATTAATAAATTCTACTGTTTTAAAAGCCGAGATAATTCTATTATTTATTAAAAAGGCTGTTCCAAAATTATGATTTTCAGTACCACCATAGGAAAAAGTATAATTTTTAGTTTTACAATTCCCTTCTTCTGGCCACCTAACTTCCTGGACAGCTACTACATCTAATTTATACTTAACTATCTCATTAACTGTACACTGAAATGCCCCAGGCCGGTAAAGGCTCAGAACATTCCAGGTGCCTAATTTAATATCCTTATTCCTAATGTAGATCTTATCCTTAGTCCAGGGACCTCCCAAAGTAGTCCCCACCCGGAGATCCGAACGGGGGACTATTTTACCTTGGGAACATCCATGGCCTTATATTGCTGTTTCTTGACAGGTCTTTTTACAGTGCAGAGTTGTCAGCTCTACGCCTAACCCCCAATATGAATGGAGGAACTACTACACAAGACAAACACAAACAAATTAGACAGCAGAACTACTACACAAGACACACACAAACACATCACAACCATAACACAATATAAACACAAACACACCACAACTACTACACAATATAAACACAAACAAACTACACACCACAACTACTACACAAGACAAACAGAAACAAATTAGACAGCACAACTACTACACAAACATACTAGACAGCACAACTACAACACAAGACACATACATACACACCACCGATACTACACAAGACAAACAGAAACACATTAGACAGCATAACTACTACACAAGATAAACACAAACACACTAGACAGCACAACTACTACACAAGACAATCCCAACCACACTGGACAGCACAACTACTACACAAGACAAACCCACATACAAGCACACCACAACTACTACACAAGACAAATACAAACACACTAGACACCACAACTACTACACAAGACAAACCCAAACACACTACACAGCACAACTACTGCACAAGACACACAAACACATAACAACCACTACACAAGAAAAAACACAAATGCACAACTATTACTACACAAGATTATGAAAAAAAAAATACTAGTGGTGTCAGAAATGAGTTATAATCTGTTTACAGTATATTTTAGAAGTTAAATTCCAGCTGTAAGAAACACCATATTTATGAGCACTTATTTCGCTTATGGACACAAGATTGATCAAGTTAGGGTTTACAAATACTTTCAAAAGTCCATATCCACTGAAAATACAAAACCATATTTTGTATTATTCCAGGGTTTTGAGTAATTTTATGAAATTCCTTCGTTTGCCATATTTTCTGTGATTCCCAGGTCAGCAGGTCCCCTGTGAATTGGCGGCTCCCCTGCAACTATTCCCAATCAGCATGAAATTATGCTGTGATAATGGATTAATGCTTATACAACATGTTTTGTTATTGATATCAAGTCCCATTTGTTATAAAAAAAAACACAAAAGACCATATCTCATAACCTGTCAAATTTGAGTATTTATACTTACTTTGAAATAATGAAGAATGAATTAACATTAGGATTAGGTGCTGCAGCTATGGCAAAATTTGTACTTCCGGTATCAATGAGGACATTGAGCTGAAAAAAAAAAGCAAGAACAAATTCCTCACATTACGCATATTCAGAGAATGAAGAGACATACATACACTGAAAACTGACAATGGTTAAAAACTTCCTAAATCAATTGCTAAAGGTAATACCGTCATAGACAACTAACAACAACTATACTGTCTCTGAGGATAAGATCTTGATACCACAGTTAAAAGCCAAGGCTATAAAGGGGCACTCTGCACAGATAAGGACAAATAAAGGGTGTCCAAAAAATATGGGATTTTTTTAAAATCATAACTTGGCAAAACTGCAAGGAATGTGGCACCACGTAACATACAAAACATGAAGTAGGTGCTATGCCATTCAGTTATCATGGAGCAGTGGAGTGGTGCATAGCACAGTGTATTACAAGAATAACGACAGTGTACGTGCTACACGTTGAGAATTTTCTTTCGGTGATATTATCAACTGCAACAGCATGCACAAGTGGGGCTACCTAAAGAGAAAGGTGCATGAACATCGACCGGCAACAATTGCAGAACTGAAGACATGAATCCGTGAGGAAATCAACCAGATTCTTGTGAATTTGAAATTAAAATTTTGGGTGGGTCAGCACTAAGGCTATTTTGCACCCATCACACTATGCAGGGTCCAGCCCCTTATCATAACAAAAATATAATCGTGTCTGAAAACTAAAATATCCTTACCTTGGTTAAGCTGTAAAGAGGCACTCAGCACATATAGCAACAAAACACAGGACAACACACAGAATTATACTGGCCATAGTGCCAGTCGCCAGAGCCTCGTTCGTCATATGCAGTCCAGGGTGTACTACGTCCAAATGAGGTTGACTTTTGGGCACCTTAGCAGAAGGTCGCCCCTTACAACCCCCAGATTCCTGTGGACATGTTACATCGAGCAATGCACAATGTTCCCCGACGACTTCAGAAATGTGTATGCACAAACGGTAGCCATCTTCCTGACGTCATCTTCAAAACATGAAGGTCATCTTGTGAATGAATAACATGTTTACAATTAATTGCATACCCTGTACTATTCATCTCCACGAATACACTTGCTTAGAAGTGCATATTCTTCTTTTATTTTCCATTTCAAAATGTCCCATATTTTTTAGACACCCTTTACAAGACAACATGATTGAACAGATGCCATGGGTCCAGGCACCAGTGCCTCATTGACCTGTCAGAAGCAGTAACCAGGGTGTACTATGTGGAAGTTATGTTGATTTTTGGGTACACACTGTGCAAATACTCGTGATGTAATTATTTCCCACAGTTCCCGAAATTTTTCACGAATCACATTGTGCCTGCTTAACAGCTGGTAAAGACATAAAGACAAATATTACATACCTAAATTCCTGTTTACTCATTACTAGACTTCGAACTTTTATGTAATATCAAAGTACAAAATATGTAACAATAATTGATAAAATATGTACCTTAAATATGTAATATTATTAAAAATCGAGTATCCAAGCAATTTCAAGAATTCTGCTAGATATTAATTTTATTTAAACATTTTCAACATAATTTTTATGCTGTTCAAATTAAAATTTGTATTAAATTTATAGTAAAAAAACACAGCAACGTGTACATATTTATAAAACCAAATTTGCAACTATTAATTACTTTTCACATTACAAATTATTGTATAATATGTAAATATGAAAAAGAGCTCTTTTGTAACTTTCGAAACATCTTGTAAAAAGAAGCATTTACAGAAAGAACGATCATATGAAAATACATGGCTACTTTTGTACTTTTTGTACAAGCTAAGGGAACATATTGTGTAACTCGCTATACACAGGAAAGTAGCTTTCTTGTCCACCAATGCCAAGTTCTTCGCCTAAAATTGAAAGGAAAATAAAATATATAACAGGAGGGAGGGGGGAGGAGAAACTTCAGCATATTTCGATAAATAACAGTTCCCCTATTTTTTTGGTATTCAGCTTGTCTTTCGAATTTGCAGCCAATTCTAGGTGACCATATGCACTATGCATCTAATTGATTAGAAAATATGACATCATTTGAGGTACAGATTTTCTTCATCATGTTTCACAGATCGAAAACATAGGAAAAAAGAACCAAGATAGGAAAAAATTACCGAAATATGTTGTTTTATGTAAAAATATGTAACATAAAACTTATGCAAAATTATGTCAGTTATATAATTCGTTGACATTTTCCAGTTCAAGCTATGCATCTAGAAAGGAATAGAATATGTAATTCTAGGGTTAGGATTTTTATGACCTAAAAATCACCAAAATATGCAAAATAAAATATGCTCTTATGACCTAAAATTGTACAAAATATGCCCTTATAACTGGCCTGTTTCAAACATCTGTTACGCAACACATTTCGTGCTTCGCTCTCTCAGCCACCACTCGTCAGCCAGGGACTGCCGGCATTTTTGATTATACAGCATTTTTTCCTGGCTCGTGACACATCAATATCTAAATACTGAGATATTTTCACATACGTATTATGTTTAGTTCACTTTATGAGCTCTGAGTTGCAATGCACAATGAATACTTTCTGTAAATGTTCAAATAAAAATTAAAAAAGATTTTGCTGCAGTAAAAAAAAAAACCTCGAGTGAACATGGGAGTAAGAATGAATCCACTTCAAAAATGACTGAGCATTTCTTGAAAAAGTGAAAATATGCTGAATATGACTGAAAATCCATCAAAATATGCTCTATCACACAGAAATGGCCAAATATGCCAAGATATGCTATTGAAAAGCACCTTCATTTAATTAGTATCTTCATAATATTAATTTCTATGTGTTTAGGGAACATATCACCCTTAGCAAAAAAATATATGCTAATTCATGAAAATCCTAGCATGTGCATTCATTTTTAATGGAAATCTCAATTACAGTAATACTATACTGTAGGTAGTGCAGCTCTATTCATTACAGAACATGAATTTTTATTTAAGTAGGAAAACTTTTATACATACAATTAATACATCCAGTATGCAGTGAATAATTACATTTAAGGCTGAGAGGTATAGTTTTCTTCATGGAAAGTGAGGACCTGAACGAGGGTGATACATTGTCTTATGACAGGCAGAAACTCAAATTTTGTACAGGACCTTATGCAAGTATTACATTATTTTTTTCTAGTTAAAAGATGGGAGCATTTTGATTCTACACAAGAAATGCATGCAGGTACAAACACATTAGTAGATAAATTTTAACAACCATTAGAGATGCTCGAATCTGCCACATGAGGTAAAATACATACTCTAGAATAGATTGGAGCCTTTTTCCAATATTTGAGTGCATTTTGATACAAATTAAATACATGTGGATCTCATGCGAAACTGTACCTCATACAGAATTCCTTCTACGGAATATTTACAAACTAGTGTACCTTTTGAGGTGGCGTTCCTATTAAAACTTCCAAATAATAACCTTCGCCAGGCTTTCCATGTAAATTTCGAAAAGATTCTTGGCTTCTACTTCTAGGGACAAAATCTTCTTCTGTTGCTTTTGCTATCTGCAACAAGTTCACAGAACAGAACAAGAACAGAAGCAGTTTCAACACTTGCCCTTTTGACAAGTCCAACACTTGTATAAAACACTCCTGACTCATGTTCGTCGGTAATTACTTGCAATTAAGTAATAAAAGCTGTTTGGAATTCATGCACCATTCCACTTCCACTGATGACCATAGTGTTGTGATGTCACTTGAAGCTGAAACAGGAAAAGGAACAGCTTATTTAGTCTATAACTGATAATACACACACTCATCAACTTAGAGTGAAAAGATGTAGAATAAAAAAATTACACAAGACTTCATGGTGTGGTGGTTAGCATGATTTGTCACTAGATTTTAATAGTTAGGTGCAATGTGTCAATATGCACAACATTTAGACACCAAAGGTAACATTTACAGGTCAAATTATGATATAATTGCACAAAAGCCAGATGCCAAAACTATACTTTGGACAACACAAGCTTTATTCATTTAAAGTATTCCTTGATTTCCACACTAAAATGTATCATATAAGGTGAAATGCTTTACCCAGCATAATCTGGGTTGGGGAAAAAATGTCAATTGTAAGGGGGGCGAGGGCACAAAGAGCCAGGTGGGTATGTGAGCATGTGCATTCATTTTTAATGGAAATCTCAATTACAGCAATACTATACTGTAGGTAGTGCAGTAAGAAACATGTTCCTGCTTTAACACTAGAACTGCGGCTGGGTAATTTTTTGTCACAAAAGTGTTTCAAATCAATGAAAATACAGGAGTTGGCATTACCTTTCCTCTTCCATGGTTTTCGTTTATCCACTCATTTCTAAATATAAAATACAATTTACAATATGAAATTCGTAGCTAGATGATACGTTCTTGCAATTAGACGCGTCGTATTATTATACTATTAATATTAACCTAATAATACTCAGCGGTGAACGATGAGACTTGGTGAAGTACACAGACTCCTCTCAGGTACAGGGATAGTGTTAGGCAAAGACAACATTCACAGCACAGAGAAATAAAACCACATTTCTGCAGTATGTATAAACTGAAAGGTTTTATTCTATGATCACATAGACCTAGCTTGCGCCCCGAACTACCACACCAAGAGATATGCAATGATAACTGAGCCAATATTTGCTCTTTAGCCTTTTATTTCCAAATTAATCATTAGGCTAGCTTTATTATTTAATGTAGAATGGTTGCAGTATTGTGCATATCATCAATGAATGGCTATCAGCGTACCTATGATCACATAGGCCTAGCTTGCGCCCCGAACTACCATATCAAGATGTATGCATAACAGCGAGGAGTTCTCTTTAAGTTTAAAAGCTTCGTCGATCCGTGGTGAAAAAGTGTGTGTTTTATTACGCGATATCCTCACTTTTATTCTATTTTCGAGATCACAGATTAAAGTACAGATGAATCACTCACTATCTACAAAAGGATAGTATCAACAAAACTGACATCTATACATCTTTAGAAATACAAATTCGCATAGTGCACTCTTGCAAACATGAAGATACATTAAACTACTCATAACAGAGCATAAAATACAATAAACATTAAACAAAAGATATATATTACAAACAGGGTGCAATATTACATATAACAACACAACATTTACGTGTCCTTTTATAAAAGTATAATATATCAGTGACATATTTTAAAGTTGTGACGTCACATAGAAATATGGATAATATAAACAGTGTTTTCAAAAAAGCTGGCTGGTTATTTTGAATGGGTTGTTCTTTCTGAGCCTTATCTTCATATTTCAGTAGGCTTATTAAATATATCTATGTAGTTTAAACATATTCACATAATTAGAGTAGTTTTGTATGTGTTTTTAATAGAACCTACTAGTATGATATGATTTTCAGTGTTTGAATTTGTTATAAGAACACGTACATGAAGCAAAAAAGAAAACACTGCTCTACCTTTTGAAAATCTAGTATCATATCCCTTTACATTAAATTTTGTGTTCAGTAAAATATATTTGTATTCTGGCTTTCCAGTACATCATGTATAGTTTGGTTAAATGGCAGCTAAACCTGGTCACAGAGCAACTAGTGATTTATTTTGGCTGCTTGTTGCAGTGGTTCTCAACCTTCATAACTTTAATTCTTACAAGTGGATCCCCTGAACACAAAAATTTCACTCAAATACATTTCTGATCTTTAAAGCCTATATGGAAATTGATATGCACACTCAATTAATATTAATACTGTGTGATAACTATGGCATAATAATAGTTCAATTACGTATAGACTTGCTATCAAATATAAAATTAGATTTAAATTAGTCATTAACCCCTGGGTGCAATGGGCCTTTTGCAGCCTGGCGGTTGAAAAACACTGGCACTAAAACTGATGCAGAAGCAAATAAAACTGGCTGCAATGGCAAAAAAAAAAAATCGATTTGAGAAATCTTGACCGGACCTACAGTTTGAAATGAAATCCGAAGCACTCTGCATCCACTGAGGATTGAACCTCAGATGCCTGCTTATTACAAGGCAATAGCATTACTTTATTCCACTCCAGATGCCCATTCATGATTATAAAAGGAAACTTGACCCCTTCTTATTACAAGGCAATAGCATTACTTTATTCCACACCAGATGCCCAATCATGATTATAAAAGGAAACTTCTATCAAAAAGCCGGCTTTTTCCAACAGCAGTGCTTGCAATTTGTTCTCTGTGATTTAGAGGCTAGATTAAATCTTAATCTCTGATGAAGTAGCTAGCAATCTTGTTAAGTATAGAGAACATTCAGACCAAAGCAGCACATGGCAGTGGGGGGTGTCACATTGAAGTGAGAAGTGCCCCTTCAGTCTAACCAAGCATCCACCATGCATGAACAAAGGAGACCGAGACGACATGATGCGCATTATTGAAAGAGCTTTCAGACTGAAGTCACAGATGACAAGCGACATAGTCTCCTTCAGTATAAAGAAAAAAATTCACCGTGCATGCAATAACATCAGACCAAAGCGGGACGATGCACACCATTGAGAAAACTGTATACTCCGAGCAACTTGCAATTGGCATGTTTAGCTCATTGTCGCACTTTGGGTCACAAGGTTGAATGGATTGTACTGACGGTCTGCTTCCAAGTGACACATGTCACTTGTTGCTTCGGTCTGAAAGTTCCCTGAGAAAACGGTACAGGCCAAGTGACAAGCGACACTTGCAGCTTATGTTGTTTCAGTTCGAAAGGTTGCATTTACTTCTAAGGTTTGGATTAAAAGAGCCACGTGTCGCTTCCGTCTCAAACATATAATGTTTTCCTTGAGAAAATATTGCTTCAGAAGGTTGTGCCAACGAGCATTGATGCTTGCATTACATAGTTTTCAGGTCACAGTTTATCTGATAAATAATACTTCCTGCAACTTTAAACTGTGCTACCTGCCTTCCCAAAACTATGAATTTACTTCCATAATAATTTTCAAGGGTATAACGGACACATCCCCAATTTCTTTCATATTTCGCATACTCATTAATTTAGGCCTCCTAATCACGAATCTGCAGTTAAAATCTGGCGCTCACAAGTAGAACTTCCAAATTAATAGGATCTGTGATCGCAACTGACACCCTAGATTTCTCAAGAAAACCAATGTTTATCGCAAGATTTTTACGGTCCATGGTCACAAATAGCCTTACACCCATCGAACAATGCACAGATAGCCTCACGAACCATGCACGGTTAGGTTAGGCTAACATAGTTAAAATTTGGGGTCGTAGTGGTAACACTTTACTATACCGGAGACGGATTTCTTCAAATTTACAGGAGAAAGTACTTATGCGGTAACATTATCGTATGAGGGAAACGGATTCCTTCAAATTTACAGGAGAAAGTACATACGGAAATCATTTTCTTTAGTGTTGTGGAAGTTCCTGAATACAGATTTGATCCATTTTAATGTGAATGCGTGTTGTTTTCTGCGAAAACCTCTGTCCGACACGCTGTTTCTGCTCCCGCCATTTGCTTTCTGCATGAGAGTGCAATGTTCCGTGTGTTAACCCCGTAGCCAGTGTTTCAGCCTCGCTAGAACCACGTGTCAAGTATTTTTAATTTTTTTTGGAACGCGTTTACAATACCGGACCACTCTCCAATTGCTATGAAATTTTGCCTACTACTTAATTGAGACCTCCTAATCACGAATCTGCATGTAATAATTGGCGGTCAAGTATGGAAATCGATAAAAAACTAAATAAACTATGTTTTCTTAACGTAACGTAACCCTACCATAAGAACAGCAGCCCCACGGAACAAGCCATTTTCCCCGAATGGGTGTCACTTATCGCACAACACTGTAGCAACATTGTGTTCTGACGTCACAGGAGAGAGCTATTTCATGTTAGGCAATACAAGGTAACGCGTCTCTTAGCGAAAATACTAATTTTTCTTTGTATTTATGCTAATGGAACCTAACCTAACAGGCCTAACCTAACCATGTAGGCATTCCTCGTCTGACGTCAATATTCAAGGTTACAAGATTGTTGTGCGTAAAGGAAGAGCATTAACGAATTGCGAAAGAAAGATGGTTCCGAATTGCTGTGTATGGACAATGAACGTGGTAAATCGCAAGGTTATTTTACAAGTTCTACACGTAAATGCGACGTATTAGCATCATTTCAAATCCGGGCACGAAAGTAGGTATATTCCGGTGAACAAGGTTGCAGCACTGCATAAATCGACAAAACACTCTCAGAACGCCCCCTAAACGAGTACGCTATCACGGCCATAATGTGTTACAGATTCGAAACAACAAGTAACAGTAAGTACTCGTAAATCTAAGAAATAGACATTGATATGCATTATTTCACTTTAGGAAGTGTTCCACATTCGAAAATAACACGTTAGCAATGTAAAGAAGTCCGAAATATATGATTCGTAGGTGTTTCCCTCATACGATCATAGTACCTACTTACGCAAATCATTTTCTGTAGCGTTGTTGATGTTCGGGAATGTAGTTTCGATCCATTTTAATGCGAATGCATGTGCTTTCTATGAAAATCTATTTCCGACGCGCTATTGCTTCTGCTGCTATTTGCTTTCTGCACGATAGCACAATACGCTCCCATATTGTCCGTATATGCTAAATTGAACGAAAGGAGTGCTAATGGAACCTAACCTAGCAGGCCTAACCTAACCTAGTAGGTATACCTCGTCCCCATGATGGTTCGTGGGGCTATCGTGAATTTTTGGGCTGCCCGTGGAAGGTTTGTGGGAAATAAGGAACAACAGTAAGTACTCGTTATTGTAAGAAATAGACATTGTTTTCGTTAGAAATTTATTATTACACCTAAAGAAATGTTCCACAATGCTGAATAGTACGTTAACGATGTAAAAAATTGCGAAATAAATCATTGATAGGTGTCTCCGGTATAGTAAAGTAGTACCGTCGTGGTAATATCAGGAATATATATTTCGTTATGTAGGTATTCGAAACAGAAAATCTTGCGATAAACATTGGTTTTTTTGAGAAATCGAGGGTGTTGGTTGCGATCACGGACCCCCTTATTTTCCAAGTTCTACACGTGAGAGCCAAATTTTAACTGAAGATTCGTGATTAGCAGGCCTAAATGAATGAGTATGCGAAATATGAAAGAAATTGGGGAAGTGTCCGGCATTGTAAATTTCAACTGTTCGGAACGACTTCCAAATGCTCCTATAAAACTTGCAAAACTCACAAAATATTTAGAACCATTAGCAAAATATCAAATTTCATAATCCTCAAAAACAGGCAATCTGATAAACTCGGTTGGGGGCAGAACAAAAAATTCAGGCCAAATTTTGCACCTTATAAATTCATTGTTCAACAAATGTAAAAGGAATTTACCATTGAAATGCTAGTGTAATCATTAGAGTGCCGAATGGCCCCGAACTCTTTCAGAGTAGAAGTAAAAGCAAAATGCAGGAGAAAAATTATTTGCGATTAAAGGCAAATACCAGTGTCCTTTACTTCTTTGCAGTTTCTCACACACTTCAATAAATAAATATTAGCAACAACAATTCGTTCTCAGTTTTGTACATCATAATCTCGCCAATAATAAATAATCTCACACAGTGGATAAAGTACATAGCTGTGACTGTTTTCTAGGGGTGTGCGGGATCCAAAAAAGTCGGCACCAGGATCGGGAAAGAATTTCCCGTCCCTATCCCGACTTTTCCGGATCCTGAGCGGGAAATACAGAATGGACATTTTCAAAAGTCGTTACATAGACTACGCAGACAATCTAAAGTGCATTAAAATTAATTTTCAAGCCTTTCATGAAAGGAAACTTACATTTTCAACTATATTGGTTCCTAAATAATCCTATTTACAACAAAATTTCTCTTCTCATCAACTATGGAAGAAGATAAATAGTGTGCAAAAAAGAACAACAGATGGCAGTCGTGAGGCAAGAGTGGTATTTTTCCCATTAAACACTATAATATTTCCTATATTAGGTTTCTTCCTAGGTGAGAAATTGTTCGAATTTGGAAGAAAGAGTACGAAAAGCTCTCTTCACACATCAGCAACTGATACTATGCTGATACGCAGTATAATTTTCTTTTCATTCTACGGGGCCTTTCGCCATGTTGTTTACATAGATTACCTAATCTACCTGTATAAAATAGTCTACGTGTAGAATGAAGACTATCGTTGTTTACGCGTAGACGCACATCTCTGATTGCAAGTGTCTGGAACTTATCGGAAATTGTTACTTTTTATTCCAGAAATACAAAAACAATCACTTAAGGTGAAAATGACGTGTAAAATTCGAGATTTCAAGAGCTTCTAAAATTTTCAAACATTTCCCGTCCCGAAATTTCCCGACTTGTCGTGAAATTGGGGCATGGGAAATTCCATCATGATTCCATTTTAGACGCGAATATCGAATTTTTAATGTAAAACTTGCCTAGTATTTTTTAATTATTATTATTATTGTTTATTTTTTCAATTTATTACTATTTAAAAAACGGGTTTCAAGACCAGATAACAATAGTAGTGTAATCATATATGTTCAAAGTAGTACTTGGTACGAGGCCTATTATTTTTATTAATTTAAGCACAATGGAAAACCTATTTTGACGATGTTTTTGTCGATTTTATACTATTGCAACTCTGTGATTCTTCATCTCGTATTTCGTACGAGTGTCATAATTTCTTTCGAGTTAAAGTACGTAACGCCTACACCCACACCCACCTACACCCATGCACACCCATGCAAACCCACGCACCCACCCACACCCACGCACACCCACTTACACCTACACAAATTTACTTCTGGTCTACTTCTGATCCACTTCCGGTCTACTTCCGGTTTACTTCACAGACTCCTGTGGGTTTTTCTATTTTTTTTATAAGTACAAGTAGTGTATTTTTAGGGCTTCAAACTAATACTTGGTACGAGGCCTATTGTTTTTATTAATTTCACCACAGTGGTAAACCTATTTTGACGAGGTTTTTTCTCGATTTTATATTATTGCAAATCTGTGTTTTTTTACCTCATACTTGGTACGAGTGTCATAATTTCTTTCGAGTTAAATTACGCAACATTGCGATGGCTCGTAAGGTAAACTATTACGCAATGTTTACGCAACAAGTTATTACGCAGACCCGTATCTAGCGTGTTGTTGGTTATGAAGTAATGGGTGTCTTCTGATTGACTTACTGTTTCGGATGTTTTCATCCGCGCTTAGGTTACTTAAAGGGTTTTCGCATTACAGATCAGTCAGTATGGTGAGAGTGTTTGAAGTGTTGTTGCAGTGTTAAAAGTTAAGCATTTAACTTATTTTAAAGCTACATACTATTTATTATTTTTAAGTTTAAAAAAAGTGTCTCAAGTGATTTTTTTCGTAGTAATTTCGATCAGCTTGAGTTTTGATGTGATCAGATGTTACTTGTTGTCTCCGGAAATTCTGTATAAATAACATAGCTGAAAATTTTATCGTAATAGCTAAAATTATTTTATTTTGAAGGTGGTTCAAGTTATTTTTCACACAGATTGAATTTGTATGAATTTGTATTTGTACTGAATTTTGTATTTTTTCCTGAGAAAATTTATATATAAATACCAGAGCTGAAAAAAAATATTATAATTATAACTATTGTTTTTTTAAGTTACATTCTATCAATTATCGTAAGTTTAAAAGTATTTTTTTTAGTAAATACAATCTTATTGAATTTTGAGTTGATTGTGCGTTTTTGTATTTTTCCCTGAGAAAATATATATATAAATATCGAGAAACTTTTATTTAAATAACACCTTGTGAAAATGTTGTTGTTTTCTAAGTGCCACACATCAATTTCATCATAATTATCATTATTCATCCTCATCGTTGCCATTAACCAAAATTGCCTCTTCTTTTTTACAAATTTTTGTACTGATATCCGTACACCCTGGGCCTTAGCAGATTAACAGAAATCGTCTGAAGTTTGAACTCGTGACCCCTCCCAATACCGTTGCAAGCTTATTTGTGATTGTTCTCCTCAATTATTCAAAGTACCTCACTTTCATATTCAAATACACACAAGTAAAGGGTGTTCATATCACGTTAGTGATTTTAAATTGTATTCTTGGGGTCATGCACACACTTTCTAACATTGTTGCCTGATATTAAAATAAGTGAAAACACACTGCTATGCTTAATAAAAAGAAAAATCCATTCATTGACAGATTGTACAACTGTATAGGTCGAGGTTCATAAGCCTCTTTCTGATTGTTATCCTCAATTATTCAAAGTACCTCACTTTCATATTCAAATACACACAAGTGAAAAAAGTTCATATTACATTAGTGATTTTAAATTGTATTCTTGGGGCCATGCACACACTTTCTAACATTGTTGTCTGATATTAAAATAAACGAAAACACACTGCTATGCTTAATAAAAAGAAACATCCATTCATTGCCAGATTGTACAACTGTATAGGTCGAGGTTCATAAGCCTCGTCCATTTCATTCCAGGGACTGCATATTTTGTATACAGTTTATAGTGGTATCACAACACAGGTTATAACTCATTATTAAGTCTGTTAAAAAAATCGTCAGTCCATATGAGAATTCTTGCTGTAAAATTTTTATGCTGTTTAACGTAACAGGATTCGAATCTCCGAGAGATTTGAGGTCCGCCTATGGTACCTGATAGACGTCACCTTTGGGTTTCATAGTGATGGTATTTTATTTATATATCATGCGAGGTTAGGAAGAAAGTTCGCGTCTCAACCAATGCGATAAGTTGTGTGATAATGCTGTCTGTTTCCGCGTTTGACTCATACCAATCGTACGTATATCGTCTCCTTCCTTGCCTCGCCTCATGAAGCTCGTCCATCCTATCGGCCAACGTTTTGCCTGCAGCCCGAAAAAGAGAATCGGGATTCTGCAAGTTTTTCATACCGCTTATTTTGCGAAGATTGTCCATAAAAATCATCTCGCACGGTGGACGAAATTCAGTAACTCAACGAGCCTCGCAACATCCTCACCTCCATCGAATGTGTATGCAAAAATCTTGTGCAGCAGTTCAAGTGGTAAGTCGGTTATACAAGTTGTCATTTTCACAAGGTGTTATTTAAATAGAAGTTTCTCGGTATTTATATATATATTTTCTCAGGGAAAAATACAAAAACGCACAATCAACTCAAAATTCAATAAGATTGTATTTACTAAAAAAAACACTTTTAAACTTACGATAATTGATAGAATGTAACTTAAAAAAACAATAGTTATAATTATAATATTTTTTTTCAGCTCTGGTATTTATATATAAATTTTCTCAGGAAAAAATACAAAATTCAGTACAAATACAAATTCATACAAATTCAATCTGTGTGAAAAATAACTTGAACCACCTTCAAAATAAAATAATTTTAGCTATTACGATAAAATTTTCAGCTATGTTATTTATACAGAATTTCCGGAGACAACAAGTAACATCTGATCACATCAAAACTCAAGCTGATCGAAATTACTACGAAAAAAATCACTTGAGACACTTTTTTTAAACTTAAAAATAATAAATAGTATGTAGCTTTAAAATAAGTTAAATGCTTAACTTTTAACACTGCAACAACACTTCAAACACTCTCACCATACTGACTGATCTGTAATGCGAAAACCCTTTAAGTAACCTAAGCGCGGATGAAAACATCCGAAACAGTAAGTCAATCAGAAGACACCCATTACTTCATAACCAACAACACGCTAGATACGGGTCTGCGTAATAACTTGTTGCGTAAACATTGCGTAATAGTTTACCTTACGAGCCATCGCAATGTTGCGTAATTTAACTCGAAAGAAATTATGACACTCGTACCAAGTATGAGGTAAAAAAACACAGATTTGCAATAGTATAAAATCGAGAAAAGACCTCGTCAAAATAGGTTTACCACTGTAAAAGGTAAAGGTAAAGTGTTCCCCTGTGCTTAGCACCACGCTATGAAGGCGTATAGGGGGTGTGGGGGTAACGCCCCACACTTTCTTGATCCGGTCGTGAGTGGGGGTGATGTGATCAGCATCACGCCCCTGACCGCCTTTACCCCCCAGGGTTTCCCCCAGGTACCCATGTTATTCGACGCTGGGTGGGCGACGGGGCCGCTTCCATCGTTAGAAAAGTTCCCGGATTTGAACCGGCCGGGGATCGAACCCGGGACCTTTAGCATGGTAGTCAGACGCGTTACCGACTTTTTTTTTTATTTTTTTTATTTTTTTTATTTTTTTTTATTTTCGACTGAGCCACAATAAAAACAATAGGCCTCGTAGCAAGTATTAGTTTGAAGCCCTAAAAATACACTACTTGTACTTATAAAAAAAACTAGAAAAACCCACAGGAGTCTGTGAAGTAAACCGGAAGTAGACCGGAATTAGACCGGAAGTAGACCGGAAGTGGATCAGAAGTAGACCAGAAGTAAATTTGTGTAGGTGTAAGTGGGTGTGCGTGGGTGTGGGTGGGTGCGTGGGTTTGCATGGGTGTGCATGGGTGTAGGTGGGTGTGGGTGTAGGCGTTACGTACTTTAACTCGAAAGAAATTATGACACTCGTACGAAATACGAGATGAAGAATCACAGAGTTGCAATAGTATAAAATCGACAAAAACATCGTCAAAATAGGTTTTCCATTGTGCTTAAATTAATAAAAATAATAGGCCTCGTACCAAGTACTACTTTGAACATATATGATTACACTACTAACAATTCCAAAATATATAAAGTTCTGGAGCTCGTTCTGAGCTCATTTTGAATTTAATGGGATGGAAAATCAGGAGTTCGTAATGTGAAAATTGCGAGCAAAGCTACTTCTATTCATTTTAACGCAGGTTGCGGTTTATTGGGGGTAAATAGGATTCCCCAACCTCTAAACATTTCCCACCTACTGAAAATGAAATTCATATTTTAAAATATATCGTACTTTCAGTCCACTTCAATTCAGTTCATTTCAGAGCCCCATAGCTAGAGGCTCATAATTTTGGTAAATAAAAAAGCAAAATTTCGGTATGAAAACTGAGTCAATTTCGGAATAAAAAGCGGTAAATAAAATTAAATTTCGGTGTTGTAGCGGAGAAAAATCGAATGAAAGGTGGTATAAGAAAAGACATTTTGGTTTTTAAATTGTGAATATAATCATAAATTTGATTAAAAAAACTACACTTATTACACAAATTAACATTTCACTTCTAATAGCACATTTATGTAGTTATCAGAATATTAAGTTTATTTCTTTGTAAAGGAGTCCATTTTGCTTCTCTAATATTAACAGCGGAATTAATCAATATTCCGTGAATTGCATAACTCGCAGGATAATTCAGACCTCAGAAGGTGTTGCATCGGTAAATAAACCCTAAATTTCGCATTTTGCAGTTCATTTCACATTATTTCGTGACAAAACTTTTCAACACTTTTCAAAAACATGAAAAATTAACACTACAATGTGTTTTTTGACATTTCGTTTTTTCGTCAAAAACGAAATATGCATTCCCATACCCATAGCTATAGACGGTGTTAAAGGCGGAGCTACTGCGGAGCATGCGCACTGGTCTGGTTCCCCTCGAACATCCGGTTACGCTTACGATGCTATGGATGTTAATATGAAAGGGCAAAGTGGAGATTCTTTTACAAGGAAATAGGGTGTCGGCTGTGTAGCATATGGTTGCACAGTTCGATCGGGAACAAATTTATTGAGTCAAGTATCACTTCGTAGGTTTCCGAAGGACGTAGATAGATGAAACCTGTTGATACAAGCAGAATGAGAAAGTATTGGTACCCGGAAAGGATTATTACGACTTGCATTTTGATACAAGCATGTTGATCGTTTATCTGCGTATTGTGTTGTGGTGAAAAGCACGCCTCTTAGTGAAGTTTCAAACCGAAGCGACACGCGGCAGCATTGATTCGTACTGAAGTGACAAGCGACACAGGCCCATTTAGTCCATAAATAAGCATTTACCGCTCATGGTAAATCAAGTCTCAGGCGACACAATACATGCCATTGGGAATCTGAGCGACACGTGCAGCTTGTCCTGTCGCTTCGGTTCAAAAAATGTCATTGATGACTGAGGATTCACTTTATTTTAAGTGGCACGGAGATTACACACCGAAGCGACAAGCAACAGCCCCTTTACTCTAAAGGAAACAAACAATTCACCTTGCATACGAGTACAACAGAGCGAGGCGACACGATGTATGGTACTGACAAAACAACAGTCCAGTCCAAGCGACACGTGCATTTTCTCGTGGTGAATTTGTTCGAAAGGAAGCTTTCAGACTGCAGCGATACGTGTCTCTTGGAAACCAACATTAAAAAATAAACAACACCTTCCGAACGACAAATTGCAGGTGTCGCTTGTCGCTCGGACTGGGCCGTTTTATCAATACCGTGCATTGTGTTGCCCCTGCCTGTTATTTGCGCAAGCGTGACTGGTGAATGGTTTGCTTTAGATCGAATGCTTCTGTGCGAAATCCCGATATCGCTTGTCGCTTCAGTCTGAAAACTCCCTTGTTGCTTGAAGTAAATTCGTGCAAGTGAAAGTGGCATGCCATATCATAGATTTTCCCTAAATCCCTCAGGCGGAAAGGCGACGTTGAAAGCACATATATTTACTAGCATTTGTTATGTGTCAACTGTCATTACTCCTGCAGATTTGTTGGCAAAGATTCACTTAGGCATACTTTATAATATAATAATATCAATAGTTTTATAGAATTATCTTTCCCTCACTTTTCCATTTACAAAATACTTGAATACCTAAACGTTCGTCGTGCGTGTACATGAGATACTTGTATGTACGTAGTGTGCTATACAACTGGCGGCCACAAAGACACGTCATATGTTAATAATCTGCTCTGTAGTTGATCATCAGACGGATTCTAGACGTCCACTCCTCCATAGTAGAACTGTAACAAATACCTTTCTTGACTATCGTCGCACAACTGATGAAAACAAGCGTTCATTTCTTACTTCGTATGCCGGTGAATCTGGTCTGGCAACAACGGGGACTGGCCTAAACCGGAAGTTCCGGGGACTGGCCTAAACCGGAAGTTCCGGGGACTGGGCAAGACCTCACCAATATTTATGTTTACATTTTTAACACGGTCTATACATAAAATATCATTAAACTAATTTATGACAGATATATACCGTATGCAGTGCCTTTTAGAAGCCACGTATTCGGTATTTTCTCAGACTTCCCAATCAAGGAATGGTATCGAGATGAGACAAATATGTCACGACTCAAAACTTTCACAACGTATATATGTCATTAAAGCAAAAACTTTTATTAATAACGTTTTCTGCTTTACATTTTGTTCGACGTTGGAAACCATCGAAATACAGAATTTTATCCTGAATTGATGAAACCGGGTAGCACAGGCTCGCAATTGTTACTAATGGATTAACTTTGGAATTACAAGAAACAAAATAAACGACTTATTTGAAATATGAACAAGATATACTCTTGGTATAGGAATTTAAATTTATTTTAAGTAAAATATTCAAATGTGATACCAAAGTTTCGATCGAGATCGTCTCAGACATCAAGTATCGTCTAGTTTTGATATTGCAGAGATTTATTTCAGTCTCGTCTTCAAATTTGAGACTTTTCTTGTCTCAGTACCATCTCTATTTTCAAAAAAATTCTTAATATATAGGTTTAAGTACAGTTTTCCGAACACACTCTGATAAAGTTATAAAAATAATCGGTGAGGTACATGAGTATATTGTAGCCCCCAAATTGGTCTGTCGTGTCGCGTCTCGAAAACAAGACGAGGCAGGAATTGTGGCAGTATTTGGTTTCGGAAAATTTCATTTGAAAAATTCAAAATTAAAAAAGATCAGTCATATACTCTTCTTCTGATGCAGATTGATATCTTCGAATCGACGAAATCACTAGTTTACAAAACCGTCATCGTCACCTCGACACGGCTGCTAGTGTTGATTGATTGATCGATTTGCTTTATTTTACTTCGCTTTTTGTGGCACGTTTGGCTAATTTGAGAGGGGATGAGTGATTATATGATGAAATTGATGAATGGACGCTTACAAACATCCATGCCCATGCCGGGATTCGAATCCGGGACTTCTGGGGCAACTCGTGTTTACCACAGAAGAAAAATGTCTCATCATCCGGTGGGATTACGATGAATTTTCTTCTTTCTCCTTTATTCTGGGCTTGTTAATTAAACAGACAGCATCTCACGATTTGGCATACACATAAGATGTACTAAGTATACATTTTATTGAAACTGCAGGCTCGACCAGGACCCGAACCAGTGTCTCTGGCATAGCATGCCATTGCTCTACCAACCGAGCTAACGACAGCGACAGCAAGAAAACAGATGAAGCCAAAGGTGGCTCGGTAGCTCAGTTGGGAGAGCAATGGCACAGTATGCCAGAGACACTGGTTCGGGTCCTGGTCGAGCCTGCATTTTCAATAAAATGTATACATATGCAAATGCAACATCATCTTGCTTTCTCTTGTCGACATTCATAAAATTTGCGGCCTTAATGGCTGACCCTCTGTGGTAGTTAAGTTAGTGTTTGAGTGTGTCACGTGCCAGTTCCGACGACACAATGAAAAATGCAAGGAAGAAATGTTTCCCGAGAGCGACGATAGATGGCAGCGCGTCATATAAAGAAGAGCAGAGTTCATTGTAGAAACTAGGAGCGGAGAAGAGCGATTATATATGTTATAGTAAATGCAAAATACATAAAGGAAGAGTATAAAAATTATAGAAGGAGTAAATAAAATGTAAATAGCCAATTAAGATAATTAAGAATATGCTCGTATATGAAACAATTAGGAAAGTTAATAAGTGAGCAAATGAATTCAGAAATGTATCTCCTTTTTGATCCTAGTGATCAAAATTTGATTTAATACATCTGACGAGTAGAACATCGTCAGCTTTTGTATTTGTCCGTCACTCGGTGGCGCTGTGTCAAATTAGACGCCCCGAAGCACTTACGGTTGCGCTCCTTATTAGACGCACTGGGCCATAGGCAGCGCTTGCTGTTAGCGATCCTGGGATATCCCCCTTTTGGTCGTTACATAGGATGTGCCTCTACTGTCAGTTTAGTCACCCCTAATCTTTCAATAAGTATAGCTTGTGTAGTTTGTATAATGCCAAAGAAGCGGGGAAAGCGAGCGCATATATGTAATAAATAAGATTACGCTTTAAAAGGAAAGACAATAAATTAGAAGAAAGAAAAGAAGAAGAAGCCTTTTCCAAAAATAGAAGGAGGAAAAGAAGAGGAAGCCTTTTCCCTAATCAAAGATAGAAAAGAAGAGGAAGCCTTTTCCCTAATCAAAGACAGAAAAGAAGAGGAAGCCTTTTCCCTAATCAAGGATAGAAAAGAAGAAGAAGCCTTTTACCAAAATAGAAGGAAGAAAAGAAGAAGAAGCCTTTTCTCAAATCAAAGATAGGAAGGAAGAAGAAGCTTTTTCCCAAAATAGAAGGAAGAAAAGAAGAAGAAGCCTTTTACCAAAATAGAAGGAAGAAAAGAAGAAGAAGCCTTTTCCCAAATCAAAGATAGGAAGGAAGAAGAAGCCTTTTCCCAAAATAGAAGGAAGGAAAGAAGAAGAAGCCTTTTTCCCAAAAATTATGAAAAGAAAGAAGAAGAAGATTTCCTTCCAATTATTCATATATATATATATATATATATATATATATATATATATATATATATATATATATATATATATATATATATATATATAAGAAGAATATAACAGACGTAAATTTGGAATCAGCATATATATATATATATATATATATATATATTTCAATGTATATACAAGCTTCGCTATATATTTTCTCTGTATTATGTACAGTTTTCAGAATATAGATCCGCATTTAACTATACCCTCTTGGCTATAAAACGCTTTCTTATTTCGAATTCTTGAATAAAGAACCTATCCCCTGAGATTAAGATATTTCTATAGCCGTGGTAAATAACATTTAAGTACGTACCCCCAGAGTCGTAGCAAGTGTGTGTCGAAATCATAATTTAAAGTCCATTTATATGAATATCTCTGACTGCATTCACGAAATTTGGTCCGTGCACAAGTAAATCGTCACTCAAAACTGTGCAGTTTATTTCGGTTTTAATAAACCGCCGCTCCAATACCTGGTACTGTTGAAATATTCACTTTAGAGACCTTCGATCTCTTCGGCTCTTGACAAGAATAGCACTACACTGAGGATCCGGGAGTTCCACTGTCATTTATTTATATCCATATTATATGTTATTTATATCCATAGTATATGTTATTTGTATCCATATCATATGTTATTGATATCCATATTATATTCTGGAATGTTGCGAACATAAAATGTTTTGTTAATATTGCCAGTGGTTCGAGTTCCTATTCAAGAACATTCCGTTTCGAGCTTTTCAGAGAATTAGTAATTCAACGGTCTCCCCGATGGCGCAGTGGTAGCGTCGCCGCCTTGTAATCAAGGGGTCCCGGGTTCGATACCCGGTGGAGGCACAAGTGGTTCGGATCCCACTTTAAACTGTAGGCCCAGTCCCGATTAGCCTTACTGTGCATAAAGTGGACTTAAAACACCAACTTAACAAGTTATTCAACGAATCGTCCTAATCATGGGGCTTCCTTCAACAGTGTTTTGTTGTGAAACTTCCAAATGCTGACAAATCTTTAAACAATGCCTAGGTTTGCTGAGAAAAGAACACCGAAAGAGCAAGAAAAGTTTACGTGCAATATCAATAACAGGGTTATCCCTCAAGTTTCTAGAACATCCTCCGCTTTTCCCCGATAATTATCTCTCTCCTTAAATTACAATATTTGATTTCTCACACACAATAAGCCAAAAACCTAATTTTATCAAGTGTAAACCAAAAAAAATCGGGGGTGTCGAGCCCCCTGAACCCCACTCTAGACACGTGCCTTCGTCAGAAGATGAAGGGCGAGGCTTGACCAAAAGGTTGTTTGATGGCCGCGTGCACCAACGCCGATTATTTCGAAGTTCAAATGAACGAGATCAATTTTAATCCACACTAAATGAACTTGGTTTAAAGATTTGCATTTCACCAACGAAAAACGACGTTCAGGAGATTCCGTTCAACTGATCCGAGATTAATTTGTAAGGCTATACCTGATTGGTTGGCTAAAACAAATGACAATCAAGAACCCCATAGAGTAATGTGATGTGTTAAAGTATCAACATGTAGGAGAAAAAAATAATTTGGGCTGTAAACTTCTCTGACTTTGAGAGATGTACTAATCAACCTTGTCAATATGTACAAGGATGTAGTGGAGTGTAAAAAAATAATAATATTAAAAAAGAACTGACGGCACAACAGAAAAGGAGAAGGAGAAAGCATTGAACCTTTTTCTACGGGACTTTAATGCCTTACGAAATGCATTCGATTTTGTGTGAACAGCGTACGCTGAAACTCTCCCGCTCAAATAAAGATATATTATTGTTATTTCTATTATTACTGTACTGTGGTAAGTATTTCATTTCATTTCTTAATTCTTATATATTTATATTGTCGTGTCGTGTAAATAGCCAGTAACATGTATTTTCGTAAATTTATACAATCATATTTCCAACATCATGTAGCAATATCGTAAAGATTGCTGTGTTCTATTTTACCTTGCACGTAATATATGACATTTATATATGTTTTGTGTTATGGGATAGAAAGTACAGCATTTATAAACATTACGACTTTGCACCACAGAACCACAAATTATTATTATTATTTTGGCAGTTTTTAGTTTACACAGTTCTCGAATTATCAGCATTGAACATCCAACATCTCTAGCGTTTGCACTCCCTCGATTTCACTTTCCGCTCTTTTTATATTAAAAAACAACTGCCTGAATTCGAAGCGTCAGTATCGTGAACCAGGATCAGACACCAAAACGGTCGCGAATGGCCGATCAGAAGATAAACTCGTTTTGATGTTCCTAGATCGCGATCAAGTGTTGAACCGTCTTCGTGCAATGTAATTTTCCAGTGATCCTTTCCCGATCCGAGTTTAAAATTTGATCTTCGTTCGTGCACACGGCCATGAGTCTTGTTCAACAAGCACCCAGGAAATAGTAGTTCCAAAATCTCCCGACAGATGTCATCTCATGTCAGATAGCTTGAATCGCGAATATTTCGGAAAGCTTGTTTTTTTCTGCTTTCTGGCTACCTTAGAGCAGAACATACTCTTCGCTACTTTGCAGTAGAAAGAGGAAATATCTGCAATTGCTTTCTGCTCGTATACGATCCTCACACGTGTATGGTAAGTAAAGTAAAATAACTAAAAATATTTACTAAATTTGAATATGGTTTGATTATATACAACAGCTATTTCCAACTGCTGTGTCCCGAAACCCTAGGCGGGTCGCTAAATTTTAGTAGGCTATGTGTTTTAAAAATCAATGATAAAGTACTAGCCACAGATTAGACCAGAGTTCTCTCCGTAGTATTAGTAATGCCTTATAAAAAACAAAAAGAAGTACAATTTTCTCAACACACGCACATTTCTAATGCAATTTATAAGCAAATTAACATAATCAAATTTAGGTCCTTTCCGCAAACATCGATTCAATTAATTTATGAGTTGGATACTTCAGAAATTATTTATATTTAATATTTGTGCTACTACATTTACAATCCAGATATGTTACAATATTCAGGCTGTAGAAATCATATTTTCACTTTAACTGTATTCAAGCACCAGCTTACTTATTGCCACTGACGTACTAATGAAGTGCCCACGTCAGTGCTAGCTAGACCTCGGATTTTTAGGTTCTAAAAAATGTGCTCTTAGGTACTTAAAATAGGCTCTAAAATACGAAAATAGGCTCTAAAATACGAAAATAGGTTCTAAAAATCCTAAAATAGGTACTAAAAACCTTAAATTAGGTTCTAAAAACCTTAAATTTGGCTCGAAAAATCCTGAAATAGGTTGCAATAAACTTAATTTGGTACAAAATTACTGAAAAATACTGATTAGATACAATCGTTAAAAACAAAATTTCACAAGAACCGTAATATAATATAAAATATTAGTTTTCTAAACAAATTTTCATTTCTTTATATCATTTCCAAAATTATCTACAAATTATTATAATACTGCACTTGTGCTGTTAGAAAACTTACTTGTTGATATGAAAAATGAATTACGTGTGTATAATTTGCTGGACAATATGAGGGTGGCTACTCACTTGGAATTCCTTGAATTCCGTGAATTACACAGAAATTATGCGTGAATTATTGGCTCTGTAAATTATTCATGAATTTTGGCAAGACATGAAATAAGGTACAAGCGGATGTTTTCTCTATTCCATTTTTTCTCCGTAGACGTGAAAAATTGCAACTTTTATTAATCCATATCCCATTAAATTTATACATGTTTATAAATGCCCTGAAACAAGTTTCTCTCAGTTTAGCTTTTATTTCATTCATTTTTTTGAGAATGAAAAAGAAAGCTACACAGAAAATAAAACAAAATTTTCTTAATCCGTTTACTTTGTTAGTGTCTTTTACAGAACAATCTATCTGACAAACGGAAGATTTTTACAAAATAATATATCTTGAAGTTGATTAGGTAAATCTTTAGTTACATTGGAGTCATACAAACCCTTTATATTGTCAATATTTTTGTGTATAGAAGCGGGGGGGGCTGAGAGTCGGTAATACGTAAGGTTGGAATAGAGAAAACATCTGCTTGTATCCTTGAATTTTAGGAAAGTTCACCTTGAAAACCAGGAATTATACTTGAACTTTATCATAGTCCTAGTGACCATCATGAATCGTTTTGCGTTATCCACACTCAAACTACACATTTTGTCTGTGAGGATCATTTCATATGCTGAAAATTATCTTTGAACAGAAACATAGTCAGTAGTGCAAATTTGAATGCTGAAACATTACTTCGCAAGGCGTGAATGCCAAAAAGGACCAAACTGACTCGAGAGTGTGTAAGGCCACACAGATCAGAAGATTGGGTACCAAAACTGAGAATGGGGTGGGGGGGGGGGGGCAAGAACATTTTACTTTATCTTAGTAGGCAAGGCTTAGCATTAAGAGTCTATAGTCTGCAGGTAACAGTGACGTTGTGATACGACTCTTTTCAATGCAAAATTAAACAACACAACAACACAGAATCGCTTACCGTGACACACCTGTCACTCTAATAAACCATTACCTGAATTATAAAACGGTCAGGATAAGTGCCTACAGTCGGAGCTACTAAGAATAAACCTAGGATTTGTTTTCAAGCACCTGAAATGACGTGACATAGTACTACGGTGATTCCTAATATACACATATATTAAAACACAAATAAATAAACAGTACATCATGCCCTCTTTCACTCTACCGTTCATTCATACACACATTCCATGGCATTTTGGGACAATATTACAATTACAAATGTTAAATTAATTAATAATTTGACGATACTCATACGATTTCTTGGCTATATTGCCTTTTACAATTTACTGTTTAGGGTTTTAAGTGTAATGAGATTAATTGTTCTTTGTGCGAACCCTTTTATCGTTTCTGGAGGTACAAATATATTTCAATTAACTATTGTTTGGCTGTTAACATATACTTTGATCTACGATAACGTTGATTTTGTCCGCCGGAATAACGATGTCTAGTTATGCCATAGCACTGAGTTAAGTTATGCAATTATTTACACAGATTCGCGGTAGGTTGGTGTCATCTCTCTCACACACGCCTAGTTGTTCTTACCTTCGCTGCATTCCCTCTGACCTGGGTAGGGTGAAAGTGGCCCTACAGTTTTAGAAGGTGTCCACACTCCGGTGTTGTACTTCGCGGTTATCCTGGTCGGCGAAAGTGGATCACTCGGCAGTTCCATATGGCATCATCGGATCCTGGCTTCACACGTTCACTTCGTTGGCACGTCCATGACGGTACTCGTACACTGTCGAGTCCATACGAAAACTAGCGTAGTTCTAGGTCAATCCTTCGCTGTCACTCGTACGTAGAGATGCATGGCTTAGGCGTTGAGACGAACATACGTAATGAGCCATTCGCGGTTTCACATGGACACACATGGATATTAAATGTTATTAACTTTGGTATTGACTTTTATGCACTTCGGTATTAACTTTGCTATCAATTGTTATTAACTTCTACTAACTTAGGGCGTTGTTCCGGACTATTGACACGGGTGGACGTGTCTGGTGTTATTCTCACATAACCACACTTATGTACACGGATGCGTTGACGGCGAGGGGAAACGACCCCCTGGGTCTACTTTGCTCTACTCCATGGCTTTAAACAATCACTCGTCTTAAAAAGACAAGTTCAGACCACGGGTCTGATTGCGATTCGGAGCTAGGTTGCTCGTAGTTCACACTCCGGTGTCGATTCTTGGCAAAACTGTGTTCTAGCTATCCCCAAACATCTATTTTATCCTAGATTTGAACGTGGTGACGCTCTAGTCTCTGTGTTTAGGTGCCTATTTATTGTTTTTGGTGCTTTGACCGTTGTCCTCCTATCCTGGTCTGTGCTAATGTCGTTCCTAGACCTCTGCTAGCAGCCCCTCGTGCAGAGATTAGGCTCACTCCTCCGCTATTGTGTCTCGCACGTCCAACGAGGCCTCTCTCAGCGGGGACTTTGCATTGCATTGTATCCAGCGTTGGATCTTTAATAATTTATTACTCCCGTAGTTTGGTTCTGATTATGCTGAAATTCTGGAATCTGTACTTTCATGATGTGGTCCTCCGCTGGTTAAAATCTCATCCAATTCGGACCGGTAGTTTAGAAGTTCCTCTTTTCCTGTTATTCTCCATATGAATGCATATAAAATCAGGATTCGGGCAAAAAACGGTGGTTGAGCAAGCTCGCTTTGGCTAAAGCAGTTGCTAGACATCTTTATTCGCGACGGATTTTAATATTACCTATTGTAATTAATTCTTAATAACGGGCAATTAGATCAATTACCTTTTACTCAAGATTTGACCGTTATAACGTCAGACATTTTTTGTTTTGTTTAAAGCCTTGATAAACATCATATACTTGGAAGGAGGGTAATCGACAGAAAACATGTTTCGAACACGCCAGTAATTGAATTATTTCGCCACCAAACCTAGTAAATGCCTCTGTCAGATATAAAAATCCTGTAAAACCAAAAAAATATAAAAGCCTAAAAAAATGTTTGATTTAGGCACATAAACCTAAAATAGGTTCTAACAAGCAAAATAGGTTATTTTAGGCACTATAAAACTTAGTCAGTTGTTTCGTTCTTTTATGAAACGCCGATATAACTTGTTATTTCTTATTTACCTGCAAAGAAAAAAATAGGTTAAAAACCTAAATTCCGAGGTCTAGTGATAACTCCTGGAAAAAAAATCAGTTAGGAAGCATGAGCGGGTGATATTTTCTTGGATGCAGTTACATTTAATATAGCCTAACATAGCATGCAAAAATTCGAATTTGGCGTCCGTCTGCTACCCACCCCCACCCCCTCTGGCGTCATCACTGGTCATAGGGCGTTTGTCTAAAAACAGTGGCGGCGTCAGACTTTCTGGCGTGGGTTCACCACTAGATGACTGTTAATTCTTTGGATGGGACACATCATCAAATGAAAATATATTTTTTGATATTCACATTGTTACCACGTGATACGAACAATGGAAGTTCCCCTCAAGTTCGTCATTGTCTTCACACTATAATTTTATTTTTAGTCAAATTTGTCAATTAGATTTTGACAGGTTGGGCCAGTGGGTGAGCCGTACCTGTTCAAAAATTAGCAAATAGAAACACATTACGAAAATCATAAATTAAACTGATAAGTTACACTGCAGCCCAGACATAACAACACGTATTCTAAAAATCAATGATAAAGTAGTAGGTAGCACTGATTAGACAGGTTTACCTTTGTGGTATTAGCGCCGGGAGAACGCGTGCGGCGACATCTTACGTGTGGAAGCGTGCGCGGTCAAAATGACCGCGCTTGAATATTTAGGTCTATTGAGTTTGTTTCATTATTTGAATATTAGTTTTCTTGTATTTTATTTTTTCCTTCTTTCTTTCGTAAAAATACAATAAATGAAACTGGTGAGAGTTTTCAAATGTTAAATACACTTTTTTAAGAAAATGTTTTGTTCTCTATTTTTGTAGTGGCCGTGGTGGCTCAGTCTGACCACCATGCTAAAGGTCCCGGGTTCGATCCCCGGCCGGTTCGAATCCGGGAACTTTTCTAACGTTGGAAGCGGGCCCGGCGCCCACCCAGCGTCGAATAACATGGGTACCTGGGACAAACCCTGGGGGGTATAGGCGGTCAGGGGCGTGATGCTGATCATATCACCCCCACTCACGACCGGATCAAGAAAGTGTGGGGTGTTACCACCACACCCCTAGACGCCTTCATGGCGTGGTGCTAAGCACAGGGGAGCACTTTATCTTTTTTTATCTCTATTTTTGTAAGAATGCATATAAAGGCAAAAGAAACTAGACTTTACAAAAGTTTAATAGGTATTGTTTTGTTCTTGTTCATTTTTATTATTGTAAGAATACAATGTAACTACGAAAAAACCTAATTTTGAATAAGTTTGAAGCAAAGGTTTTATAGAGAACAAAATTATTATTCTCAAAGGTATTTACAATTGTAGTATATTATATACGTTGAATACTCCAGTTTTTTTTAATTTCATCTCTTTTAAATCGCCATCAAGATTTCCATTTGCACATTCCACACATTAAAAAACTATATGTTCACGACAGACGTAGAGTCAACAGTGGATGCATTTTCTTTATTTTTCTGATTTACATTCTTCATCCCCAAAGAGGTGTCATCTTACTCTTTCAAATTGCTTTCCAAGCTCTTTATCACATTGTTTCTCCTTCTCGATCCTCTTCTTACGGGTTCATAAATATAGGGAAAAATCCAATTAAGATCTATTAACACGAGAAAGCGCGCGCGGTCAAAAGCACCACAGATGAAACTGAACTGTGCCTTTTGAATGGTAGAAGGCCACTGTTAAAATTGTTGGCTGGCCAGCACGTGTCCCACATGCCCAGCGAAGATAAGGTGGAGAGAAGGAGCCAAACCAACACTATGCCCAAAAGGGCAAGCAAAGAAAGAAATTTGCGGTCAAATCCCCGCCACGCGCATTCTCCAGGGTTAAAAAAAACTAACGTGTGTGTATACATGCAATTGCGTTTGTGCTCGCTCCCCTAAGAGTATAAGAACGCCAAGCCGAGTTACAGAGGGGCTTAGTTTTGATTCTGATAATGCCTATAGAAGTCAACCTAAGTAAACACGAATTCTTACTTCCCATGACGATGCAGTTCCCCACAAAAATCGCTCACATCAGCCTCATTATCGCTCTGTCACACAACAAATGGGCGGGGGGATGGAACAAATGCAACAACTCATTTTGTAAGAATCAAGGTATCATACTTCACGAGAAATGAAAACTTGCCCTTGCACACATTTACTCCCTGTTTACGCACTTCAAACACCCACGCGCCAACCAGGGACCTTATTCCATGAACTAGAGCTAAACTATTCTCTCGGTGATTCGATTGTACTTGACTTACATTTTTGCAAGATGCGAAAGCTTGTTTTCGATCAAGTTCTTCAGAAATGACACGAAGAGAAGCTAACACATTAATTCCGTTGCTTGTAATGACTTCATCTAGGTCGAAGTGTCAGTTCACAATAATGCACAAAGGAGGCTTTCGGAATGAAAACCTAAGCTGTGCATTTACGTGCAGCCAGGTGCATCAACTGCTACTTCCATTATTAACCATTGTTCCATATTGACCGAGATCAAACATCGTACAAGCAAGACATTTAGAAAGGGGAAACATAAAGATATTTCAAAATAACGTTACCCTTTCCCCGATTTGAATATGAAAGTGGGAAGTTTTTATTAATTGAATATTCGAGACTTGTTTCAGCCTACTTAATTTTGACCTCATCATACATGCCGCTAGAAACCTGAAAGTTTAGGGTTTGCAAAGAACTCTCTCAGCTATTCCCTATGTTCGAGCAAACATCCCCCATCTAACAAATTTTCACTACAAAAGCTATACATTCGCACACATTATTAGCATGCATTTTACCAACTAGGACGGCGTTTACAAACAATGAACTCAGTGGCGGCTTGTAATCACACATTCGCGATTATATCGAAAACGGCTCGTTTGCAGACCCATGTTTACTGAGACTTTTTTTTGCTGCTATTATCGTGTACTTTCACCTGTGTCAGTTTGCTCTATTACTTTTGAGACATCCTGTATATATAACTGTAATGATTGATTCGCTGACCTGATTGGTCTAGATTTGATTGATTGAATGATTTGCTTTATTTTACTTCGCTTTTTGTGCCACTTTTAGCTAATTTGCGAAGATAGCGATGAGTGATGATATGATGAAATTGATGAATGGACACTCACAAACATCCATGCCCAGGCCAGGATTCGAACCTGGGACCCCTGGCGTCGTAGCACGATGTGCTAACCACTCCGCCACTGGGGCCGGCTGATTGGTCTAGAATATGCAGTTTCTGTTTTGGTATCTCTGATCGTGCTCACTTTCTACTTGATCATTTCTTGTTTCCTGCCTCATTTTATTCCCGTTTTTATTCGCTTTCTCTCTTTTTGAATCTTTCTCTCTTTCTCTTGTGTTTATCAATTTTCCTTCTCTCCACTCTACCTTCCCTTTTTGCTGTCTTCCTTTTTCCTTCTCTACCTCTTTCTCCTTTTCTACTTTCTTTTTTACCTTTTTCTTTATTCTACCTCTTTCTGTTTTTCTACCTTTCTTTTTACCTTTCTTTTTCTACCTCTTTATCTTTTTCTACCTTTCTTTTTTACCTCTATCTTTATTCTACCTTTCTCTTTTCTACCTTTCTTTTTTACCTCTTTCCTTTTTCTACCTCTTTCTGTTTTTCTACCTTTCTTTTTTCTACCTCTTTCTCTTTTTCTACCTTTCTTTTTTACCTTTCTTTATTCTACCTTTCTTTTTACCTCTTTCTTTTTTCTACCTCTTTCTGTTTTTCTACCTTTCTTTTTACCTCTTTCTTTTTCTATCTCTTTCTCTTTTTCTACCTTTCTTTTTTACCTTTCTTTTTTCTACCTCTTTCTCTTTTTCTACATTTCTTTTTTACCTCTTTCGCTACCTTTCTTATTTTACCTTTCTTTTCCTATCTCTTTCTCTTTTTCTACCTTTATTTTTTTACCTTTCTTTTTTCTACCTTTCTCTTTTTCTACCTTTCTTTTTTACCTCTTTCTTTTTTCGACCTCTTTCTCTTTTTCTATCTCTTTCTCTTTTTCTATCTCTTTTTCTATCTCTTTCTCTTTCTCTCCGTCTGCCTTTTCTTTCTCCGTTTTCTCTACTCTATATTTCCCTTCCCTTCTCTGCGTTTCCATTTATTCCACCATGAGCTTCCAAAATGGTGTGAATGATTCCCTTGTAATGAAGGAGCCGGCCTCCGTGGTGGAGTGGTTGGCACAGTCCCCTACGACGCCAGGGGTCCCGGGTTCGAATCTCGACCTGGGCATGGGTGTTTGTTAGTGTTACTTCGTAAATTCAATCATATCATCCATCACTCATTCACATCTTCGCGATCTTCGCGATTAGCCAAAAGTGGCAGAAAAGTGAAGTAAAATAAATCAAATCAATCAAGGAGTCCCGGGTTTGGTATTGAGTAGACGCAGATTGTGGTTCAGTCCCGAGTAACCTATCTGTGCATAAATTGACCTTAAAATTAAAACAACTGGGACAAGAACATAACTATAAAAATTGAATGGAACTTACAACGATAAAAATTACCGTAACTTTATTGTGATAACATAACATAACCCACAGCGCTACAGCAACTTGGAGGGCCTTGACTTACCTACCGACTGCTGGTCTCCCTCCCACACTGTTCCTCCGTCACCTGTTATAGCGTGGAGGTCTTAGACCAGTATTGGGGTGACGGGTGATCAGCCCGACGGATCCCCAGCCGTTGTTGTAGGTCTTCTCGACCGGGTTACGCTCACTCACTCGGAGCTTCCCAATTTCCTCACAATGGTGGGTTGCCACCGGCCCTATATGTAGGCCGAATAAGTTCCGACCAGAGCCGGATTCGAACCTACGCCGTCCCGCAGCGAACTTTATTGTGATGATACCGTAAAATGTACTGATGGTTCACCGTAAGTTCGTTCTACAGTATTTACATCGTAAATTTGAGAGACTTGAAAACAATGACTCCAACTTTTAAAGTGCAAATGCCGTATACGAGAACAAACAATTTAAAATGTATTATAGAAAAGTTGAAAAAACGTTTATTGTTATCGTGAGGGATGCAGATTGATACTAAAATACAAAATAATATACGTAAAAGCACATAAAATTTGATATTCAAGTACCAAGGGATTTGATTACAAGGTAGCGACGATACCACTACGTTACCGGAGAGGCCCGAATGTGGGTATCAAAATGAAAGATTACATATCAGAGAATTTATTACAAAGGATGTGTGCTGCATACCTCAAGGCGATAGTTAAATTTAACCCATACTTTCTCCTGCATCTCCCAATTGACTTGTGTAATGACTTCAGTTTATAAGTGGTCGTAAGTTCCAAGTTAGCAGGGAGGGGTGGGACAATGTGTCTCGTCATGTACCTCCGAAGGAAGAATCCCACCCTTGGCGCAACAGCCCATTGAGGGTCTGGGCCCACCTACCGACTGGCGGCCTCACTCCCACCTGATCATACGCACTCACTCACCCGAGGTGGATAATCATCCAACCAGATACGGGTGACGTGTGGTCAGCACGACGAACCCCCAGCCGTTATTGTAGGTTTTCATGACCGGGTTACTCATTCGTATAGTGGAACCACGAGGAAAACAACCTGCGCAAACCCGCGACTCCTGTGTACCGTACTCCCTCGAGTAGGGGAGGGGGAGAGTGGACCATGCTTCCTTATGGCCCGAGGTGGAGGGAAGAAGGGAAAGCTGCGCGGGGACTTTTCGTCCCAAGGTTTTTTTCCTTGTGGTCGATCTTATAGCTTCCCAATTTCCTCACGATGGTGCGTGGCCACCTGTCCCATACACAGGCCGAAATCTCAGGAGAAAAGTTGTTACGCTTCTCCCCCAGGAGACTTGAACCTGCGCGCGTCCCGTAGTTGGAGCCCTCTAGACCGCACGGCCAAGGTGCGGGACGGCTAAGTTATAAGGGAAATCTAATTTGTTACTTTTCCGCTATGTTGCCGAATTCTTTTGAATATGATATAGACTTACAGCCCCTAACCTCAACTGTTCTGAAAGTGTGTAAGGTGAAAATATTTTTAATTTGACGTAAGTGGATATTTCATTACAAGTATTATTGAAACACAGAGTACTTTGCAAGGCTTTTAAATGTATTTGTATCATCTATGCTTTCCGCAATTGCACACGTTTCTTAATCCTCTCGTTTGGTAACCGAAACATTATTATATTTGATTGAAATTCCTCGCTGTTGCCAAACTCGCAGATGGATCTGTTTCGATGTTGAAATTCCAACTTTCTTTCAACACTTTCAGCATGAGCCCAGCCCATCCATTCGATTGTCACGTTTGTCATCACGAGTGCAAAAACCTGTTCATCCACATAGTCCATCTAACTGAAGCGAAAGAGAGGAGTCAAGAAACATTGGTTTAATCACGACGAGTCCCTTGTGTCAACATTAGTTTGTTGAGTGTGCATAAATCAAGAACTTGCATATGTCCTTGGGCTGCCATTATCCATCAGAAGGAGGAGGAGGAGAACCTTGATTGCAGACAGCAATTCCATTTCATCCTGGTCACGTGCCTGTTTGACAAGTCTCCTTTGCAACTTCCGAGTCACTCTGCGGGGTTGCTTCAGTTGTTAGGTCAGTGTTTCTGGGCCGATGTGATCGGGTTTTCTTCTAGGTCACTGACTTTCTAACCGCCTGTATAAAAATCTGCAGTCGGTACTTTTGAGCGATACTCACCCTCTCGGAAAGACATGCTGCGCCCTACGTTAGTTCTGTTCCTGGTCGCGGCGTGTCGCTGCAAGGTGTACGAGCGTTGCGAGCTTGGTCGCGAACTGCGAGATGTCCACCGCTTCCCGGAAGAGCATATATCGACCTGGGTGTGCATCGCGTGGCACGAATCTAACTACAACACCTCCGCGGTCGGTAGCATGAGCGGGGACGGAAGCAGTGACCACGGACTCTTCCAGATCAGCGACAAGTTCTGGTGTTCGCCTCCAGGGTCTGGATACGCGTGCGGGATCGACTGCAGCGAACTGGAGGACGATGACATCACCGATGACGTCAAGTGCGTACGCCGGATATATAGGGAGCATGAACGTTTGAGCGGGAATGGTTACACGGCATGGGCCGTGTACTTCCCTCACTGCAGTGGCGACACGTCGGAGTATACCAAAGGCTGCGATGGTGAATCGACAACACTTGGACAGACTGACAGTGCTGACGATAATGATGTGTTGTGAGAATGACGGTAAATATAAAAAGTGAAAGTGATTGTGATGCAGTGAATGTGCAGTTGTGGCTTCGGATTTTCCAAATACAGTTTGGTGTCTTTGTCATCGCTTCTTGTATCCCTGAAAAACTTAAACTATATCGTTCCGAAGCGTACAAGATCTATTTAATGCCCATACAGTTCTCCAAGAAAGATATTTAGTTCACTAACGTAATTTAATAATTTCTGATTTTCACCTAATATTGTAGATATATTCAAGATCATTAAGAATACATTCCTCCAGGAATACGAAACATATATATTTTTAATGAGCTGCACTACTTTAGGAATAGTAAGTAATTGCTAACGTGAAAAAGTGTTTGCCGCAACCCTAGAGAAAATTCCAAATTGCTGGGAGCAATCATCCTTACATGCTGGAGGTATATATAATATCGCAGTGTTTTGATGCAGTTTATTTTATTTTTAAGTCCACTTTATGTGCAGGAACGATAATCGGGACGAGCTACAATTTAAAATGGGATCCGATCCACTATCCATTGAAAACCAGAAATTATGAATAACCATGGACGTCCGCAGGATTTTTTCCAGGGAGGGGCAAGGAAGGTATTTTTTTCCAGGGGGGGGCAAATGAAGGCAAATTTTCACCAAAAATAGTGTTGTTCCCTAAAAGACATTGCTTAAAATTGAATTTATGGTGTTCATGCAATAATTAACATATATTATTGTGGCTAAAATGAAATTATATGTGTGAAATACAATTTTTTTTTCTTACTTTCATTTTCCAGGGGGGGGCCACGGCCCCCCCTTGCCCCCCCTTCCGGACGCCCATGTGAATAACACCAACTAGCCACCTGAGTAACTGAAAGTACTGAGTGCTTTTGACTTGTCACTCGTTGATGGTCCTGAGCAGTGTCGAACAGTATCCAGGAGTAGCGCACTCTGCCCCTGTCTAGCTCAGAGGTGTTCATTTTGAATCAACCTTCCCTCACCCTCACCCTCCTACGTCGCAGTCGCCCTCCACCGCCCTCACCCTCCGAGATCGCAATCGCCCTCGCCCTCCACCGCCCTCTCCCTCCGAGATCGCAGTCGCCCTCGCCCTCCACAGCCCTCACCCTCACAAGTCTTCCGGAGGGTGAGGGTGAGGTCTACCCTCACGAGGGTAGCCCTCCGGAGGGTGAACACCTCTGGTCTAGCATAGGCGTGCGCAGATTTTTTTTTTCACGAAGGAACAAGCAATATATTTTTCCATGGTGCATCTTACCCCGATAATAGTGTTGCCCCCTTAAAAAACACCGCTTGAGTTTTAAATTATCACATTCCTGCGTCCCCACTACATATTAATTAATGTAAATTACTATGACTGAAATCAAATTATACGTGTGAAATAATTTTAGGCTGACTTTCGTTTCCGAAGGGGGAGGTGTGGCCATCCTTGCCCGCCTTCCAGACGTCCCATTCTCCTATATTATTATACTTTCACCTAGAAATTTAGTGTAGAGGAATCTTATCGTTGTTATAAACAATATTATACTCTTAAAGAAAATGCAATATTTTCAAGCCGATAAAAGTTAAAAGCAACTACGGGGGAAGGGGGTGCAATGGAGCAACCACAAGGGGGTAGGAATACATTGCATTTTCCCAACCTTGGACTGAAATCAATTCTAGGGGGCAAACATTGAAGTAAAAGAAAGCAAGACTAGCAAAATACGAGTAGTAGGACAAGATGATACTCAAGATGGAATTAGTTTTCACGTATTTTTTGCATTATTTCTTCCAGACGGCGAGGAGCACCTGCAGAGCGGCACAGAGGGGCTATTGTCCCCTCGACTTCAAATTTTAAACAAATAAAAATACATTTCGTAAAATTTTCTTTCTCGCTTCGCTCGCATTATCTGCTTTTTACTTACAGTCTTGTCAAGTTCAAAGCCGTAGATAGGGAGCGTCGGTAGTTGTCCCTGGACGCTGAATAATCTGATTGAGAAAAATTGTAAAAGAGAATGCCATGGAGTCCAATGAAATTTTTTGTCTCCTATTAAATCAATACTGTTTTCAACTTGCAAAAATTTGGATCGAAAAATTTTCTTGCTCGCTTCGCTCGCAGTATCATTGTTTTCTGTAATGCATTGTAAATTACCAGAGTGAGGAGTAAGAATAACTAAGTGCTTCAGACAGTTGCTGCTATAACAGTTTGGTTTGGAGAAAAAGGAGCGCCCACATTTTAGAGACAATTTATATAATTTTTTTCTGTTGGTTTGTTATGGGGCACATGAATTGATTATGTAATGCATTTAAATAATATATACACACACGCAAACCCATCAATGCAAACTAAAACAGTGAGATAAAATGAGGTTTTTCTTTTCCAACTGAACTTTCAAGGCTTTTGCGCCTCCTAAACAGAGGATCTGCGCACGCCTATGCTGTCTAGGTGGTGGGTGGTCAGCTGGCATTGAACATTTTTGTCAGCATAGTGAATGTGATTGATTGATTTGATCATGTTCTGCCACTTTGGGCTAATCTCGAAGATGAATGGTGATAATATGAAATAGATGAATTGACATTCACGGACACAAATGGACTGCACACAAAACGAAACACACAGAGGATTGTATTGGCTGTGAGTCCCGATACCAGAGCCTTGCTAGTCTGCAAGAATACATTCCGGAGTGTACTGCATGGAAGTGTGGTAAACATTTAGGTACCTTTAGAAAGGCTCACCCTTTACACCTTATAGTGAGTGTGAAAAGAAAAATAAATTATCATGCATATAGGCATGCATACCTACAGTAGCGTAACTAACACGCTCTACCCCCCCCCCCCCCGGCAACTTTCTGTTGTGCACCCCATCTCAAATAAAATAAAGCTTTCCTTTATAAAATATTTATTCAAGCCTACATTTATATTAGGTATATACAAATATGAAAATACATACATGTAATTTGAATCAGTGTAAAAACTGCTACGAAAGGTTAATACAACTGGTTTAATATTAACGCATCTTATTAGGACTGACATTTGGTCAACATTAGTAATATGTTTGGTTGTATCCAAAATAAAGGGAAATAATGGTGCCTTTATAACGTCATCTATTATGACACTAAACACCTGTTTCGAAGCCAGGGTGATAAGTTCATTTACACGTAAGTATATCTTGCTTTTCTCATTCTGAACATGAATTTTAAGAAATGGATCATACCTTACTAACAAGTCTATGATGCGGAGAAAATTCTCAAAATTACTTTGTACGTTGTAAATATACCTATATTAACTTTCGTTGCATCTTCTCGATGTCCCCTGAGAGCCAAAGTACAGGTGGATAATACAATTATTGCGTCTAAAATTATTTTAATGATTTCGAGCCACTTATCCAGGCACTACATCCTTTCGAAAACTGAGAAGGATAATTCTTAAAGTTCTATATAGTTATCACAATTAACCAGTTTCAACATTTGCAATAAATATAAGTTCCTGTTAACTTTGTAAAATGACCAGACGTTTGAAACGTTCCTATTGGTTCCTACTACTCGAATGTTTTATGGTGGGTGGGAAAACGAATAACATTCCTAAGTCCCTCGAGTCTGTATTTTATTTTCACTCATCCAAACGTGTTAATATGTAATACGGTTAATAGTTTACATACACTAAACATTGTGAGATTCAAATTCTTAGCTGGATGCATTTTCTTGCTTTTTCCTAAATTCCTCCTCCACATCTACCGATTACCTCAGCACCCTGCGGAATCGGGGATCCTACGTTCGTGTCGTGATTATTCAGGTATGTATGTTCTTTTATATGATTAGGTAACGGTGTCGTCCTAATTGCGAACAGTCCTAATTGCGAACTCTTGCTGCCTAAACAGGATTAACCTCGAAGGGCAGTGTCCTAATTGCGAACACAATTTCTACCTTTAGACCTACAACTTTCTCTCTCACTTCCTGTGTCTATTTAACGATTTTTAAGGGACTTTGAGACTGGTCAGCTCCTTGTTTGAACATAGAAAATTTTACATGATTAAAGTAGTTGCCGAAATATAAATAATTTAATAATAAGAGTGTGGCCTATTTTCTATATACGACTACATACTGCACACTTCTTAACTGAAAAGAGCTTCGTCATTTAATAATATAATTATTAAATTCAAATTTCAAAACATATGACACTGTACTTAAAAAATTATATATACACCATCAATCCCCTCATTTCTGTTAGTGCTTCTCGCCACTTTTTCGTAAAAAGAAAAAAAATCTTCCGTTTTATACCTTTCAGATTTATTTCCATCCTAAGAATCATGTCATTAGACCTTTCTGCTTCAACCTTTAAGCTTTGTATAAGGCATTAATCTCTTGGATGTGGTGTACCTAGCTCACTGTTGATTTTGTGGTTCAATCTCTCCACTGCACTATAAATCCTGTTGAAGCAGGTCCACATCTCTTTTGGCACTGAGGGGTTTTCCATAAATTAAAACACGAATAAAAGTTCGAAAAACTGAAAGAGTGAATTTACTACGGAGGGATTTACAAAGCAGAAGACCATAATATGCCAATCAGGTTAGCTATTGTTGTTAGTCAAATCAGCTGTCTCTCTGGGTCACTACCCTTATCAGTTTTGAAAAACAGTTTTTTCACTTACATGTGTTCGAAGTTAGATGGAAGTATTTCCTAACTTTTATGTGTTCGCAATTAGGACGATTTAGACACTGTTCGCATATAGGACTGGTCGAAAATTAGGACACAACCTAGGTAACCATAGTCACTTTCACGACTTCATTATCCAATCACAATATGGACTGAAAAGACTGGATAGCTGGGATCGAACTACATAGTTCAGCCACTTTCTTTGTTCGAAATTTACAGAATCCGTGATGGACTTCACATTTTTTTTTTTAAGTTACTGATTTTTATAAAAAGAAGGAACATTGTTGGGGGGGGCAGAGTGTGTAACGTCGATGATATCGTGACTAGCAAGAAACCCGTCACAAGTGGAGAATGCTTGTAATTTTTACTTAGTTAACACATCTAGCTATGGAAGTTACCATCACATAACGTTTAGAAAAATATTCTTATATTAACTTTTAGAAAATCTGTTGCACAAAAGGAAAGTTACAGTTAAAGACTGCTACATCTTTCCACTTGTTTCTGACTTTAATAAATTCTTATTTTTTTAAAAGAAAAAGTTACAAAAGATAAAGAACACGCTAATGCTCAACAACTGATTGGTTTTCAAAATACCTTGTATACTGTGCTGTCTTGAAAGTTTCGTGACCTCCGTTACTAAGGATCTGGGATACCAACATTTGTAGACAGTTGATAAGTAGGTTATTCACGTAATGCAAATAAGCTAAACAAAATCACTATTTACACAGCAAGAACAAACTATGCTTTGTATGAATAAAGTACCTTTACAAACTAACATAAAATTTACCAAGATTTGCCAATTTCAGACTGAGATGTGTGATTGCCGTTACACTTTTATATTTATTTATTTATTGCTGTTTTAATTAAGAAATAATTCTCATTTCTTTCTCGTATTTGTGTAATAAAGGAGAGAACACCAAAGAAAACTTTTAAAAATGGTAAAGTGGACGTATTGCTTGTAGGTTACCCACCAGTATAGTAGGTATGTCTTGGACTGAAAGTAGCCTTACTATAATGTAATTTGATCCACCCGCTCAAGGTGGCGCCGGAGTCTTTTAACAATTTTGCTTAAAATAACGTGAACCAGTTTTTCATTGATTGATTTTATTTGACGTCGCATTTTTATCACTTCTTGCTAATAGTTACGACGAGAGTGACTGATGATATGATGAAATTGCTGAACGGACACTCCCAGAGAACACCAATGCCCAGACCGAAATTCGAACCCGGGACACCTGGCGTCGTAGCGCGGTGTGCTAACCACTCCGCTATTGAGGCCGGCGCCGACCAGTTTTCAAATTAAAGGAGGTGAAGGGGATGGGGGTAGAAAATTACCTCCCGTTATGGAGTCAATTATGTCCACCAAGGGCGAATGAATTTCAGAAATTGCAAGACTCTTGACGCAAATACTTGGAAGAGAAGGATGAAATAAATAAATAAATAAAAACAGTGGCGCAGACGTCAATTTGAAGAGTATGGGGATGGAGGGGGGAGTAACATGTCCCCCTCCCAAATCGGCGCCTTTATGCTAGTAGTAGCATCACAGTTTAGTGTAAGCGTGTGATTGCGTGTCTCGAATGCAAATGAGGCTGTTTCAGAGACCAGTAAATTATGGAGTCGAAAAGAAGAAACAAAAAAGGAAAACATGAGTTGCTTCCTGGTGCGGTCAAGGAGATCGAGGACTGCTTCACAAGTTCAATGCCACTCTCGATGCAAATTGGGAGCAACGGAAGAGAAGTACCTTAGTGAAAGGTGACGATAATAACTTCGTTTTTTGAAATATGAATTTCGCGTTCTGCTCAGTCAAAAGGACCGGGTATTGTTTTGTTGCTATAATGTCACCAGTAGTCCGAATAGGCTGTGAAGGCCTCCCCGATGACAACGTCGTCGCCTTGTAATCAAGTGGTCAAGGGTTCGATATTCTTCGAAGCCACGTAGTGCTTCGGACCCCACTTTAAATAGTATATCCAGTCTTCGATTAGCCTATTTGTGCATTAAATAGACTTTAAAATTAACTGAAAATAGGCTGCATCACCAAGATCCAGGCCAGTAGACAATCATTTTTATTTTACAATCTCCATCAAGTGTTTATGGTTCAATTTAATTCAGATTTATCGTGAACAGCCACTGCAATTTGTGCTCTCAGTAACAATACAAAATATAATTATATTTTACATTGCATATATTTACCAGTTCTGCAATAAATTAGAGTATTTCTTATGCAGGGAGTGTCCTGTGGGTATTACCTTCTTCTCGAACAAGTTACAGCAAAATTAACACTTTGCACTGTCATCCAATAAGTTGCTCTCTAAAATTACCTCATTGCCTGTTAGGAACTAATAATAGGGTAATAATTAAAAAAAATTGTTAATTTTTAAAAACTATCCGGTCATTTTCTTATTACTTTTAGCTTAAAGTTTTATTTTTTATTTGGTATTTAACAATTTTAGGTCATTGAATGCCTTGTTCTATTGATAAATACTTGTAGATGGCTCCACTCGTCATCTTCCGCAAAGGTATCTGCAGAGTCTGTGCTTTCCGTAACCCAGTTGAGTTTTTCTTTTAAGTTCACTTTTATGCACAGATAGGCTAATTGAGTCCGGGCCTACGGTTTAAAGTGGAATCCAAACCACTATATGGCTCAACCGGATATCGAACCCGGAACTCTTGATTACAAGGCGACGACGTTACCACTACGCCATCGGCGAGGACCGTAACCCATCTGACTGCCTGCCTCTAGTTCATAATCTGTTTTATCCAACCAGGGAGAGATGTTCCACGTCCGGGTCGAGTATAAATACATTCTTCTGATGGTGTAGAGTAATTTTGGTTTAGTAGTCGTTAGATGGTGCCCTTTATATTTTAATTTCTTAGTAATGTCAGGATTACGCCTTTGTCGCAATGAAACTGTGAAATGAAAGTCATTGTTAAATACAAGTAAAGTTGTAGGAGTTATGTACATTTCGTTTAAAAAGAGGAGCCAGGACAAATTTATTAAATTCACCAAGGTTGTTACTTTGATTAGAAAAATTACATGGATGAAATTGATTACGTTGACATATTGTGATACCCTTTTGTTTGGAATGGACGTTATTTCTTATGATTGAGAATTCTGAATGTCACTTTGTTGTTGAAAGTATTCTAAATTCAGTAGAGTTATTTTGTTATGCAGATAATACTTGATCAACTTTGCACTAGATTTTCTATTACCTACCATTTTTTGAGAAATGGTTGCCAGAACTTTGGTACTTCTATTTGCATAGTTAATTGAGTGCAGGAAATGTATGAACAGCTCAGCATATTTCCGGTTTGTAGCTATCCTTTGCGTGGAAAGATCGAAACCCTGCGTTTCATGTAAAGTAAATTATTGGTCGATTGATTGGATAAAACTTTTTGGGTGCGTCGGCACTTTAGGCCCTCTTGCACTTATATTAAATTCTTACTGAGAAATTTAAAGCAAGGGGTATAAAAAGTATTTGGGAAAAATTAAAAGTGGAAGGTTGTAAAGAGACTTGCACAAGACAAACACAACACATTAAAAAGTACTAAGAGCTTCCTCACAGACGTGGAAGAGACCAACTCTTCGCAAGAAGCTAAAAACACTTGATAAAACACTGTTGTCATCGCCCAACAGGGATGACAAATAGCTGGGAAGATTAAAAGTCTGCCGGAGGGAAGCAAGATCGGCACATTCAACAGGCCCAGCCCTTGCAGCAAGTGACCATTGGTTAGACGGCTGTGTCCAATACGCAGTCGAGTAAGAACAACTTCTTTTAGACGAGAGGGACGGGACAAGGAACGAGAGTGTTCCAATTTAAGAAGAAAGTAGTTTACAGATCGAAAAACTGAAATGCAAAGAGTAACACCAAAAATAAAAGATAAGAGACTACTTTATTAGTTTAACTATAAACATGGGAATGAACAAATATCTATAGTTTAATGTTTGACGCCGAATATGTGACATCGGGACCTGCTACTTTCTCGGATCTGCACCTTTGCAGATGGAATCGCTCAGTATATTGTGAATCTTTGCCGATGTCTTAGTGCCTGCTTTCGGGTATACGTAGAAAGGATGCTTGCACCTTCCCACGGGAGTCGATTTGGAACTCAATCGGTCGGACACCTTCGAACTGAAACCGAACCTTCCTTTCTTCACGTGCGGAATTTCCTTTATACCTACAGACACCACCACCTCTGCTTCCGGTTTCATGATCTGAACGGGAGCCAAACTTTTAGCACTTGGAGTTTTGATGTTGATTTTGCTTTCCTGCTTAGCGACCTTTACCTGGGATCCAGAATGGGTGAACTGGTGCGATGGCAGTTTCCTCAAGCCTTTTGGCCCGATGGATTGTTCGCTCGTGTCGTACCACGTGTGCTCGCTGCTTCTACCCGCGGACGATATGCTCGAACGCGAGCTTTGACCTTCAGCAGCCACTTTCGCTGCAGCGAGGCGCTTGTCTGGATTAGATTCTATCCCGCTGTCTTCCGAGGTATGTTTCACGCCACCAGTTTTGTCTTCAGATACGACGGACTTTGTTTCTTCGCCGACGGGGACCTGCGCTGCCTCTTCAATGCACTCCGTTCCGCCACTCTGGGACGATTCGCTCGCTACCGTGGTAGCCGTGGAGGAGGTCTCGTCGGTTTCCTCGTATGAACTTTCCTCCTTGTCGACACCGTCCGTCTGAGCTGCTGTTTCGGTGACTTTGGGCAGCTGCCTAGGCATTACGCCTAGTATCTCTCGCACTAGCTTCTGAATAAGGAGTCTGCTGTGGAAATTGCTTCTGGCTTTTCCCATGCTGGACCTACTCCTCACCGACTCGCTGGCGCCTTTCCACGATTCTTTGGATCCAGATAGTGTTCTGCCTTTCTGCAACCCTAATGAAGACAAACATGTCCTTGAGGTTATAATGTCCTCTCCAAAACTGCTGGTGCTGCTTTCGCACATAATGTTTTTCGTTATGACCTCGATGTCTTCTGCAGTGAAGGGTAAGCTGAACTTCTTTTCCTCGTCTGTCAAATAGCTTGATGACACGCGACCGGCCTCTTTCGTGATGTCGGCAACAGTTCCCTTCTCGCTTGAGTTCGTTTCTTGTCTGCTAGGGAGTGAGGTCGGTGCTGGGATGTCTTCAGGCGTCTCACGACCGAGATCGCCTGCTGTGTCTTTATCCTGGCACTCTTTGTCATTGCACGAGTTCTCTTCGTCCATGCTTGTTTCAGCGACACGTGTTGTTGCGTCGGCCTCAGGATCCAACTGTGACGCAGACGTCAGCTCAGGTGCAGAGCTGGACTCTCGGATCGGAATCGTACTGCTCTTGGAGGGAGTCAAGGAGGCGTCAGACAGCACCGTCTCATCCTCTTCTTGTACCAGGGCAACCTTGTCCTTTGAGTTCTCCTCCACCGTCTCCTGCAGGGGGTCAGGGATGGGCGAGAGCCCCATAGAATTCCGGATGAGCTCCTCGACGGACGGCGGGATGATGTCGTCGACGCACGTGGACGATTCAGAAGACTCGTTACCGTCGTCGACGGGATCGAACCTGCCGATGTACATTTGCGACGCCCACGGGGAGCAACATGCCTGCGGGGGATTCGAATATTGGCCGTAAGGCTGGCAACAATGCGAGAAACAGCATACTGGTTGCTGAGGATATGGTGGAATTCCAAATGGAGGTTCTGAGTGGCGGGAGATCGGTCTCTTCGACTTCCTCTGCTTCGGTTTGTAGCTGGAGCTAACAGTGTCGTCCGTGCAGGTGGACTGGTCGGACGCGTTCTCCTGCTTCCTCTGTACCACCTGCCGACTGAGCGGGTAGCGGAGAACCCGCGATTGTCGGCGCAAGCGGCGCTTTGTGCCATCATGGCGCGGCTGGGCACGCGGTGGTGCTATTGGCATGCCACCGTAAGGAAAGAACTGGTTCATCGGAGACCCACAGCATACGGACATGCAGCAAGGATGCTGTGCCATCATGCTGGGGTAGTACATCGGGTAACAATAACCTGTAAATAAAACAACGTATCAAGATCAAGACTTATCATGGCGGGTTAAGTTATTTCGAAGTTTCGACAACTTTGCTGCCCTGCCTTCTAGTTCGTGCTGTGGCCTTATCTCCATGCCTTGGTTGCAGTTCTTATTTTTGTCTCTTCTATTCCTTTTCGCATGGCTGTCGTGTTGCTTGGGTATTGAAATCTTGAATCATTGTATACTTATATTTCTATTGCCACGTATAGATGTTCTGTGCGCATACTTATGTCCAATCTGTGAGCTAGAGCTTAGGTTTCTTTCAGCTAAAGCATCTGACGCAACGACGTGTACACACAAATTCGAATGAAACGCCCTGCCTTACGGTTATGCAACCCGGAATTTTATATCGTCTAGTTTCGCCTGGTAGAGTAGTTCCCGAGAAGAGCAGCGTTTCCAAACCTATAACTGTAGTGTTTCCAACCCTGTATTGGTTGGTTGGTTGTTGATTTGGTGCTTTAAGTCCACAATACACAGTATGACTAATCGGGACTGGACCTACAGTTTAAAGTGGGATCCGAACCCCTTTGTGCCTCCACCGGGACCCCTTGATTACAAGGCGACGACGTTACCACTGCGCCATCCAAGCCTGTATTGCTTCGTAGAAGACGAAACCTTCACGTAAACTTCTTCATTCGTGAGTTACATTTGGTTTACAGACTCACATTACAGGACACTCTTTTCCTGTATTGCATGTGTTCTGGAGCATTTATTTTTCCTTCTGCGGAGAAAATTCTGTTATTATTTTACATCTTATTTTTCGCAGCTTCTCTACCATTTATTGGCTAATCGCAACAATGAGGATGAATGATGACTCGATGAAATTGATAAGAGGACAGTCATAAAGAAACCACGGGGGCTAGATTCATATTATTATTATTACTATTATTATCTTTCTTTTTTTTTACTTTACTTTTGGCTAATCGCAACGATGAGGATTAGTGTATGATAAAATGCATGAAGGAACACTCATAAACAATCATACCCAGGCCGGGACTCCAACCTGGGAATTTCGGCAGCGAGATCAAAAGCCGACGGCTTACCACGCTCGGGCACAGCGGCGGCCAATTATTATTAGTGATATTGTCTTAAGTAGTGTATTTTTCCACCATATTCTTTCATACAATCATGAAACGGATGAAAATTAAAATGTTAAAATACCTGCCTACGTTTTTTTTTTCCTTCCTTTTTTGCAATATGAACACCTACTGCACGAAGCCAAATTGTGGGAATACGAAACAGAACCAAGTTAACATATCTTGACAGTGGAAAGTGTTAATACAAAATCTAGAAAAGAGCCATTTAACAGTTGCCTGATTGCTTTCCATTTGTTGTATGGGGAGAATTGTGTGAAATGTGTGCGTAGTGGCAGGCAAAAGAGAATACAAAGATCGAATAGAGAGGCAACACTGTCACTGTCCTGCACTGCACAGACAACGCGTCTCGTCAAGTGGGCGGGGCACTGTGGGTGCGAGCGAGCTGCTGTTGCTTCTGCAAAAAGAACACTCACAAACAAATGAATGACGCTCCGCTTAAAATCTAGTCAATCAAGAAATAATTTGTTGAGGAAGTGAATTGAAATATAAACGCCAGAATTTGGTCTAAGCCACCTCCCTTCTCCCACCTTAAAAATTCTTGGGTGAGAGGCTACAAACTATACTAAAACTGAATTACATACAATATTTTAAGACTCAAAGTGACGTGACCTAGAACGTAGTGAAAAATCACTGGTGCAAAATTCAACGTAATGACGATGAAATGAAGGTAGGAAAATGGATGTGCTAGAAAGTTTTACATACACACACACACATAGTTAGTTCCGTGTAGAAGATATTTCTTCACATTTTTCTCACCTTGGCTTCCTTGAATTCACGAAACTGTAAAGCCATGAGCTCGTTAACACCCTATAATCACGGAGTTCCAGGTTCGATTCCTGGTGGAGACACAACTGCCTAGTGGTTCGGATCCAACTTTCAACGGTAGGTCCCACTTCGGGTAGTCTTTTTGAGCATGAAATGGAATTAAAACAAAATTGGAACACGGCAACCCTTCACAACACACGCGCAGAGGCCGTTGAACTTAATGACTGACAACTATTATATACATCGAACTTTCAGCGAAGCTGGAATAAGGTCTATTTGCCATGCCAAATAGTGTGAATTTTCAGTCTCGTGGTGCCTTCTATACGAAGTGCACGCAAGTTATCTAAAAAAAATCAAATGTGAGGGTGAGTCGAGCTATGTTTCATTCAATAAGACTCTTAACTTCAAACATATTTTGCTCTATAGCTGTCGATTTGGAATGGGCATCTAAGATTGGTTGCTTAGCGGACCGGATTTGGAAAAAATCACGGACTGTCATAGTTCCAATCACACTACAGACATAGAAAAAAATGTTCGCATGAAGATGAGAGAAGAGGTGATCTCTTCAAATGTCTCGAAATATATAGATAGAATATATAGTCAATCAAAAAGAAAAACAATGGATAATGTCCAATTAAGTCGAAACGCTGTTTGAACCGGTGTTCATTCACAGAGCAGAAGGGTTATTTTGACAAAATCCTGTTTCCCTGCTGGCTGCTTCGGGGAGAAGGGCTTTGTAACGTTGCCGCTTCTTGCCCAAGCGGTAGGCCTAATTCGTTGTTTGGCCACGAGTTCCTTCGTAGGTAAACGCGGCTACAGAGGATCACTGCCATAAAGGTGGTTCCCGCGCCGGCTGAAAGAGCGACGGGAATTTAAAGAACCATTGTCACTAACTTCAGATAAACATCTAATAATTTCCTTAGCTTTCGAAGCTGATCCGAAGGGACAACAAATACCAGAAAAACGACAGGAATTAAATGATCGGTTGATCGTCCTTCTGTTGATGGATGGCAATTCATATTAACAATAATAATCGTAAGCTTATCATTAGTCAACAATCAAAGCTAATACGCATCTATTGATCAGAAATTACTAGAGTGTTAAAGTTATTTTTGTATCTTTGTTATGTTAAGTCGCTCTTCTGCCACTTTCGGCTAATGAGGATGAGTGACGATTAGATTAAATTGATACCATGATAGCAATACTGAAGCCGTGGCTCGAACCCGGAAATTTCGTGGCATCGGAAGTGGACCATTTAACGCGCTTGGCCACCAAAGAGAACCGGCTCTGAGGCCAAGCGCGGTTAGTGGTGGACTAACGATCCAGACACCGAATGTTCCGGGTTCGAGTCCCGCCCGGACCTTTGTCAATTTCTTAATCTTCAGAAATCCCTTCGTAATCTAAGACATAACACTTTATCAAAACTTCATTTCCCTCCCCTCCACCTCAAATTTCATACTCAATCTTCCCAACAAAATTTCCATGCCAATTTTAGACATCCAGTTGATATTGCTCCCTCCAGAAAAGCAATCTAAGACGTAATAGTAATACACAAGAGTTGGGATTCCCTGCCCCCCAAAATAATTATCAATCCCGCTACCTGAAAATACCACTAACTTCATTAATCGCCCACCATAATTTCCCTATCAATCTAAGGCCTAATATGTAAGAGTTGGATATAGCCCCCCCTAAAAAATATTACTTATTACCCGTAACAATTCCCCTGACAATCTACAAATTACTATTTGTATAACAGCAATGGCTAATTGATGACGTAATTGAACTTGTGCCCTGTTTACTCAGTCAAACTTCCATCACAGTCTGCGCCATAATGCCCCTCCCCCTGGGCACCACTGATTTAGAACTGTGACAACGTGAGAGGTGTAATGTAACTAATAGTTAAGTGTTAGGAATGGGTGCATGTGTGCTGCGCATTTGAATTTCATGTGAATCAAATCTGTCAATAATGTGAATATTAATGTTATAGAATATAATATAATGGTGCAGGTGTGTGAAAAAGTAACCATGACCACAAAGGTATCAATAAGAAAGAATTGGAAAGATAAGTTGCATATGAAGATGTGTGTAATTAGTTTTGTTCTGGGATGTAGCAAAGAACATTGGTTAAACCGTGCGGGGTATCATGGTCAATACTGTGTCCACCCACCGTTGGAATCAAGCACTGCATCTAGTCGACGAAGCAAGGATTGCCCGAGCAGATGTTTGGTCTACTTAAACTCTCCCAAACATCAAACACGTGAGCCAGTAGAGCTTCCATTGTTCCAAGCTGTCTAGGTTCCCACTCTCTCACCATCAACGCCCAAATGTTTTATATTGGGAGATTTCGCTGGCCAATCTACTCTTGATATTCCTGGGTGCTGATTAGTGTTGCCCACGGGACGAGACGGGACAGGCTTTTAAAAATTCGAGACGAGACGAGATTGATCATGTGTCCCGAGACAGCATTTCACAGCCTTTCCACGAGACGAGACAGGCCAAAGTCTCGTCTCGTGGGCAACACTAGTGCTGATTAAACCAGATGGTGGTCGCTTTCGATGTATGGACGCTGCTGTTGTCTTGATCGAAAGTCACGTGCGGAATCTCATCTTCAAGGTGTCTCTCTCGCACGCTGGGAAGCATGTGGTTTTCCAGCACTGCGACGTATTCCTGCAAATTCATTCTCGAGGACACTTCCACCAATCCATCTACTCCAGACGAACTGATCCATCCCCACACCGCCACGAATATCCTGCCACTCCTAGCATGGGTAGAAATGTTCTCGGGGTCTTAGCGAGTGTTGTCGCGCCTCCAAACATAAACCTGACCATTTTCGTCAGACGAAAATACATTCTCGTCGCTCAAAATTACGATCTGCCAAAATTCTTGAGGAGCTGGTAAATATTGTAAAGCAAAACTGATCCGTGCTTCGTGATGGAAATACATCATTGCTTCTTTCTTTGCCGCTCGACGGTGCCGAACTGTTGCAGCATGGCACTCCAGTTTCAAATCTTGGCGAATCTTCGTTGAAGCCGTGAAGGGGTTGCCCTCGCTCATCTCAATGATGCCTGCATCTTCTTCCCTGGTTGTCTTCCTCGGCGGCCTTTGTTGGGTCGTGACTTCATTCCTTGGTCCCCTTCTTCCTCGTAACACCGAATGCAACGCCTGACGCATGAATCGTCCACACCAAGGGTCGTAGCAATATGTTGTGCAGCAGATCCGCCGCACAAGAACATGCGGACTATCTTCTCTCTTGTAAATTCCGAAGTGTAAGGCATGATGAAATGATATCGTAAAGGAAAATTCGGACCGAAGGGACATGCTGCACGTGGCACATGCCTCTTCAAAACACCTTATCATTGGTGCATATAGAGTTTCACGCCCATTCCGGTGCAGAAAGTTTCATTTTATTGGTTCCGTTGCAAGTGACATGCTCAAGGCATAGATACGAGTAAAAGTGCTGCAGGATCTCGAACGAAGCACCCACCCGGGCTCGAATTAAAGCCAAAGCATGGTGGCAAAAGGCAACCGTGAAGTTACTGCATCTGAGATTTACGTCAAGCAGGGCCTGCGTAGTGTGTGCAAAGAAACTCATGTTTGCTTTAGGAAATAAGGATACTATTGAATCAATGCAATATAAAAGAGTATATACCGTAAAATATACATTATTATTGACTCATGCATTCCCTGAAAAAGAATGCATGGTTTTCTCGCACATTTCTGCCTGCAATGAATATAAATGTCTAATCTATTAAATTAAGCAGGTGCATGCAGATTTAAAAATATTGATAAGATGATTGAATTGAATTGTTGTTTTTTAAGTCCACTTTGTGCACAGAAAGGTTAATTGGGACTGGACCTACAGTTTATAGTGGGTTCCGAACCACTATGTTCCTCCATCGGGTATCGAACCCGGGACCCCTTGATTAAAAGGTGACGAATCTACGATTGCGCCATCGGGGAGGCCCTAGTCCTCTTACGGAGATAATTCGTTCGGAGCAATAGAAATGCCCTATGAAAACAATTGGGGAATATTATTTTCAATGTGGATATTCTTCAGAAAATATGTTTCTAACAAAATAGTGGGGACGTGGGGTGAGAGATAGGGACGGAGTTGGAAGAGAGAGAGAGGGAAAGCACACAATTTTCTGTTCAGTGCGAACCTTTGGGATTGCTTTTTCATAGTGCACCAAAAACACAATACGTATAACCCAAATACAACCCAAACCTTCAATGGCGAAATTGTGAGTCAATCACTCAACTGGAATAAAAAGTACGGATTTAAATCTAGCAGGCCAGAAGATAGTTATTACGCTACCATGTGCTAATCCACTTTTCCCGCGAGAATTGTCATGCCTGAGTGACATGTAGTTTACGTTAGTTGTGAGAGTTGCTTCAATTCCATTGCCGGCCAAGAATAATGATAGCCCTGAAAGCATAAAATACGGAAATGTGCATGTTTGGCGAGCTATGAGAAAAGTAGATCCTTGTGTTTTCTTTTCGAAATTTGCTCATTTTATGTCAACTTTCACGTATAGCCAATGGCGACAGAGGATGAATGATGCTTCACGGAAATTTATGAAGATTGAAGAAACAACGAAAAAGAAAAACTCATAATTATCAGAGGCTAGGACCCAAGAACCCTGGCTACGCAGCATGTTATGATATTTAAGTATATCACGGATTGCTGCTAAATCCATTCCTAGATATTTGTAATGAACGAACCCCCTCCCCCGCTACGAGAAAAAGAAAGACTATGAAAGACTACAGGATGTGAAACATTCACAATGTAATTGCATTACTTTACATCGCTCTTGGCTGTATTCCAAATGTAGTAAGAGTAGTAGGGTTTTTTTGTTGTTTTTTTTTGCCAAGGTATAAGTGTATTTGAGCGCAAGGGCTACCTATTTCATCATTTATAAAGAGTTAATTTCGTCGTTACACTAGCACCAGGCACAAATGCGTCAATTTCTATTTCGGTTATTTTATATCACTCTTCTGCCTCTTGAGTTAATCGCGATAATACGGATGAATTATCAATTTATAAAATTGTGACGGGACAAATTCAGTGATACATTCATGCCTGACCAGAGTTCGAATCTGGAACATATGACCTCGCTTCGCTAAAAAGGCTGGCAGAAATGTATCGGAAAAGTATAGGACCACCAAGAACCGGTTTCAAGCAGCACAGACGATGAAATCATTTACAGCGACTCGCTGTGGCAGTGTTGCTCGTCACCCCCTCCCCCTCGCTCGCAGATAGCCTAGCCTTCTCAGCACCCCACCTGCTGATTCGTTTCAGGCATATTCCGTCTGGAAAGTTTCTGGCACCCCTCCGCCTCCCCCCTTCCAACCATGGTTAATAAATGAGACCGTTGCACTTTCAAAACCCTTATCGCAAGAAAAAGCTGGCATCAATTTTACACCACCATACAATAAGATTTACACGGGAAACATTTCCTAACATATTATCTTGATTCGGACTAAGGGCAAATTAAAAATAGTCAAAGGAATTATACACAAGAGAATTAAATTACTGAAAATATGGAAAAGCGCGATACCGAAATCTGTAATGAGTGCGAATGGAAAATCGAGAAAAAAGTATGAAACTATTCGAATAACTAGATTAAGAGAGAAAGTTATCACGGCTCGAACAATGCAAATGAAAAAAAAAACAACGGGAATACGAATTGAAATACAGTCATGGACATAAGTATTCATACAAGGACATTGTCTGAATGAAACATGTTATTATACAAAGAAGACCGTAAAGGCAAGTCAAGTCTGTAGCACATATGCTCCATTGGAATGGCAAGAATAGAAACGCAAAGCAATTGTGTGCATACAATTGAAATTGTCATGAGAAATTTGGGTAATCCTTAGATAAACTGCTTTCTGGATGGTCATAAGTATTCATACGCCAGGTTATAAACCCCAAAAAAAGTTCGTGAAACAACCGTTTCCATCATTCAGTGCCAGATATTTGTTTACTGCAGTTGCACCTGTGTAAGGAAGTGGTTGGTTTGGTGTTGGCGTGCTGCAGGAAGTCAAATGGGCCGCAAAGGGAAGGAAACCACGATCGAAGAGAGGAGAATTATGATATCATTATACCACAATAAGAAATCATATTCTGAAATCGCAGACATAGTTGGGAGAAGTCATGCGACTGTGCAAAGTGTCATCAAACGATATAGAGACACAAAAGTGCTGATAAATAGGGAAAGGGTTGGGCGTCCTCAGAAACTTACTTCGAGAGAGAAACAAGGACTGCTGAGAATGATCAAGAAAAAAAAAAATTAACATCGTCAGCAGTGTCGGCACATGTTCACGAACACCTGGGAAAACAAGTGTCCTCATGAAATATTAGAAGGCTTTTCAACAGAGCAGGGTACAGAGCTAGGGTACCTAGAAGAAAGCCATACATCAGTAAGAAGAACAAGAAGGCCAGATTAACATTTGCAAAGGAGTATGTGAGTAAAAGTTTGGACTTCTGGGATAAAGTGTTGTTTACGGACGAGAGTATATTTAATATTATCCATAGTGATGAAAGAATTTTGGTGTGGAGAAAGCCCAATACTGAGCTTGAGTCTCGAAATCTCTTGGCCACAGTTAAACATGGAGGTGGTGGCGTTATAGTCTGGGGCTGTATGTCAGCCTCAGGTGTTGGAGAACTCGTCTTTATTGAGGGAACTATGGATAGATTTGTCTATTTGGATATTCTGAAGAACAATTTGCAGCAGAGTATCGATCATTTGGGTCTTGGGAATGATTTTTACTTCCAGCAGGACAACGACCCTAAACATACAGCAGAGATTGTCCGCCTTTGGTTGTTATATAATACTCCCCACACACTCAAAACTCCACCTCAGTCCCCCAACCTTAACCCGATTGAACATCTTTGGAGCCATTTGGAAACCAGACTCCGAAAACATGACATAACAAGCAAGAATAGACTCAAAGAGGTCATTTTGCATGAGTGGCACAATATTACATCTGAAATAACCACACCTCTTGTTCATTCTATGCAAAAGAGACTTGACAGCTATTCTCCATAACAGAGGAATGCATACTAAATTATGACGACATGGTATTTGTTTCTTTCTTTTCTTCAAAGTGAACTTTTATGTTGGTGTATGAATACTTTTGTCCAGCCAAAGAAACGGGTATTGAGAATGTTTTGTATTTTACTTTTCTACAAGCAGCATCTGTTATTTATTTTTGTTGTCAATATATCGTTTGGTGCATACATGGTAAAGTATTAACAGTTTTGACTTCCTTATTGTATTCCTAGCTACTGCAATTCGTCCTTTCTTCCTTTCAGTTCCACTGTATGATTACTTTTGTCCATCACTGTATATGACAATCTGAAGTAGGCTGAAGGAAGCAAATTTTAATAAACGTGGAAAGAAAACATAATCAATGGAGCGCTGGTTCGATTCGCGACGGAAGCTCATATTTGTTGTTCGAATCCCACTCTACACTGTTTGTCCAGATGCATTTACACTTAAAACAAACTTCGTGGAACTTTTTCCAAATCAGATGTCGCCAAAAATTTAAAAACAAAAAGAATAACTGTGAAGGAAAAATGCCGAAAGCGTTATTGCAAAATAAAAAAAAATCTTCACATATTCGTTCGGAAGTGGTAAAAGAATAATAAAAAACTCAAGCATAAATGTTAATAACACTTGTTATTATTACCAGAGACATTCTCAAAATAAACTTGTTGTCCGTTGAAATCAAATCAAGAGGAAAGCAAGATCTCCACCCGGTCGCTTGAATCTCTGGCTAGATTCATGAGTTGGAAACACTACGCTTCTCGCGAGCTGCTCTTCCTGGCGAAACTAGATGATATAAAATTCCGGGTTGCATAACCGTAATGGGGGGCGTTTCATTCGATTTCGAGTGTACATGAGTGTAGAAGCCAATCTCAGTTATCTGTCTCTAAGGTGAACTATGTTGGTTGTGCACCAGCCGTGGGAGTGAGTTTTTGGTGGAGAGAGCGAGGAGGCGCACAATACTATTTTTATGAGTATGTGGGGATCAGGTACAAGTATAATTCCATGATTACATTTAGAACTGCATAAGCTGTTGACTTCTGAAAGAGCTGAAAATTGGAGATGTCGGTTTACAATATTATGATATTGCAACTCTTGCCACACATCCACGATGTATACATTCTACAGCGTTCCAAGAGTCTCCAAAATTCACTTCAGTTGTCAATTGGTGTCTCTTTGACTAGCCAGTCTGTATCGCAGTACCACGTAAACGTTTCAAAAATTCATAATCTATGTTCTAAAACATTTTCTGGTATATTGTAAATACATACATACATACATACACACATACATATACACACACACACACACACACACACACACACCTAGGTATAGGATATTGCCAATAATGACCGGACGTCCGTAGGAATGTGCTTATCTGGACCTGGTCTGGTGTCAGTACTGGATAGGTCCGCCAATCACAACCTCTAGCCTAGGACTTTTCACCAGGTTGCGGTAAATGTCGGCAACTAGTCACTTTCATTTCTCCTGCAAAATGGCGAACAGCTCGGTGGTGGTGTTTGAGCGGTTTTGCCTGGATCGCAACCGGCGCTCTAACTCATCCCACAGATGTTCAATGGCGTTGAGATCAGGGCTCTGAGGTGGCCAGTCGAGTTCATTCACTCCCATGTCGTCAAACCAATAGGCCCTTGCTTTATGGATGGACGCGCTGTCATGCTGAAAATAAAATGGACGATACTCACGTGTACAGCGCACTCACTGTCCTTCATGATTCATTCTAGAGGTTCATGGCGTGTTCACGGAGTGTCCGGTCATTATTGGCAATATAGTGTACATGCTAATGAGAACTTTTCTTCTTAAGTTAAATAAATTGCTTCTACAATATTTGAAATATAGGTAAAGCTACCTATTGCACATTACAACATGCCATGAAGGTATATGATGGAATGTGAAGGTAGAGGCCCCACACATTCACAATTTCGACCACTTGGTGAGATGATGTGATCATCACCACCCTCCGTCCGCCTTTACCCTTATTTATAAGAGGCTGGATGAACCCCAGGAGCCTCTCCATCAGTCAGACAGTCTACCAACCGCACCACCGCAGCTCATAGGACACGTACATAATAAATCCACTTGGCCGTAATCCCAAAATTAAATTGTGGAAGGTGATTCAAACCATTCTAAGAAATAATACGTAAAATGATCTCAATTCGGAGCCCGGTGCGTGTACTACATATAATTATATTGGAATCTGAATCTTACGTTGGCAGCTACAGGCCTCCTTGGACCGATTCCGGTTATGCGGATTTGCCATGACTTCGCTTCACAGAAGATTTCAAAATTGCAAGACAACAGAAAGTTTCCAGTTCCGAACTTTTCCAGGTGCAATGGAGCACAACCCAACAGTGCACGTTTCCACGATACGGACGCTTATTTTTTTTCTGCTGCTTTCGTGCATTGTTACCTCCGGAAGATGACGTGGGAGTATTTTCCACAAATACCGCAAAAAAAAAAATCCTTGGTTTAGGGAAAGTGTTATTTAGCTGCCCCATGAGTAAGTAATATGGGGAAAAACTGTTGACACGAGCAGCCAAATTTATGGACCAAAGAGTAATTTTTTTTTGCAATGAAATGGGTATTTAATAGGGCTGAGCCGATACATCGGAATCGGAAAATACGGGTTAGATTTACGGTATTTACCGATACCAGCCGATGTTTTTCCGGCATTTTGGTCTTTCACAACTCATCCAAAATACCGCGCGACACTTTCGCGGAGGAAATTATGCAAAATTTGAAGTTTCTTTTAATTTTACACTAGTTTTGTATGAAAAATTACTTTTTTTTGATAAAATAAGATGTAATTTAATATTTTCATGCAATTCTGGAATATTTTAAAGCAAAAATATCGGTAAATTGAAGCATATAATTAAAGTAGAATACTTAAACACTAATATAATTCAATATTTTGAACACATTTTAATTATTGCAATATCAAGTATCGGTATCGGTATTGGTGGGTATCGGTGAGAGTATCGGCATCGGTTCGATTTCGAAGTGGTATCGGCTCAGCCCTATTAATTATACTATTCAAATTAATATTATATTGTTACTATTTGAATAGTTAACAACGGTAACGATAGTGATATAACATAGTTAAGGTCGGCAAGAACTGCCAGTGCCATGGCAAGGAAATTAATGCCAAATAGATAAAGAATTGAATTTTTATTGAATATCAGAAAATGTTATATCCAGTTGACGAACAAATAACAAGAATATTTTCATTATTTAATTTTTGTACTTAGTAGGTCTCTCGGGGATTCCGGATCCCCTGGTCCCCCTCCCCTAAATATGTCTTTGAATACAACACATGAGCGCCAGTTGAGGATAGCGAGAAGCACTGTTTTCGGCACAGCCTCTTTAGGATGCAAACATTGACAGCCTGTCGCAGCCAGCACGCGAACTAGTTCCGGCTCCGCTCAACAGATGTCGTTGGCGGTCGGCGTCCCACGTGACGTTCCTCTCCCGTCCGCGTAAAGCAAAGCGGAAGAAAACCGAGGCAAGGGAGGCCAGTGTTTGATCTTGATGGTGGTATTGGCGTGGAATGGCGGAGTCCGATGGAGACAACAGCTCTGCCGACCTGAGCCTGAAGCTTCGAAGGGGCTCGAGTGATTCCAGGGACTCCTTCTACATGGACTTCGACCAAGGGATAGACTCGGACATCGAGGAGGTGGCCGTCGGAACGGGGGAGGACGCAGGGCCCAGCGGCACCACCGTGGGTGCAAGCTCCACGCACCACTCGGAAGAGGAGAGCGAGAGTGAGGATGTGGAGACGCCGAGGAAGGAGAGGAACAGGTAGGGAAACAACAAGCGTCACGTGACCTCCTCGCTGGGCACGTGACTCGTGCATGGTGCAGCTGGTAGCGATTTCCTTGTGTTCTTCCCAATAACCCGTTCCGTGTTTTCAACCCTGGAATTTTCCTTTACCCCGATCGGGTTGAAATGCCAAGTAATGACCGGGACAACGCCTACTTTTCGTGGTTTCAGCTGGCGTACACAGCACGCTTCAGATCCACCCACAGCTACAAAGAGAGAGAGAGAGACTCCGTGTTCGAATCCCATTGAATAAAGAACCTACATTTATAACCATTAAGAACACATGCATTCTCTTTGTTTACATTCTACGAGCAACATCATTCTCATATCAACATACATATGTTACTTAGTTAAACGTAAAAGTTTAGTATGTGTGCAATAAGTATTCTCAAATTGGTCCCAGAGTTTCGTACCCAATTTGAACAACTCGTGCTTTCAACGAGAATCGAAATTGTGATTGTTTGTTTACCAGGCGATACCAGATTGTACGGGTATTCGGATGTGTGTGTGTGTGTGCTTGCACCCACGCATAATTGTACAGCGCACGCGTATGAATGTAAACATTGATTGATAGTTTTTCTTTTAGATCAACTTTATGCGTCCGAACACGAGACCCCTTGTCTATATAAGCAATCCCCTCCCCAAACATATAAATACAAAGTGTATACAAGGGTGTAAGGGTCGACCCTGTGTGAAGACACCAAAAAGTCAAATTCTCTTCCACGTACTATGTAGTACACTCTGTACTACACTCTTGCAGGCTAACGAGGTTATGGCGTCTGGACTCGCAGCCAGTACAAGCCACTGTAGGGTTTGTGTTGTAGTCCATCTGTGTTTGTTCTTTCATCAATTTCATCCCGATCTTCGCGGTTAGCCAAAAATGGCAGAAAAGCAAAGTAAAATAAAACAAATCGATGAGTCAATCATATATTGCGTATAACCTACCAGAATTAATAACAAAGAAAACCTCGTAACATCTATATTACTTATAATTTTATACTATATTTTATTTTCAAGTAATGGAGCAAAAATATAGCAAATTAATAAAACATAGTATGGCATTTTAATTAAATAACAATTCAACACACATATTTTCATATGATATTATATTTTTATAATAAATTAGTTCTCAAATTAATCCAGTTTTACTAATTCTATTATTGCTATGTTATTTCATGATAATATAAAATAAAATTATATGCGTATAGCGATCATATCTGGGGCTGTAAGGTTGTTTCAAGGGAGTACAAGGGTAAATGTTGTGCCATAATAACCACAAATTGACCCTTTGAAAAAAAAAAACTGCGTTGGAGTGTTAGCAAAACTTACTTTACAGGGAAGGTGCAGTATATGTATGGATAAATCACTGTAATATAATAGCAGGAGAAACATGGAATAATGTAGAAAAATTGAAAATTAGTTACACATACTTATTAGGAAGTGGGGTTTCTAATTAGTATATGTAACTGTTGATATGATTTTCTATATTATCTCATTTTTTCCCTATTAGCCCTTCATCTAATTCAGAGACACCAGTCTCCGTGTGTATGAGGTTGGGAGCTTAAAAGTGGAAGGTAGAAAAATAACAGAAACCAATTAACCTTCGTTAGCAACAATATTCACTGAAACAATTAGAAAAACATCCTCCTCCTTGTGAAACCTCATCTTATCATTTCGAAATGTATCTAGAATTTCGAAAATTAACACTGAGCATATGCATTGAAATAATATTTTTCGAAGGTGTCCTAATATATTGACAGCAAAGGTATTTTGTTCTAAAACTGAATGGGAGGGGCAGATCCTGTGGCACCCCCTGACCCCTACCTTAGGGTCCTCACTGATCATAAATTAATTCTTTGGAGTGATTAATTCAAAACGCTGTTAATTCATCCAGGTTTTTTCAACTCATATGGTTGATTCCGTCACACATTTTAATTTATAAATAATGAGAATCAAGATGGACACACTGGTAATGGAAGATATTAGTGTAATTCACAACACAACTGTTTGAAAGCATTAATACTTGTAGTAAATGCAGATACTTAATATGATCAATCATGAGAATTTTATGACATGAAATAATTTTCTGGGAAAATTATACCAAGTTCGCATTTATACACATACAAATTTATCAAAGATCATTTATAATACTTAAACAATCCATTCAAACTAGCCATTAGCAGGGTTGTGAAAAACATTTTTTTAAAAATAAAAACAAAAAAACCATGGTTTATTTGGTATAAACAGTTTTTTTAAAATTTAAATCAGTTTTTTTGTTTATATTAAAAACTTGTTTTGAAGTGTAGTATTTTTATTAGAATACATAAATCAACTTCTTGTACATAAAGAAATATGAGGCACAGATGAATTGTAGTGCCACCTCTGTCCTCTATACAACTTTTACTAACCCTCTTGTGTTGTAATTGAAAACTATACCGATCTGCTACTTAACGTCCGTAATTTTAAGGACAGAGAAAGTTAAAAAACAATACTTTATAAGCACAGAATATTACACAAATAAATGCATTTTATAAGAGAATAAAAACAACACTGATTTTCATTTCGAATTGCCTCTACATAGATTGTTAAATTTTATTTTGTCTACCTCTACCTTACTTGAAAACTTTTCTCAAATTGCATTATGACATAACACTCAGTAATAAGAACATGAATGTATAATTCACGTGCTATAATAGAAATGAACATTTTTGAAATGAAATTCTGTCTAATACTGTAGTGGTAGTTTGTTACCATGTTTGGAGTAATACAGCGTGTCCACAATGAGACTCCAACATTTTGAAAGTCTATAACTTTTTCATTTCAGATTGTACAGCTGTGATTCCGGAAGAAGCAGAAGCAGAAACTCAAAAAGTTTATGTGGTAACGTTTTAGTTCGCGCAATAGCCGTATTGGCGCTGCAACAATCGATTGTTTGAAAATGGAGATTCCAAACGAGCGTGCACAGGTTCAATCGAAAGGAGTCCACAGAAGTCAGTAAGACAAGCAGTGAAGAACTGTGTGAACTGTCGACCGTATCATACCAAGTTCTCTCGCTGCTTGTCTTACTGACGTCTGTGGACACCTTTCGAATGACCTCCGCACATTTTCTACAACCTGTTCCTGGATTCTACGTTTACCACCACCGCGTCCTTTCAAAACATTGCCGGTCGCCAAAAACTGGTCACACCACTTCTTTATAGTCTTGAATGTCGGAGGATCCTAATTGTACACACGACGAAAGTTTCGTTGCACTTGAATAACTGATTTTGTTTCTGCATACCACCACACAACCTGTGCACGCTCGTTTGGAATCTCCATTTTCAAACAATCGATTGTTGCAACGCCAATACAGCTATTGCGCGCACTAAAACGTTACCACATAAACTTTTTGAGTTTCTGCTTCTGCTTCTTCCGGAATCACAGCTGTACAATCTGAAATGAAAAAGTTATAGACTTTCAAAATGTTGGAGTCTCATTGTGGACACGCTGTATAATAAGTACCTTATGATAATATATCAAAGAATATTGTGCAATTGCAAGTCTGTTATAAGTTGTAACTGTCTTGTTCAAAAACTGTACTTGATTTTAACTTTCAATTTACAAAAAGATACCAAGACCAGTTAGGGTCATTCCACGTCAATTCATCCAGGCCATGTCACCCACCATCCCCGATTTTGATGAAATTCGGTATGCTTATAGAACTTTTGATGCTGATTACAAAAATGACAACTTTTTTAAAATTGGTCAAGGGGTTCAGAAGTTACGCACTTTTTAAGATCTCCGTGTACGCCACATCCGGCTACACTTTGAATGACACGCATTAGGTTATAAACGATCAGATCTTCCCTCGGGTTTGCCGTAGAAACTTCAGGTTTGTTTTCTTTTGTTCAGAATAGTATGAGCTTTCATTTAAATAACGTTTCAGATGAATGCATCAGTAAACATGTATTTTTATATATAGTTTCATGTATTTTTTTTAGAAAATAAATGACTAACTTCAAGAGCGAATTTCATGCAATGCCCCCCCTTCAATTTCCCCCCAATTTTATATGTAGGTAGCTCAGAGTGTATACTAATGCCTGATGAAAAAATTGGGATGGGCGGTTCAGAGACAGGGTGATAAAAAAATCATTTGCATAAAATGACATTAAAAGTAAATCTTATTAAAAATGCTTATGTATTTAGCACAAAGCCTGAAGTACAATATGTTTCAAGTTACATTATTCAAAATTTATGTTCACTAAGCATAGGCGTAACCTGGCGGGGGCAAAGGGAAGCACTTTCCCCCTCCAAAATGTATAGATTAATTTTAAAATTTGCAAGTAATAATTACAGTGGAACCCCGATTTAAGTTCCTCGATTTTACATTTTTCTTCATTTTGCATTCAATCTTGATGGTCTGGTTAGAAATTTTCCATGATTTTATATTTTCCCGCATATTAAGTTTTTTCAGCTTGGTCTCCTGCATAACGTAAAACTGAGGTTCCACTGTATCTAAGTTAGTTTCAACAGTCTTCATTTTTTAAAATTTTATATATTATATAATTATATATATAATTATTATTAATATTCCCAAGTTTAGCAAATTTATCTTCGAGAACATTCGTTTTGTGCATTTTATCTCAATATGGAAGTTCTTTTTTGGCTACTCTTCATGGGGATACGTAATATGAAGTAAGAATTAATACTACACATTTGTGCTGATTGATGTTTTTTCAAATGGAGCTTTTTCGCCACATACCACAGAAAATATCCTTCTGACGGGATGGTTGGAACAGTAAAAATACTTGTAAAGACTTCTATAGTATAAAGCAACAAGTACGGCAATTATGTAGAAATAGTATTCAAGGCATAAATTTCTTAGTAATCATCTAGGGTGAAATGACAACAACCCACAGTACAATGTGTCAGCGATTGCAAAGTACTACAACAGTACCAGGAAGTATGCACTATTTTGAACTTACAGGTTCCGTAGGTTACTTTTTACAAGTAACTGGGTTTCTTTTACAGTTACTGTAACAGTAACATACTGTTAATGATCATTGATTTGTGTAAAAGTTACACAAAATCAATGATCATGAAGACTTCCGTGTTTTACTTATGTTTCTAGTACATAATATGTATTCATATATTTACATTATTACTGCTAATAAATGATGGAAAACACAGTCAGCTTTTCTTGAACGATTATAATTAAAAAATCATTTGTATGCTGACCATGGTATTTTGAATATGGTGTCATTGATTCCACTTGCACCTATTTCTTTCTCGTCCATTCCAAGTTCAACAAGATCCAAAGATCCACTCCCTCGACAATGACTTTTTCCTAGCTGGACAACAACATTCCAAACGAACGCAGTAGTCTACCAAAAACAATGGAGTTTTCACATGCAATTAGAAATGAATTACAGTAAAGCGTGGATGTTCTAAATTTAGCATGCAACAAAGTATAGCTTCCTTGCCAGGAATTCCAAGTAAATCCTTTCACGTAGCATCTGGAGAAGGTACATATTTTATTTTTATAGTCTGGAACAGAATTGTCCAATTTAGCTATTTCCCTACTGCAAAAAGTAACTCTGTTACCGTTGTTAACGTTACAGGTACTTACTTTTAAAAGTAGCTAGTTACAGTTAGAATTCCTAAATAAAAAGTAACTGTACTTGTAACTTTGTAACTATTTACTTCGAAACACTAGTTGTTTAACAGTCAGAGCCAAAATAGTAAGTGCTGATGTGATATGTTTTGTATAACTGTATGGTTTGACTTCTATGAAGAAGTGACTTTCGAATTCCAACAGTGAACAGTTATGTAGTAGCATGTGTGTGCGTGACTCAAACTTGTTTGTAGGATTGCTTCAAAAGTCCACGTGAAAATGGCGATGCAGCTATTAAATTCTTGCATCCACTTTGTCCATCAACTTCCCACTACTGGCCAAAAAGTATGCTGTGTCCAGTGAACATTAACAATACAAATGGATGAACATATGTACTTAGTGATAAGTCAAATATTTTAGTGTGTTTGAAATGGTCAAAATATCCATCTAAAATGTGAACGGCACAATTTATAGTACATGAAATTTTGGCAATGCATAAAGTACAATTTTTAGGTACTATCTTAATGGGTCACTTGAAACTTTCTTCGGGTTGAGATAATCGCAAAGTTATCCATCGCATAAAAATAGTGTCCAGGATTATTTGATAAATACATTTGAAAAATCACAATTATTACTCTTTATTCGTTTGTTCCTCAAGTGCCAGGAGGATCACAAAATATATTTAACTTATAAATTTTGGAGGGGGTCAGTGCTTCCCTTTGCCCCCGCCACGTTACGCCTATGCTTAGTGAACATAAATTTTGAATATTGTAACTTGAAACATATTGTACTTCAGACTTTGTGCTAAATACATAAGCATTTTTAATAAGATTTACTTTTAATGTCATTTTATGCAAATGATTTTTTTATCACCCTGTCTCTGAACCGCCCATCCCAATTTTTTCATCAGGCATTAGTACACACTCTGAGCTACCTACATATAAAATTGGGGGGAAATTGAAGGGGGGGCATTGCATGAAATTTGCTCTTGAAGTTAGTCATTTATTTTCTAAAAAAAATACATGAAACTATATATAAAAATACATGTTTACTGATGCATTCATCTGAAACGTTATTTAAATGAAAGCTCATACTATTCTGAACAAAAAAAAACAAACCTGAAGTTTCTACGGCAAACCCGAGGGAAGATCTGATCGTTTATAACCTAATGCGTGTCATTCAAAGTGTAGCCGGATGTGGCGTACACGGAGATCTTAAAAAGTGCGTAACTTCTGAACCCCTTGACCAATTTTAAAAAAGTTGTCATTTTTGTAATCAGCATCAAAAGTTCTATAAGCATACCGAATTTCATCAAAATCGGGGATGGTGGGTGACATTTTCACAAAATTCTGGATGATTTGACATGGAATGACCCGTTAGTCAAATATTCATATCTGCCATGTCAACTAGCTGTCAACTTCTTCATGCTTGTCCTTAAAAACTTTGAACTAAAATACCAGCTTAGCTGCTGCCTTTTCGGTTCGGTGACTGAACACCACCAAACGAGGAAAATAGTCTTTCAACGCCAGCTTTGGATGCTTGTGCAGTTAGCAACTGTTCGATAACTGCATATAAATCACAGTCATATTTGTCTATTTGAGATTTGTGGCTTTTCAACCATTCATATACTGACACCTGTGTCGTTACTATAGAATCAAAATAGGGCTCGTTAAATAGTTTGCTTTTACCTTCAAACTTTACAATCAAATAAAGAAACGTTTGAGGATATCGGGTTCTTGGTAACTCTAAAGCATCTTCTTTTTCCTTATCTGTTAAATCAATTCATGTAGCTTTTTCTTTTGGATCTAATGAGAATGTCAAGAAATGAACTTGAGAAAGAGCCATATCTTAGCGATTACTGAATTTGGAGAGCACCTGCTTGTCGTTTATCTCCTTCTCCTGCAATTGAAGTTCAAGATCTTTCCATATTCTTACTGAGTCTCCTATAGTGCAATTATCCTTCTGCACTTGTTCAAGTGCAATAGCTACAGGTTTAAGAAGACATCTTCAGCTTTTGGTTTTAGTGCCAGATTGGAGACCTTCTGTACAGCTGAATCAATTACTTGTCGGTTTTCTTCGCATATTTTCACAATTCTTGGCCAACTGTTAACATACTTTTCCAAACAATCTACAAAACTATTCCACCGTACCTCCGTTGGAAGAACAAGTTTTGGTTCCCCAGCTTTTCTACGTATATAACGCACTCGCAAAGTGCGAAAACGGATCCTTAAACCACAGTTGATTAATACGTATATATATATATATATATATATATATATATATATATATATATATATATATATATATATATATTATATATATATATTGGTTTAAACCAAACTGATTTAAATCGTTCAACTTTGGCCACTAGTAATATGTAGTTTCGAATCTCATTTTTCGACTTAGAATATATTTTTTTAAAAATCCGGATCGTTCTTCATTTAGTAATGGTACCATCGAATAGTTTAAATATCATGCATGGAGAACGCAATGTGTGGTAAGTTTGTTCTGACCTTGATTGTGTTGTTGTTAAGTCCACTTTATGCACATATAGGTTAACCGGATTGGACCTACATTAAATGGGAGCATTGTCCAATGTGCCTCCACCAGGTATAGAATTCTGGATCCCTTGATTACAAGGCTTATTGTGTGTGTGTGTGTGTGTAATTAGTGCGTTCAGTGTGAATGCACAAACATACAAACAATTTTGCTTCTCAATATACAAGCAATATCATCATTATTTGACACATGTGCTTATTAAAATGTACTGTCTTGTACTTAATTGTTTCAATATTTAGAGAACTCAAGACATTTATTCATCCGGCCACCTTTCCTTTGAAATATTCATCGCTATTCTTTCATTCTGTTTTCGTGGGAATATTTCGTGCAATGCCGTTGATATAGATTCACCGTCCCTCATTGGACGCATCACTAATGTTGTAGCAAGACTTGTGCATTTCGACCTTTTGAGACAGGGACAAGTGGCATCAACAGAACCATTTTTTTAAATAACAGCATGCACTATTATTTTCGCCCCCATCTCCAGGGAATACATTTACATTTGACCGTACAAATCTTACTTTCTTTCATCAAATATCGATTACACTGATAAATCTTTCTTTGCCTAAACAAACGCGGATTTCACATCTCATTCTGTAATATAAAAATTATGTAAATGGATTCTGATATTTCTGTTATTTTCAACTCGCTAATTTATTGAATCTTTCCAGTAGAAGTTCAAGTTTTTTTCAAGTTTACAATTGAAACTATTTTCTACATGCGGAAAATGTTTCCATTATAACCATTGCAGCAGAAAATTATTTTCCAATAATTAGTATTTAATATATTTATTTTCTTAAAATCCCACACCACCGTAAGGAAATGTACAACTATTTCTAAATCTTCCTATTTTGATTGTTGAATAATAAATATTTTCCTGCGAGTAAAGTATGTACAAAAATACTAATTCACATGTATTGATCAGACGCATGTTCTAGGTGGAGTTACAGCCTTCAGAAAAGCCCCTAATCTCTCTGTATTTTAGGTTTTGATTTCTCCTTACTTTCTCCCAACTTCTGAACTTTCTCTATTTCTTTTAGATTCTAGCAAATGTAGATTACAGAAACAAAAGCACATAATTAAGCAACAAAATCAGAAAAGTTATTCAAAGATACTCAACTCTAGAACAGAGATTTCTATTTCATTACATTAGAAATTTGCAATAGCCTAATGATTGTCATTTAAGAAATTCCATTTATATTGATACGGTGACGAACCATTTGGAATATGCTGTTCAAAAAACTCTTGAAATTGAGGGATATTTATTGAAATTATTTGGGGAAAATTTTCCACTTCGAGTGAGGTGACAATCTTCCATGTAAAAGAGGCGTAGCAAAATCTCTTATCACATTTATGATATAATAACAATAGGACAAAGTCTGTAACTTTGCGACTGACACTTAAGTAAATTTCCTAAATCTTTCACTACGTCATTCATTTGTACACAATATTATCGAGTGCTTTTTCGGAATCTGTAATAAGAGTTTGTATTGAAGGACACGTTGAAAGATACAAATCAAAACACTCTCTATATCAATTTAATTTTTATTTACCGAATGACCGTATTCAGTTCAATACAAATAGAACATAGATTGTTTAAGTAGCAACATTTTAACTTTATTTACTAATAATAGCCAGAGCTTCGTGCGGCATTATTTGCCTGTTTTAAATCAATTGAACTGAATGATTGTGATATTCACACGTTTAGTTTTTAGATTTAGAAGCTCTGCAAGATTACATATGCGTGTTTGAAATTTGTATAATCCCAGTAAATAATTCAACACATAATGGTGCCACATGTATTTTGTAGTATTGGCCTTTACCAAGTAATAAAACATTAAAATGCTGACCAAGGCAACATTTATTGTAATAAAAATAATCACTTAAAACGTAACGTTTCCATTCTCTAACAGGTCTTCTTCAGACGAAGATTCACAATATTTTTTAAAATTATTTAACAAAAAATTAATAAAGAAATATTTTGAATCTTCGTCTGAGGAAGACCCTGTTAGAGGGTGGAAACGTTACGTTTTAAGTGATTATTTTTATTACAATTAGTTTTGCCTTGTTCAGCATTTTAATGTTTTACTAATATGGAAACAAGACTCAACAGTGTTACTTTACCAAGTAGAACAAAATATAAAAAAATGAACGAAATCGGTGAGGACGTGTAGTGTGCTATTCAGATTACAAATTTTAACATTTCAACAGAAAGTTCAAACTATATTCCAAATTATTGTTTGGAAATTGAATCGTTTTCCTGACATTTACTCTTCAAAGTCAGTCCGCTTGCATTTCTCCGTATGCCATAATCCTTGAGTTACACCCAATTTGGAAAATTTTCCTTTTCAAAAAAAGAAGATTGTTTTATTCCTTACCTAAAAAGTACAAAAATCAAGCGGGAATTTATTTTGGTGCAAACCAAACCAGTTCTGTAAAATCGGTGACTGTGAGAGTCTTTGGCTTGGAATGACGTATGTATATTAGGTGATCCAGTCCGTAGGGTGTCCGATTCCTGGGAGATTTCATGTGGGACATTTTTTCAACATTGTCCCTGTAAAGACATTTATTATTAGTCTGGGATTTACTCTTCTTCTAAGAAATGGGGTCCTGCTTCCCGGATGGGGTAGTGGTAACGTTGTAGCCTTGTTGTCAAGGGGTCTCGGGCTCGATACTCGGTGTGGTTAGGATCCCACCTTAAATCCAGTATCGATTATCCTGTGTGTGCATAAAGTGGACTTGAAAAACTTAAACTAATAAATGGGTTCCTTCGGGATGTGGAGGGGAATAGTATAGGCGATCGGAGCTTGGTGCTGATTACATCACATCCACAAATAACCGAGATTTTGAATGTGAGAAGCACTACCGCCACACCCCCTCATTTGCCTCAACGGAATGATGCAACAGGGGGCATACACATGCTGGCTCCATGGTAGAGCGCGTTAGGTGGTGGTCTTGGGCTCTCGGACCCAATGTTCCCGGGTTCGAGTCGAGTGTTCTTTGTGAGTGCCTCTTCGTTACTTTCATCAATCATCACTCATCCTGATCGTAGCGATTAACCAATGTATCGTAACAAATAATATTCACATACACAACAAACAGACATTAAGACATAGTGTGTGTATGTGTGTTCTTGTGTGTCGTCGGCTATTGTTAGAATTTCTCGAAAATGGTTCCGAGATCGAGGTTTGTAGTTCGAGATTTTCATCTCGTTCGAGTTGGCTGAAAACAAAAATTACTGTACTATGCAACTTATCGAGACATATCAAATAGGATGACTGTCTTTTTGTTTACAGATAGGTTAAACAAATTGTTGAGTGTACAAATGCTTATGTTTTTACTTTGTTTTATCAAGTTTTCTGTGCATTTTTGCACATATAATTTCGAGACGAACTAGTGCCCTGGACGAGAATGAGACTGATTTTTACATTCGAATTAAGGCCGAAATCGGTTCGAGTTTCCTCGCTGACGAGAATAAAGCGTGTCAAATAGTCTAATTACAGCCCTACGCTCAACAAAGTAGTTTGTACAAAATCTCCAACTTTATTTTGAATTCAGTCAACATGGTTGCACTTTCATTGTAAGAACTTCCGGAATCTGTGCATGCAGACTTCAGCTGTAGAGATTAGATCATAAACCGCTGCGTATGATGACGAAGCACAACACCTGTGCACTATACCGATAATTAATTTCCTTAACAGCCAACAAGCATTGGTTATCAATGGGCTGTGTCCATGGGCGTCTACTTCGGGAGAGCCAAGGTATTTTCTGCCCCTCTCCACATGCCTAAATAACCAGAATATCCCCCCAATATTTTCAGTTAATTTTAGTAAAAAAATCATGTAAATTATAGATAGGATCAGGAACTACCACAGTTACGATGGTGAAATTTGGTTGGTCTCATCGGTTAGTCTACCACTCATCGTAATTTAAATTAACTCAATTAGCCTATCTTGTATTTTTGTTATTTTACGTCGCTGTTCTCTATCTTGGCTAATTGCGACGTTGATGATTGGTGATGAAGGGTTCCTCACGAAAAACACTCATGCCCAGGCCAGGACTCAAACCTGGGAACGTCTGTGGCGAGAGATCAGTAGGTGATGATCCGAAATTTTCAAAAATGTCAAGACGTACCAGATATTAGTTTAATCCCACATCCCATCTCTCAGTAAAATAATCGAACCTCATCAATCAATCAGTTTTTCGTTGTTCCGTCCCTCCCTCATTTTAACTCGACTTCTCATTGGACACAGTCGTCTCACATAGTAATTTGTTACAAGGACTGAGCCCTCCGCTGTGTCGTGTATGTAATGTTGTTATAAGTGTTCGTCACATTATCGAATGTGCCAATTTCAATGTCCTCGAACAAACATTTCATCTCCCCGACTCCTTGTCATCCATGATGGGAGTTGATGACAGAGTTTTTTTTTCCTCTGCCCGTACGCAATGGTAACCGTAGGTGATCATTTCTGAACATCTTACCACAATATTATAAGAAGTTATTGTGGAGAACAATAACAAAGAAACTTGGAAAAGTACCGGAACCTTTTTTCCGAGAAACAAAAAAGCACTGGTTTTAACAAATATTTGTAGCTTCTTGGGAAGCACAGGGCTTTATACTGTCTCTGAATAAAATGCTTTAGTGTGCCCTTACCTTTTCAATGTATTGTATTTGTCCTGTGCAGGTCAATTTACAACCTTGCACTTTTATCCTCTATCAAGGGGCTTTTGATACCCCTTCTTTAACTTTCATATAGGGATTTTAGATGAAGGGATTTTTCCTTGTATACTGTGAAAGATGCACAAATGGTCACATGTGCCGATGTATTAAACAAATTCAACTCATTCATTCATTTGATCAAGTTTTAGCTTATCTCCGTGGCGGAGTTGTTAGCACAGAACGTTACGACGCCAGGGATTCCGGGTTCGAATCCTTACCGTCGCGATTAGCCAAAAGTGGCAGACGCAAAATTACCTAATTCAACCAACCATCATGTTTTCTTCTAATTCTACACTTCCCCATCAAAATTTCCCCCAGTATATATTTCTTAAAGTTAACGAAGACCTAATTCTCTTCTTTCCTCAACGTTCAGCAATTTCAACCGAGTTGTTGTCAAGCCAGAAACGTTGTTAAGGGGGCACGAACCCATATGAAACTTCTATGTACCCCCAAATTTTCTGTACCTTGCACGTGTGTTTGTGTGTGTGTGTGTAGGGATTTATGTAATGAATAGTATTAATTCATAGAAAGCAATATAGCCTACACACACACACATATACGTAGGACGTATATATTATCCCTCCCTCAACACATCAACCTAGATATTTACCTGACCAAAATTGTTTGTTTTGAGTCCAGGGTGTGCTCATATTTGATAATCAGAATTGGGCCACAGCTTAAAGTGGGATCAGAACCACTGTACACTTACCTCACTTAGTACTCCTGAAGTTTGTTTCTTTATACAGCATGTTTGCAGAAGATGCAATTAAACCTACAAGTGTATCAATATACGCTGTAAAAACACACCTTACTACTAACTTCGTTGTTCCTACAATGCTGAAAACACACACACACACCCATATACATATATATACGTGTATATATATATATATACATACATACATACATATATATATATATACATATATATATATATATATATATATATATATATATATATATATATATATATGCAGAGAAATTAGTCCTTTTTGACACACCTGCAACTTCGGAACTTCTCACACGGCTCCTGGCACATCGTTTCATTTCCTTTCTGTGCCTGGAATAGGAGGTGAGCGAGCACTCGTTGATTTTGTCGCTTTTGTGTGTCGAAGAAAGCCGCAAGGTTATCCATAATCACTTCCTTTCCCTAGACAGGTGGCTCTCCCTGACCTTGGTGGTATGAGCAGATTGTGCAGATCAGTCCGCCTCCCCCTCCCCCCCCCTCCCCAGCGATCAAGAAATACTATATAAATAAAAGTTCTTTGCCAAAATTGCATTTTTTGTAAGGTACCTTGTAGTGTATAAGCGTGACTGCACCCCCCCCCACACAAAATATTCCCCCTTCTGCCTCTCTTTTTTTGCGCCGTCAGTGGTTCAGTAGGCGGTGTTATTATTATTTTCTTTTTAAACTGATATAATCATGAATAATAGAGTTGCCGTGTTCAAGTCGGTAGGGCGTCTGTCACCTAGGAGACCCGTTCAGTTGTTTTTTCCCCGCCAATGTCCCTGCCTCACACTCTCATTAACATATATCTGCAAGCAACCTTTGAGGGAGGAGTAAATATGAGCGGAGCGTGGCGTTGACCACACCTTCGTTATAGCCGAGATCTAGAAGCCCCATTCCCCCATGGCGTAGTGGTTACATAGTCGTATTTAATCAAGGTATCCTGGGTTCGATCCCCGATAGGGGCACATTGCACAGTGGTTCGGTTAGCATCTTAGGGGTCCGGATCCCCTCTTTCCAGAAAGACTTACCAAGTCCAAAATTAAATAAGCAAAATACTTGTTTACTGTTGTATAATATGAAGTTGCAATATTAACCTATTAAGTATAAACTTAATAGCCGGCCTCCGTGGCGGAGTGGTTAGCACAGTGCACTACGACGTCAGGGTTCCGAATTCGAATCCCGGCCTGGGAATGGCTGTTCTTTGTGAGTGTCCCTTCATCAATTTCATCATATTATCAGTCATCACTCATCCTCATCTTGGTCAAAAGTTGCAGGAAAGCTAAGTAAATTAAACAAAATCAATCAATCAATCAATTTTAAACTTGTGTTTATTGTTATTACATGTGATGTAAGACACTTGTTTTTTCGGACCCCTCTTGAAATATACCTAAGTCTGTGGACATTAAACATCGAAACATGAATTAATTTAATATTTCTCATGTTTTTGGAGAATACAACTATTATTTCTGAAGAAACGTTACACGAAACTACGCTTCTTCTCCATACGAGCAAGAAACATTCACAATTTGCGTCTTTTGTAGCGACGCATATCGAATTCAGCCGGACGGGAAACGGTTTATTTGCCGAGCCGAGAGTTCATCTTCCGCCGCGTGTTTGTCCCCGGGCGATGAGAGAGATACGGCGGTGACCCTCGTAGAGAGGAGGTTATCTCACCCCCGTCGCGAGAGGGCTGCGGAAAGCATCTTTATCGCTGCGACCAAATCCGTCCCTTGTTCCTTTATCCGGCCGAGGAAGGCCGGAAGCCATACAGGACAAGTAATCTTCACGGTTGCAAAAAAAAAAAAGGGACGAGATGTCGTCCTCGCTTGTTTCTTTTGGTTGGTTTTGAAGTTTCTGTATTGATCTACACATTTTGGTGCTCGTTCTGTGCATCTGGAGTCAGCAGAATGCAGAGACGTCGTTAAGAGGGGCCAGGGGGGCATTGGACTCCGGAAACGTTCACGTAGTCCCCCCGAAATTTTCCGTCTTAGAGGAAATTTTACTTTATTTTCTTTCAATTCAAATTATATATTGAGAACACTTTGGCTCAATCTTTTTTTTTAGCTATTATAGGTGCCGACCTCCGTGGCAGTGTGGTTAGAACACCGCGCTACGACGCCAGAGGTTCGAATCCCGGCCTGGGCATGTGTGTTCTTTGTGAGTGTCCCTTCATCCATTTCATCATATCATCACTCATCCTCATCTTCGCGATTAGCCAAAAGGGTCAGAAAAGAGAATTAAAATAAACCCAATCAATCAACTGACCTGTTCTTTGCGACTGCCCCTTCATCAATTTCATTTAATCAACACACATCCTCGATTAGACAAAAGTGGCCGCAAAGCGACGCTAAATCACAGAAACACAAATACTGTTTGCAGCTTAGTTTCGACGTTAAACTCCTGAAAAACTTAATTTTATCCTGAATTGTATATGCAAGCACGAAGCACGGGACCACAAGACCACTAATGTCTTCACTTTGCTGACTTAATAGTAATCACGTACATAACTTTGAAGAAGTCGCAAGGTAAAGTTAATTTGGTTTATGTAAAGTCTTCAAATATCACATCTAAGACTCGGACACTAGCCTAAATATCGATCTCATCTCGATTATTACAAGACCGTCTTTGTACCATGACAATGTACCCTCTCTAGTGTTTACCATGAAACAGCTTCTACTGAGAAAACGAAACAAAAGTCGATAACGCACTTGCTCTTGGTGATAACTCTCGTAATCAGCGCAAAACAATGCTGTGAAGACAACTGGTATCTTTGCTTGTAACAATGGAACCAGTTTAAGTAAGACGCAATCTTCCTTTTTTCGTGGGACGATTTTGTTTCAGTGGTTTCGATGGTCTCTGTCTCCCTTCCTTCTCTTTCCTTATTACTCTTTTTACTCATGTGTCTCTTACTTTTGTACTTTCTTGTTTTATCTTTACTTTCTCTTTCTCTCCCCATCTTCTTTTCTTTCCCTCCATGTTTTTGTATTTTTATCCTTCCTTCTTGATTTCTTCCTTCCACTGTTTCTCTCTTTTTCTTTTCTCCTTCTTTCTTTCTCTCTCTCTCCCTCCTCTCCTTTTCCTTTGTCTCTTCTCCTCTCTCTTCTTTCTCTACCGCTTTCTTTTCTCTCTCTCTCTCCTCCTCTTTCTCTCTTAGCCTTCTATTAAGAAAGGTTATTTTCCATAATTATACGCTGTGAAAGTTTGTACGGTTTCGAGACAAAAGACGATGGGTCTCCCTTATCTCACAACGCGCTACCAACCTTGCGTTCTGACGTCACCGCGGAATGCTTTCATTGTTAGGCCAAATGCCAACGTTTTTGTGTTAGGCTTGTTATGTTGTTCTCTTAGCATAAATAATACATTTGCAGTGTGTTTATGCTAAGAGATCCAAACATAACAGACCTAACCTAACCTAACATGGTAGGCATTCCGCGTCTGACGTCAGAACTCGAAATTGGTAGCGCGTTGTGCGATAAAGGAGACCCAAGGAGAACGTTGAGGCCGACATCAGACTGACTTACAAGAGTGAATGTTTGGGCTTTGCGTATTTATCGACTGCTGTGCAAGCTACGCTAAGAGCGCCAAACCTAACTCCTAACTTACTCACATGCTTATTTCTGCTATTATAGGCTGATGTGATAGAAAAGGGGAGAACCCCCTAAAGATGCCCGCCTCCATCCGCATACATGTGAGGGTATGCGCTTATGTTCTGGTACCTAAGAAGACCAGAACGTCTTTTCCACGGAATATCGGTTCCCCCGTTTTCATTTCCTCGTGACTTTATATGGTTCAAAGAATACATATAGATACATTCCTGCAAGTTACAATGCGTAACGTTCTCCTAGGAACGTGGGATCGAACACTTGGGCGATGTAGCTCACTGATCATTCATCCTCTATTCTAGAGGAACTCGCTACTCGTGGTGAGCTTGATAGTAAGGTGCGAGAGGTTCTAATTACACACTTATGGCAAAACACAACACTTGAGTTGAAACCCCTACAGACTGGATCAGCATGATGAAAGGAAATTCCTGTGTCTCACTGTGGAAGTGCTCCCTGGAGGTGTCGAACCACGGACTGGTTAAAACGAGATGTCCGCTTGTGGTGCAAGTCTGAAAGCCCAGACTTCACTCTCTTTCTCCTAGACTTTTAGCTCGTACTTCTGCGCCCTCTGATTACTAGCTTGGAACTGACCACTGACCTCTCTCCTCTCAGATATTTATTCTGCTCTATTTTACTAAGCAAATACAGAGTCAGACCTGTAACCTCTTCCTAGTTTTCGCCTGTTTACATGTTTACGTCGCTGATGACCAGGAAGAGCTTAAGTAATGTCTGACACTGCATTCCTGATTGGCAAGTTCCTGTCTGGAATATGATGCCTGAATGACTGGGATTTGAGAGTTCATTGCATTGATATTTCTAATGATTTCTACAGATTGTTACGAATGTAATCTGCAGGATCTGGTACCGGGGTTGTTCGGTAAGCCATTACAAAACCATTTTACAAAGTTTGTTAATATCACACTTGTTTTGTGGTCGTTTTCTTGGGTATGTAGTGTGTGTTTCAGTACGTCTGTTTGACCGAGATAGTGTTAGGAGTTGAGTGGGTAGATGTGACGTTGTGTAGACGTGTTCTCATGTTGTATTGTTGTTTGGTGAGTTTATGTGTGTGTAGTTTTGTTTAGGTGTAAGTGTGTGAAGGGAGAGTGAAGGCAGGCTGACGTGATAGATTTGATGCTCTCAGCAAAATATCTCAAAGTTGCTAAAGCCGCCGCTAGCCTCTAGCGTTTCAAATTATTCCATTTTCTCCGTTTCGACACAGAAGCTCTCTTCTTCGCAAATGGAGGATCGTTGAACTCCCGTCAAAGTGATAACGTTGTGTCGATCTGTAGCAGGGAGGGACAGCTCTGCTAGCCTTATCTGTCTTCGTCGCCTTTTGTTTCGCCGTGGAAGAGGTTAAATCCGAAAGAGAGGGAGGTTCCTGCACTCCTTTTCGCACCCGCGGGAAGAAAATCGAACAGCGGGATCAAGAAAAGCAACCAAAAGAAATGGGAGAGGGGGGATCCACCGGAATCTTTCCCTTCGGACCCTATTTTCCCTCCCCAGTTCTTGTCTCTCGCTTTCGTTACTTTTCCATTCTGCCCGATGGATCCAGGCCGAACAGCGAAAGAGCATTTTATTCGAGTCGACTTGACGTAAAAGCACGTTTTCTTCGATCCAATGCTCGGCTCGCTCTTGCTGTTTCCCCATATACTACCCAGAATCCTTTAGTCCGGTACAGGCAAGCCGAAGCCATAAGCTAATGAATTCTCGTTATTGGAGGAGGAGTTGGGGGGAGGGGGGTAAACTCCAGATGCAGGAAACCTCTTTCCTGTTCTTTTTTTTTGTAGACCAAAAATATCGGCTGTTATCTCTCTCTCCTTCGACCAGCAAGAAAGACTGAATGATGTAGCTCAGGAGAAATGTAGATAAATGAAGGAAATGAATGGCCAATGTCCTTCCAAGAATGATAACATTTAATTCATAGGATTGGCTGTTTCTTTTTCTTTTTCCCAAGACAGTGGCGTGGCGAAGGAAAAGTAACAAGGAAAATAAAGGTAGTTTTTTCTGGTATCGCGCGGGGGGGTTGTCCACACTGAAACCGGAGAAACCTACCTGGGACAGTAATTCAAATTAGCGTCTGATATGTCAAAAGGCACGCTTTCTCATAACAGTTGCCTTGGAGATTCTAGTAACGTTTAGCACCTCAGTGGGGTGCTCAGAAATGTCATAAGGTGAGCGAGCATTCCACGAAAGTTTTACCACTCCATGTATGTAACAAAATGAATGAATTTCAAACTACTTATTGTTTTTAATTGCATTAAGGTTCAACATTTTGTGAATGCATATATTTTGCATATATTACTAATAAAAATTACTAGTATTACTAGCATCTGCAGCATATATGCGTCACACTCATAACTAGAGCTAGAATTTGTATGTAATTACATATACTATTCCTTTCTAGATGTATATCTTGAACACGAAAATGTCAACGAATTATGTAACTGATATCATTTTGCATAAGTTTTATGTTACATATTTTTACATATTTGCCAGGATATTACATATTTGCTAATTTACTTTACATAAAACAACATATTTCTGCAGTTTTTTTCCTATCTCGATCCTTTTTCCTATATTTTCGATCTCTGAAACATGACGAAGGAAATTTCTACCTCATGTGATGTCATATTTTCTAATCAATGAGATGCATAATGCTTACGGTCACCTAAAATTGACTGCCAAATCGAAAGACAGGCTGAGGGCAAAAAAAAAGAAATTACTGGAACTGTTATTTATCGAAAGATGCTGGAGTTTCTCTCCCCTGCCCTTTCTGGTTACATATTACAGTTTCGCTTTTAGATTTAGGCAAGGCACCTAGAAACTTGGCATCGGTGGACAAGAAAGCTGGTTTCCTGTACGTAGCGAGTTACACAATATGTTCCCTTGCACAAAAAAAGTACAAAAGTAGCTATGTATTTTCATTCTATTGTTCTTTCTGTAGACGCTTTTTTTACAATTTGTTTCGAAAGTTAATACATAGTTGACAAAATGGGTTTCTTAAATATGTGCACGTTGCTGTGCTTTTTTGAGTTTATAAATTTGATACAAACATTAATTTGAACGACTTATGTCTTTAAATTTACGTTGAATATGTTCAAATAAAATAAATATCTAGCAGAATTATTGAAATTGCTTGCATACTCGGTTATTATTAATATTACATATTTTATGATACTACATATTTAGGTACATATTTTATCAATTATTGTTACATATTTATGTACATAATTTGTACTTTGATATTACATAAAAATCCGGGTTCTACTCATAACACATTTTCGTTAATGCTTTTCATGCATTCAAGCTATGTCATCATACTCAAGTTTTTAAATTTGATAGCAAACACCACAAAGTACTTCATAGTTCTATGAAATCAGGGCATTATGAATATTTTAATCTAATCTCATGTCTAGAACCTTATGTTTTCTGTGTGGAATGTGGCACACGTAACGCTTGAATGCCCCAAGGAAATAAAAGTTAAAACGATATCATTTTTTTGTTTCATTTGGTGTTATTTTTAAAATAATGTTTTGACTAAAGGAGAATTATACCCCAACAAACCCGTTATTGGTTACGCCACTGTATTTGCTTTGGTTCTTTGTATGTATTCATGTCTCCTCGAATTTGAATCTGTGCAAAGCGTTCGTTATCTTGTGTGAATCTATGTCTGCCTGGTAGAACACAGTTCGAAGATAACGAGTAATCTTATCTGGGAATTGAAGCCATCGTAGTTGGTCAGTGTTATCGCGATCTCGTATCGTGCTGTATTGTTTTGTTGTTCAGGGCGGTAAAATTTGGTTTATGCAAGCCACATACTGTTTGTGTTATTGACTCAAGTTTTAAAATGCGTTCAGAATTTTTGTAACAGCAGAACCATTACAAGGCAGTGTTAAGCGCAGGATTTTACATGTTTTGGGAAAGGGCTGAATCTGGAGTCCAAACCTTGAACAGTAGGAGCAGTGGAACCACTTGCTACACAGGCTCGAATTTAATATGAGAGGGGATGTTAGGGGGCAATAGCTAATCGACGTAGGAAGTAAGTTTCAGGACGCTTTCAGACCGAAACGACACGCGTTGCTTCAAAAACCAACCTTTAGAAATAAATGTAGCCTTTACCGGAGTGACACGACAAGTTGCACGTAAATTGTTTGGAACATTAATATACGATTTCATTTACGTACAGTTGATAAGGTGTTTGCCACTTTGTTTATAGTTTGGAACATTTTGTACACAATCGCATCTCGGGATAATTTATGTAAGTTGGAATACGATGATTGAAATATTGGTAATGAGTGTCTGATGACATTAAGATAGTATTTTTCACATTTATATTTTACCTATCCATTGAGGACTGAAAATATTTCATAAGTTTTAGCACCTTTTTTTGTAAATGATCGTATTATAAATTTATCTGTCTTTTTACACCCTTCACATAACTATGAATAAACCATTCTCACCAAACCAAGGGCCTCCCCGATGGCGCAGTGGTAGCGTCGTTGCCTTGTAATCAAGGGGTCCCGGGTTCGATACCCGGTGGAGGCACATGGTGGTTCGGATCCCACTTTAAACTGTAGGTCCAGTCCCGATTAGCCTTACTGTGCATAAAGTGGACTTAAAACACCAAATCAAACCAAATCACCAAACCAAAAATGCATTCTGTTGCAGTTAATGCATGTCGTTCTTACAAACGAATAGATTGAAAACAAAGAAAGTTAATTCTGAGCACGGTTCTCGTGTTTATTTATTTATCACAAGGCTTTCGCCATCCTAGTGCTGCGATTTTCATAATCGATCATAAAAGTGGGAGCATCAACAGGTAGCAAGTCACACACGCCAACCGTTGTTGTTTGCAGATTTGTCACCTGCAGACAACATCTGTCCATTCAGGGCTGCCTCCCCCGTTTCCCCACCCCTGAACTGGGGATCACAATACTGGATGAGCTTCTGGAGTCAAAGGGAGAATCTTCTCGGGGTGGTAGGGGGAGCTACAGGAGGGAGGGATCCCGAGAGAGATGTAAAAAAAATGTAGGTCGCCATGACAACCGCAGGCGGTGGATAATTCGATAGAAAGACATCGATCCCAAGCATACAAAGAATATGTCTTATTAGCGAGTGATGTATCCAGAGGAAAGCCGAGGATTTTGTACACAAGAAACCGATTTCATTTTATGTCAAATCTAGACCTCATCAGGTTTGTTGTTCTAAAATAGGTGGAAGGTATAGTATTAACATACAATATTATTTGGACATAATCCATTCCTAGTGATTTCACAAGAAATTGAAATATTTCGGTTTTCAAAATGCAACATGTCAATGAAGTCAAGACTTAACAAATTATTTTAATGATTTGGCCTCAGGTAGCTACAAGATGTAATTAGATTCAATGGTCGACAACTAATTTAAACCTAAGTTTATGTACCAAGAAGCTTACGTAACGGAACTACGTATTTCTCTTTATAATTGTCATAATTTATTTATTAATATTTAATTTCAAGGTTGCACATTAAATAATACATATAAAGCTTAAGAAAGAGAAAGATTTTTACGAGTAAAATTGTTGGGATTGGGGCATCGACTTAAAAAAGAAGCTTTTACCGAGAACCACTGGCATAGAGTGTGAATCCCCACCCTCCCCTACCTGTTGAAGTATAATATCTAGGAGAATATGAGACTTCGAGAGGGGTCCAAGTACCCAGGATTTTTTTGAGGGGGATGGGGGGAGGCCCGAAACCGTGGCTTATAAATAAATTAATTTGGTACATTTATAAACTAGCAAATTAATTCCTTTAAGAACTGGTTCAAAATGTCGAGAAATTAGGCAATAGATTAAACTTTTTTAATAAGTGTTAGATTTTATTTAATTATTGCTTTCTATTAATAGTGGTCAATAAAATTTCATACTTTTATTGTGGTATGTTTCTATAATGGTGTAAATCTGTTAATGGTCTGTCGAAAGGAAATATTTCCTTATCAGAACTGTAGCTAGAGATTTCAGCGCCTAGGACGAGAATAGATTTTCGCACCCGCTGCACCGAATTTGCAACCATGTACCTTTTCCGTTGTATCCGACGAAAATAAAAGTTAGCATTCAAGAAATGTGCCTAATAAAAAGACAGTCGGTTGTGCATCCCACCACATCATCTTCATTCAAGTAGTGTGTGGTATTTTTCACATCTGCAAATTAAAGATCTGATAAACGTAACTATAGGTGGAGGGGCAAAAAATAAGAGACTTTGAGAACACGTTAGTTTCCTATTAAATTAACATGTAAGTGCTATGTTTTATTTCCGATGAGAGGAGGTGAGAAATGGAGGAGAATTAGCAGGTCGGTCCAGTGGCGTCGCGTGTGGTTCACATACGGGTGTTCACAATGAAATTTTTATACTGAATGCAGATTTACTCCTCTTCCTTGTAACTTCATATTCAATTGAAAAAGTTAGAATGACAGTTCAACTTATTTTCAACAAGTAATGCCATATTTGTTTATGCAACTAACACCCTTTTAATTACGTTATTTATAATTAGTAATGGCTAGTCCAAACTAATTAGTAGAACATGCAATCTCAGGTATGTACAACGCAAGACTACCACACTTCAGAATCTACTTTTTATTGCACGGAACATATGTTAACCAACGACATCCATTCAGCATTGGAAGCACGTGCATCGTTAGCGGGACAGAGGGGAGGACGTGTCCTCCCAAGAAGCCAGAAAAAAAAGTATTATGTGCATGTAAGATATTTGGGTATTATACAGAATGTCCCCCGCCCACAATAACTCGATTGTGATGCTTATGATTGAAGTATTAGTCAATATAACATTGCTCATATTCCTTCTTCCCGCGGCGCACACTTCGGGAACCACTGATTTAAAGAGTACAGTAACATCTATTCATCGTCGTCATTAACACATTTACCCGTCGTCGCCTTGTAATCGAGTCGTCCCGAGTTCGATACCCGGTGGAGGCACATATGTGGTTCGGATGCCACTTAAAACTGTAGGTCCAGTCCCGATTAGCTTTACTGTGCATAAGGTGGACTTAAAATATCAAATCAATCAATCAAACATATTTACCATCCTTGATCTTATAAATTGAACGAGACGAATCATTCCAGTGGCAGTCTTTTGGAAGCGAGTTGCTTGTGTATGTGCAAATGGTAACAAACGCCCAGGATGTGTCCTTTGCATTCGGGTGAATTGACCAATTCCAAGGTGTGATGAAAAAAACCCTGTAACAATTCTCTTTTCGATCTATTTATATATATTTTAAAAATGTGTCTATAAAGAACAAAACTACTTGCTGATTTGCCTGAATAAGTGGCTAAAGAACACGCACTAGACTTGCAACTATGTACCGCAGATCTTTTTGAGTCCCCCTATACATGTATTGTATATGCTGCACTCTGGTGGCGAATGTAAGAAGTATTGCCGCTTGCATCAGTGTTCGCACAGCGAAGTGAACATCCTCGCGGTACAGTGGCGAACAGTCCCTTAGCTGTCAGTTTCATGCAACACGCACAGCAATTGTGTTCAAAGCCCTCCGTTAACACCGTAGGAGTCAGTGTTACAAACTATCTACAAAAGTTATCAGACGTGAAAGAAGTCGTGTCAGAGTAAATTGTGTGTGTATATATATAAATTAGTACATCAAACATTTTTTTTTTTGAATAAATATATGTGTGTGTGTGTACGTAATTTAAAACATATACGAGGGTCACTATTTATATTTTGAGCCTTGGCAACACTGATTGAAGTTTGATGACGTTTGCACGGAATCGTCTGGCATTATTGACCATAACGTACTTCAAATGTTTTGTCAATAGCTTCATTTGTGTTGTTTATGTTGCCTTGGAGATTGCGCGACAACAATAAAATGGAATTAACTCGTGAACATTTTCGTGCGATGATTTTTTACGATTTTCGACGTGGATTATCAAGACAAGACTGCATCGATCAACTTACTTCCACATTTGGCGATGAAGCCCCATCCTTTGCCACTGTGAAACGCTGGTATAACGAATTTAATCGTGGCCGCCATTCGCTCACCGACCAGATTCGCGAAGGTCGTCCAAAATCAGTTGTTGTTCAAGAAAACATTGATGATGTGCAAAACCTAATACTGCAAGATCGTCATGTGACATACTGTGGGATTGAGGCAACCATAGGCATTAGTTCCACCAGCATATATAAAATATTACATGATCATTTAGCTGTGAGACAGGTATGTTCTCGTTGGATCCCACACAATTTGACAAAAACTCAAAAAGACGCTCGCGTCAATTGGTGCAAACAAATGCTCAATAAATACAATCGTGGTGCTTCAAAAGACGTATATAAGATTGTAACAGGTGACGAATCATGGATATATGCATATGAGCCGGAACGTAAACAGCAGTCGACTGTATGGGTGTTTCAAGATGAACCCAATCCAACAAAAGTTGTTCGCGCTCGAAGCACATCGAAACAAATGGTCGCCTGTTTTTTCGGGAAAACTGGTCACGTGGCAACTGTGCCTTTAGAGGAATGTAGAACGGTCAACTCTGAATGGTACACAACAATTTGTTTGCCAGAGGTCTTGGGTCAAATACGGAAAACAAACAAACGCCGTCGGATCATTCTTCATCAAGACAATGCCAGCTGTCACACATCTCGTCTAACAACCGACTTTATGAACAGTCAAAAAATCGAATTGATGGGTCATCCACCGCACAGTCCTGATTTGGCACCCAATGACTTCTTCTTGTTCCAGAATGTCAAGAATAAATTGCGTGGACAACGATTTTCGTCGGCGGAAGACGCCGTTGATGCGTTCAAAAACCATATTATGGAGGTGTCTCAAGAAGATTGGAAAAACTGCTTTGACAAATGGTTCGAACGAATGCAAAAGTGTATTGACCATAAAGGAGAATACTTCGAAACACAATAAAGCAGTTTTCAATGCCAAATTCCTGTTTTTTCATTGTTAGGCTCAAAATATAAATAGTGACCCTCGTATACGAGTGTTCACGCGCTCATGCGAACATTATCAGGCGATGCGCCTGGGTCGGTATAAGTTCTGTGTTCCAGGGGCCTAGGGTGACTATAATGACAACCCTTTCGCAGCTACGGCTCCGTTCGTCACTAGTCCATTTTCACATAATTATAAAATCTTATCTATGACCAGTGGCGGCTATTGGGTTCCAATACTAGGGGGAAGGTGCCAAAACTGGTGGAGGGGGAAAGACAGTTTACTTTCCCTTGGTAGATGAAGTTTAGCATTTGCGGGGGCAAAAGTGGCAAAAAGTGGGGGAAACCGCATCCCTCACCCCCTCTAATAGCCGCCACTGTCTATGACTATAGACGTACGTTTTAATTGCATGCTGTTACCAGCTCGATAGAAAGAAAGAGACAGACAGAGAGAGAGAGAGAGAGAGAGAGAGAGAGAGCAAGAGCAAGAGATGTATGCAATATTCACACACACAAAGACATTATTCTTTGTTCTTCCTTCTTTGTATGTGTTTCTGATATCATTCTTAGTAAAATATATATGAAGTCAAAACGAATTGCTTATTTTTATTGTTATAACACAAACTCTTCCCCTCGGAAAATTTTGATAGGGGGAGGGGTGAATTTTAATAGAACAGGACCGTTGGTGGTAAGGTGTGAGATACCCCTGCGCCATGGGAATTCGTACCTTGGATGTGACCACCAACGCTATGGTAGTACTGGAGACTGGATGTACAATTGTAGTGTTGCAATATTATGTACAAAGTAACGGTAAAAAATCAACTCAGTGATAGCCCCCTCCCCTCTCTCCCTGACCCGACAATCAGCAATACAGTTACTTACAGAGAAAGGCTGTCACATGGCGTACAGCTCGGTGCTTATTGCTTACATTCCATTCTCAAAAGGACATGAGTAACGCAATATTCACAAATTTACAATGTTTTCAATTTTCTTATACCACCACCATTGAACAGCTATGATTTGATTTGATTTCTAATAATGTTTACAAAGTAATATATAAGTTAAGTGACTTGTATTAGGAATGATTCTTATAATGAAGAATATGTCTGAATATAAATTAACAAAAATAAGGACATTTTCTCATCAAGTCTGCAGTTCGAAAAAAAAATCAGGACAGGGATTAAAAATAGTGAACTCTCCCGACCAAATTGGGATGTTTTGTAACTGCATAAATGGCTATAAAACTAAAATAGCTAAATATACTACACTGCAGACTTCTGGAGTCTGCCTCTCACCAGAAACAACTCCTTCATTTATGCAAGAAGAAAATTGAAATTCTTGCAAAATTAGAAAAGCCATCCGTGGTTTTTTAAAAGTTTTTTTATAGGCTCGAGGGAGGGCCTTGAGTCCCTTGCCCCCCCCCCCCTTTTGGTACGGGCCTGGAGTTTTAAGATACATTACGAAAACTATACATACATGTGTAGGAGGATCCTTCCTCACTTCTCCACATAATCCCCATAGACATTCAGACATTTGTCCCACCGTTGCACCAATTTGTCCATACCCTTTGCAAGAAAATCAGGGCTCTGGCTATTGAGCACTATTCTCACATTCCGCTTCACTTCCTCATCTGTTTCGAAACGGTAACCTTACAATTCAGACTTTAACACCGGAAAATATGGAAATCACTCGGTGCTAAATCGGGGCTGTATGGAGGATGGGGCAGCCGTTCCCACCCTTAATTCTTCAATTTTGTGTTGTGTTTGTACTGCTGAGTGGGGGCGAGCGTAATCGTCAAGAAGAATGACACCAGCTGACAGGAGACCTGGTCGCTTATGTCGAATTGCGTTTTTCAGTTTATCCAATGTTTGACAATAACGGTCAGCATTAATTGTTCTTCCTCGCTCCAAAAAGTCCATAAGCAGAAAGCCCTTAGCATCCATGATTCTGAACTCCTTATGACGCGAGCCCGCGTTTTCCGAACAAGCATTTACTTTTCGCCCTTGAGCGCATGCGCCTTCACGTCTGATAAAGAATCGATTGTTGTTCCTTGTAGACGAAGGATGGCACTTGTCAACCATGTGCTTCTTTTTAATGGCATTGCTTTATACAATATTTTATAGCACACCGAAACTTATATATTGAACGTCCCTAGTAGCTTAAAATGTCAGAAAAAGTAGTGAAGTAAAATAAAACAAATCTATCAATCAACATAACCTTATCGCTTGATCTGGAAAGAAAGGGGAAAACCTGTCACAAAACGTATATTAATAATTCACATACTCATCCTCCTTTAGAACTTTTAGTTTTAAAATTCATATTAGATTAAATGAAACAATCTGGCATTTTCTTTTCATTTCTAAGATAAAATATTTCAGAAACAACAGACGCTAAGCTACCAGTATTTTTCTACCATAAAGGCATTAACGATTATCGAAATCGCGCCTTTTTTCGTTTTCCAAGACCTCAGAAGGCTGTCACATGCAGCAGCGGTGCCATCTATCATATTTTCCATCAATTACTTAGGTTTATTGACAGCTTGAATGACGTCGAGAAAAAGTTCCCAAAAACACTGAACGACTTTTCCGTCACCAAACGATTCGTGAGACGCTGCTTTTTATGGGAATAATTTACTCAGAGCCATCAGTAAAGATTCGAGAATGCCATTCAACAAAATGTCACATCTTGAACAGTTTGAACAGGAAAAGTGTTTCCTTCCCCAACCGACACTGTAACGTGTTGAATATTACTTTAACATCAGAACCCTCTATTAAACCCCGGTGGAGGCACATAGTGGTTCGGATCCCACTTTAAACTGTATGTCCAGTCCCTATTAGCCTTACTGTGCATAAAGTGGACTTAAAACACCAATTCAATCAATCAATCAAACCCTCTATTAAGCAATAAAATATTCGTCATATTTTGTAAATATTGCCTGGAAGATGTAAACGACGCTAGAAGAGGCAAGCTACCCCTATTTGAGTTCTTTATTCCATTTCTATACTTCAATCGTTATCGCATAGTAGTAGTAGTAGTAATGAATTAAACATAAAAACGTCATTTTTATAAATGCAGTATTACGTAGGACACATGTTGAATAAAAATAGGATCAGAATTTCGGTAGAGATAGAATATATTTCTTCGTTTTTCTGGACCGACCTCCGTGTTGAAGTGGTTAGCACAGTGCGCTGCCACGCCAGGGGTACCGGGTTCGAATCCCGGCCTGGATATGGGTGTTCTTTGTGAGTGTCCGTCCCTTCATCAATTTCATCATATCAACACTCAACTTCATCCTCATGATTAGCCAAAAGTGGCAGATAAGCGAAGTAAAATAAACTATATATATTCAACATAAAAACGTTTTATTATGTACACTCACCGGCAATAAAAATGGAACATCTAGGTCCTGAAATGCTTGCTTCTCTCAAGGCGTTATGTGTGTTGCCTAACTTTAATGCGGAAAGTGGATTTTAATAGCAAATTTTCAATGGAAACTTCTACGATCGCCTTAGAGTTAGGAAACACACATAACACTTTACGTGGAAGCGAGCATTTCAGGACCTAGGTGTCCCATTTCTATTGCCGGAGACTGTACATTACGTATGATACTTGCCGGGCCCCGTGGCGGAGTGGTTAGCACATCGCGCTACGACGCCAGGGGTTCCGGGTTCGAATCCTGACCTGGACATGGATGTTTGTGAGTGTCCATTCATCAATTCCATCACATCATCACTCATCCCCAGCGAAGTAAAATAAAGCAAATCAATCAATCAATCACGTATGATACTTACTGAAAATAATGGGATCTTCATTTCGGTAGAGATAGAATTTATTTATTTGTGTTTCTGGTTAAGCTATGGTCGTTCACAGTTCTTCCAATCAGAGGACTCAGATCAGTGTCTGAGAAATAAATACAACATATAAGTCTTGGAGTGACAGTATCTTCACCGTAGCCACCGTATATAGAGAAAACTCCCTGATGCCGTAAACGCAGCTGGTCGGTGTCTTTTATGATGCCTGTAGCCAAGACGCTGTTTCCTCAGGCACAGGCTCCTGTCATGGAGATGCCAGCCAGATACTGCTTTCTTTCTTCGGGGGATATAAAACCACAGGCAGTAAATGCCAGGGTGCTCCCCCCGCCCCTCCATGATAGGTGCCTCTTTTTTTATTGCCTTCGAGGGCGTGTTGTTACGGACCGATCCCTCGAAATGTCTTCAGCGAACTCTATCAGTGGCGCCTCGGAATGGCCGTTTTCAAGAATAATAACAGCTTCTGGATAAGAATCATATTAGTGGTCAATGTTGTCATGTTTGAAGAAAATCACGAGAACTGTATGCTGAGTTAGACCATGCTGCCCCATTCGATGGTTGTCATATTGGCCAATGGCTGAGTACGCTGCGGCCTTGTTCCCAGGGTTATTAAGGGAGGCGTAAAGCTAAGAAATACATAATAGATAAACCTGTCTTCCTTCACCCGATGTAAATTACCTCGTTGCGGTACTTATTTCTGCATATCGGTGCGGGGGAAGTACCCAAGTGTTCACCTAATGTCCACGCGATGTAAGGACTTCCCGGCTCCAATTGAAGGAGGAATCGAAAGGTTGGAACAGTGTTCTTCTTTTGTTTCTTTACCCTCAGTCAGTGTGCCAATTAACCGGTGGGATGCACACACACTAAAGAATTTATCCCCGGCAAAAGAAAATTATTTCTATCCCTGCCAGTCACTAGCGTACGCAGGATTCATTTGGGGGGGGGGGGAAAGGTTGGAATTGTAAAAATGAGCATTACCTACGTCCCACTGGGGGATACACAATAAAATATTTCGTATATGTGGAACTTTCAGTCAAAGTTATAATCTGAGGATTAAATTAAGAGGGATTTGCATTTAGCACTTTCGTTTTCCCAAGTTCTTTGCTGCTTTCATTATAATTTTTGATTTTTCTGTAGCCCCATTCCCCCCATGTGTACGCCAGTGTTTATAGTGATGAAGACGATTAATTAAACTTTGTCCATCCTTAGAGATTGACTTTATAATCAAGAGAACTTAAAAAATAATTTTATTTCAAGTAATTGTTATTTTCTCAATTTCTAACATCTATAAATAACTTTTAATATCAACATTTTACAAAAAATGGAATATAGTTGGCAGATAGTTTAAGTTTAAATATTATTAAATGTAAATAAAAGCAGTATCTCTCTCTAAAATGTGTAAATTACTTTATTTTTGCCTTTAGGAGAAAATAGCCAGTCCGTCATTTTGAAATCCATTTTTGAGGATTTTTCCCCTGGTCCGATTTTGTCTGATTTTGGATATGTTATTCAGCAATGATTTCTGAGCTAGAAACTGTTTAAAAACCTTCTGAAGCAATTTTGCCCAGCTCAAAGTGTAAATTGGCTAGACTAATATAGTATACCATGTCTTAACTATGTAAGAAACACAATTTAAAAATCATTCATGGTCCCAGTCATCGAAGATTTCCCTGCCGAGAAGTATGCAGCCCTCTGGATTACAGAAGGACACCACCAACTTCACCTAGCCAACAGCAGGCTGTTTTCCACTTATTTGAAATATTTTCTCAACGTTCATACATTTATTAGTGGGCGAATTCACACACGCGTACAGTCCCGTGCAAATTAATTGAAATACGGCAATAACTACACACTTTATGTATTTTTTGTACTTATACCCTAATTCATCAATTACACTATTCAGAAACAATAAATTACATATTCGTAATATTTCTTAATAGCTAATATGTTCTCTTTCTGTTATATAATTTGTATTACACGATTTGTCATCAGTGGCGTAGCATGGGCATTTCGGGTGGGAACGCCAAGTCCGAAGGAAAGGTCGGCCCTTTTTTGGTTAATAATTTACTTATGGAATTAGTCGCCACAGGTGTTGTTTATTTGCCTGAAGTCAGCTGGGTTTGCAATAAAGCATCATCATCCATGCAGTTTTTAGCTAGAAAATTAGATGCTTCACTATGCAACAAATGTTTTGAACTCTGGTGTTTTATACCTTTCGGCATGACACAAATCATTATAAAACCTACCTGAATCACAAGCCTCTGGACAACAGTAGACGTCATTGTTGTGAATGATCCAACTAAAGATTGATTTGGTTTATTTTACTTCGCTTTTCTACCACTTTTGGTTAATCGCGAATATGAATATGAGTGATGATGATATTGATGAAGGGACACTCACAAAGAACACCCGTGCTCACCCCGGGAATAGAATCACGGGCCTCTGTCGTCTTGGCGCGCTGTGCAAAACACTCTGACACGGAGGTGGGCGGATGATCCAACTATCGTACACTCTACTAACATAACAGTGCCGATTAGTAATTCAGACCACTGTTTATTACGTCTTGAGAATGTTGATAAACATTTTAAAATAATTTTGTCCAGAGACCATTCGAGTTAAGAGTTTTCAAATGAATGCTAAACATTTCCATTGACACAATATTAAGCAGTTACATAATAACTAAAAAATAATAACCCGCAAAACTATTATTTTTTTATTATTATTAAGTGGTAGAGCAGCCACAGGCTGAACTTCTACCACGAGGACTTCAGCAACTTATTTGACAAAAACTGTGTTGATCTTTTAGTTTTTAATGCACATCGCTGTTCGTGCGATAAATTATACAATGCAGTGGCCATTAAGAAGTGCTATATTTCAGTTTGGTAAAGTTACGTCAGTCAATATTGCGTATTGTAGCAACACATAGCACGAGTGGCACGAGCGCGAAGAACCGGGTAGAAATTCTACCGCTGTCGTCTGCTTCAGAAGGCAGGAAGGGTCACGTGAACCAATCACGTAGCCCTCTGCTCCATACGCGGGCGTAAGAGAGAGCATTTGGGCGCGTGCTTTAGAGATCCAAGCTTTCCCTCCAGAAAGGCAGCAAGGAATATAGGGTCCTGTACGCCGAACCTGCTCGGCGTACGGCCAGGAAAGGCATTTAAAAAAAAAGTGCTAGAACGAGTGTTGTTAGTGGAGCGTTGCAAGCGGATCGCGAGAAATAGCTATTATAATGCCATGAAGGTCAGACATATATGAAATTAGTCAAGATTTACTTTATATTTACAGCATTTACGCATTTTTTAAATATTAAATCTGGGAACGCCGGGCGTACGGGCGTACTATAACGCTACGCCACTGTTTGTCATACATTCATCATCATGAAACTATAGTTAAGTTTGAGACTCTATCATGCATAAATATATCTTGTTCCGATTAATTTGCACGGGACTGTACGTACAAAGACTTAAAGAAAGGTTTGATTTAGGCGCATAAACCTAAAATAGGTTATTTTAGGCACTATAAAACTTCATCAGTTGTTGAGTTTTTTAACGAAACGCTGACGTAACTTGTCATTTCTTATTTGCCTGCAAAGGAAAAAATAGGTAAAACCCTAAAATCCGAGATCTATTCATGACTTCCCCTTTCCACACCCATTCGCTCATCCAACTTGCAATAAACTACCAATGATCATACGAGCAAAGGATGCTCCCTCCTCCCCCCTCGGACGTCTGAAGTAAATCAAATGCCCCCCCATTTACCTCTAGATTTAACAATAAATATTCCATGAATATTGTGGGTGAAAGCGTTTTTTTTAAAATTAAGTCTATAATCCGTCACTGGTTGGTTGCGATAACAGAAGAAAGTGAATCAACGGAAATTTCTGTTGACTGAAAACACGCAGTGCCTGTCGCCACTTTGTGCGATTTCCACAGACATAAGCATCAAGGGGGATGGGTAATTCGGACGCAACAACCTGCCGACGAGGGCGCTGGTGTTCTTCCACCCACGCGAACGGAGCGCCACCGCAAACGAGGCGACTCCGATCCCCGCCTAACGAGTCAATCAGCATGCAAATAGCTCGGCCCTCATCGAACAAGGCCGACTGCATTCGTGGGAGGCGTCGCTTAATGGAGCACGACGGGGCCGGCGGACCGTGCGGAGGGGCACCTTCCTTGGCACACAGGTGATTTTCAGTCGTGGGTGAGGGAGGATAATCGATTATGTAAACTGGATTGCCGCTTCGGTTGAAAAGTTACCGCCAGAGGCGCCACTTAATCATTTTTTTTTTTTGTACCAGATGTGATTCATCTTCACTCGATTTCTATGTCCAATGGATTTATCGTCTGTGCTGATGATTACGTGAGTTTCCCTAGATAGTTCAGAATTCTGCTTAAATTATTCTACATAAAGACTTCTTGTATGTATAATTATATTTACGTATAAAATCAATTTAATATAAAACATATTTATAATGTACGGATGCACATTTCATTGAAAGGAATGCATAAAACGGGTTGAACCGATTGATTTGTTTTATTTTACTTCGCTTTTCTGCAACTTTTGGCTAATCGCGAAGATGAGAATAAGTGACGATAGGATGATATTTATGAAGGGACACATCACAAAGAACACCCATGCCTAGACTGGGATTCAACCCCAGGACTCATGGTGTCGAAGCGTTCTGTGCTAACCACTCCGCCACGGAAGCCCGCTTGATAAATTAAGTGATTCCGGATTACAGACGATTCAAAGTTTGTGATCATGTTGTATTTAGCATATAAAAGATTGGTTCCGTAATTAAATATGGCAAACATGAAAGCCTTAGATCATATTCATGGTGTTTCTAAATGATTAATTAACCTTAAAATGGAGTTTATGGCCTCAAAGTGGTAAATGATATGTCAATCTGAAGGAAAACTTATCATTTTTTTGTACCTGTGATTTTTTTAAAATCTAGTAATCAAAAAATATATGGTTTTGTTTTCAAGATTTGAGTAAGATTTATCAAAACACAAGAATATTCATTGTCAGTGCGCTTCGACTAGAATGATTTTAAAATCAGTAATATTTTGCGTGATTACACAATGCCGCAAAATTGTTGGTGCCATATATTTTTGAATTTGTCAATAATAATAATAATAGCTTTAAGTTTGAGGATTACTAAATGGCAAATTCAGTTCTTCACATTGTATATTGTAATTCATAAGAAAAATTGTGGTAGTCGTCACTTGGGATTGTCACAACTTCGGCACTGTCCCTGTGAAGCTTTGAGAGGAGAGAGAGAAGGGATACAAGGAGAGAGAGTGAGAGGAAGAGCCGTGACTAAGGCGTTTGTGGTTCATTAGCTTCCAGATGAAACAGAGTCTGTCGATCTGGTGGAATGTTTAGGAAGGGGAGATCCACTGACAAAGAACGTCCCCTCCTCCAGTTTGTTTGAGAGGCTAAATATAGACGCCTGTATCTAAACCTCATCCCCCGAACAGTGCTTGACTGACGTTCAGCGAGATCTCCTTGCCGAAAGGCAATCATTGGGAAATGTGGAGTTTTCAACGCTGGAGAATCTCATTTGGGTATTGAATTCATCCAACTCAATCTCTCATTTTCCTACTGTCCACTGGTTTTCTCCTTATACTAACCATCTCTATCTTTCACTTTAAACATCCAACGTCGTTCTCTCTTTCCTACTCTCTGTATTATTGTATTATAAATATCTACTGACTATTTATTCCAACTATCCATTGACTCTATTTTTTCTAACTATTCATTGCATCTCTCTTTATTCTCTTTCTATTATTCATTCTAACTATCTGTTGTATCATCATTATTTCTTTGTTCTATCTACATGCCATCTCTCTTCTACACCCCCCCCCCGTTCTCCCTCTCTCTTTCTTTCTCTTTCCTTTAATCTATCTATTTTACTCTATATTCTAACTATTCACTGTCTCTCTCTAACTAACCAACTCTCCAGCCTTCTTAAACCCGAAGGTTTATGGCTGCAGCAACACAACCTTTCCATCTGTCCCTATCCTGGGCAAGATCAGTCCAATCTTTTTCCATCCTTACCGATTTCCCTTAGGTCCGTCTCAATGTTATCCCTCCATCTTCGTCTTGGCCTTCCTACAGATCTCTTACCATCAGGTTTCCCAACAAGGATCCTGTAAACTCTTCTTTCCTCTCCCATCCTCTCCTTGATTTAAGGATTCTAATAATATCTGGACAGGAATACAAATTGTGTAGTTCTACATCATGTAGCCTTCTCCATTCACCTGTCTCCAGGGTTGATAAAGGTCCAGGAATTTTAAATAAATTCAATTCAGGTCCAGGAGAGAAAATCAGCAAGCGTAAATGGGTTCTGGATCGTAAAGAACCCTTTTATCTGTAAAGTATATCAATTCGGTCCAGGAACTTTTTTCGCAATCAATTTAAATACGGTCCAGGATCCTTTATTCTAGGATCAATTTAAATACGGTCCAGGAACCTTTTTTCCGAATCAGTTTTAATAGGGTCCAAGTTCCGTATTGAAATGAAACAATACACAACTTGGATCGAATACGGACCTGACGATAAACAATTATCCACTTGTGCGCATGAAAGAGTAATCTAAGGTACAAGGTAGAAATGGACGAAACGCAAACGCTGCAGTCACGTTACCCCTCTCCATATAGCCCCATTCTCTCTCGCGCGTTCCTTCACTTGGTTGTAGCAGCATTGCCCTTCTCTGTTGTAATATCTGCTGGGAACAAATAGCCTCATGTTGCCTCATCAACGGCTCCTATTGGCTGCGGTTCCTGGATCGGATGCCGGAACAACACGTGACGGGTTTGTTTGAACTCCATGTGACGCCATATAGTATATTGCGTTATGTACAGTAACTCTTCGACAAGGGAATTTTTGAACCTGGCCCACGAGAGAACAACAGCGTTTTGATTTATTCCCTGCGCTACCTTTTCTACAACCGCAGTGTGACATTCCAATGTAAAACGTACTCGCGGACATTTTTAGAAGGCAACATTTAATCGGTCAACCCTAGTCCAGGAATTGTAAATAAATTCAATCCCGGACTGGGAGAGAAAATCAGCAAACGTAAAAGAGTTGTAGACAGTGTATAAGCCTTTTCATATTTAAATCACTTCAATTCGGTCCAGGAACCTTTTTTTTCCGCATCAATTTAAATACGGCCCAGGAACCTTTTTTCAGGAACACTTAAAATACGGTCCAGGAACCTTTTTTCAATGTAACAATACGCAACTTGGACCGAATTTAAATTTTGCGAGAAAAAAGGTTCCGGTCCTGCAGCGGAACCCATTAGAATTTATAGGTTCCAGGACCTTTAACAACCCTGCCTGTCCCCTCATCCCTTTTAGGTCCAAATATTTTCCTAAGGATTGTATTTTCAAATACTCTTAATTTATGTTCCTCTTGTAATGCAAGGAACCAAGTTTCACATCCATATAATACTAAGCCCCGCGACAGGTTAAGTTTGCAGCAGGTTTTATGCATCAATCCACTCTAGAGCGGCACTCAGCTTCCCCGTGCCAGTCTCACCTTAACCGCTGAGCTGTTCATATCACAGACAGTGAGAAAATCCGCAGTATTGCAGCGGAACTATTTTCTGCGCGCACGTTTGGGTCTATATATGCGAAAAGTTGCTGCAAGGTTAACCTGTCGCGGGGCTTAGAGGTAAAATTACTGCTTTGTATATTTTAACTTTTAGTTTCTTCCATCTTCCTTTATTCTATCTCTTTTACTCTATATATTCTAACTTTTTATTTTCTCTGTGTCTCCTTATTGTTCGAAGCATCCATTGACTTATTCTAAATATCCATTGGCTTTATTTATTCTAACTATCCATTGACTCTCCTTTTTATTTTTTCTATCCATGGGCTCTTTGTTCATTTATTTATTCGAACTATCCATTGACTCTCTTTTATTTATTCAAACACCCGCCAGTCATTATCTTTATTTATTCTAATTATCCATTACCTCTCTCTCTCATTCACCTCTCTACTTCCCCCTTCCATTATTCTAATTACGGATCATTTCCTCTATTCTTTGCCTCTCTCTTTTCTCTTTCTTTATTCTAACTATCCATTCTTTCTGTGTAACGGGTGACTTCGAAACGCAACCAGGTGCCAATCTCTTTCCACCCCGCAAACTGCGATCTTGCAGGGCAACGAGGCTCTGGCGTCTGGACACGGTTCGGCTGTGTGTTATACTGTGTTTTTTTCTTACATGTGCTTAGTGCCCCTTTACAGCCTCAGCTTTTAACATAGGTGTGGAGATTTTAGTACTGAAAGAGACGTATTTATTTTAATTAAGGTGAGAAGCTTAGCCCGATGTAGTATGACACATGAAAATAATTTTAATTCGAATCAACTAATTTATCTCTCCATATTTTAACCATCCGTTGCCTCATTCTAACCTCCCATTGATGTGATCAGCACCACTCACCGGCGGCCTTTACCCTCAGGAGTGCAGGAACTCCATTTTATTAGAGGGTTGGTGAACCCCAGAGCTGCTCCATGGAGATACATGACTGGAAAAATTCTCCACCCTGGGAAGTAAAGCTGGGTCTCCCACGGACCTGTCTCCACGCCCATGGTGCGTTCGACAATACTGCCATTGATGCATCACGTGATTATAAAAAAAAACATGCTAAGTGAACCAAACTTAACTCACCTAACCTACTGACTCACCATTTGACAATAGCAATTAAGCCTACTTTTATAAATGCCCACGTGGTTAGATTAGGAGGGCCAGGTTTAGGGCTCAAATTTCGTATTTATAATCAAATTTCGGTGTTGATGTTGACGCATCAAGACCGGACCACTATGCGGACTATAATACTCAACGAGAGGATTTTAATTAGACTAATCTGATTGAAATTTGACATAAATGTAGACACCTGAGAAAATTTTCATGACTCCTCCTGAAATGAACCAGGTTCCCAGTCACTTCTCATGCAAGAATGAGGAATCTCGGACGATTAATCTTGCATGAAATGTTATCCTCCATCTTTTAGCAGTTCATTAACTTTCCGCCGTGACGCTAATTGCTGCTAATCATAACCTTCCGCGACGGATTGTGCAGCCATCTCGTGGTTTCTAGGAGAACCTTCACTTTATCTTATCTACGAGCACTTCGAGCTCGCGTTTTAAACTGTCTAGGCGTACCGAAGGGGACGTTATGGGACCATTCCCTACCCTCGTTCCCTCCTTTGAACTCGCTTCCTTTAAGATTTTTTTTTTTTTTTTGCTCCATTTTCCTTAGTGCTCAGAATGCTTTGGGACAGAGAGCTCCATGGCGGAGTGCTAAGCACAGCACGCTACGACGTCAGGGATACCTATTTCGAATCTTTGGTGGGCATGGGTGTTTTCTGTGAGTGTTCCTTCATCATTTTCATCATATCATCACCCATCCTCATCTTCGCGATTAGCGAAAAGTGACAGAAAAGCGAAGTAAAATAAAGCAAATCAAAAAATTCAAAAATGCTTTGGAAGCATTATTAAGATACTGCTGGATGCGTCTATGCTTGGCAACTTGAAAGTGAAAATATATTTTCTTTCATTAGAACAGAAACAAACAGATGAAGTTTCAAATAGAATATAGGCACCTTCTTATGACCAAAATGATGATTAGAATATTCTCCTGCTAGCTTTAATAACAGTTTATAACAGTGGCAACGATTAACAGTGGCCCCTCCCCACATTTTGCCTTGCACTATGGTCTCTTAATGCTAACTTTGTCTCTTGAGAAAGGATACTGTTCTTGCCCCCTCCTACCCCCAGTTTTCGCACCCAATCGCCGCCACTGGCTGTCAAACCACAATGTATTTCAAATGTCTGATTTCTATTACCACATAGGCAATCTTCTAAGAGGGTTAATTTCACTGCGTTCCAGAGCATGTGAAGTAATTTTTTTACACTAGATGAATATGAAAGTGGGAAATGCTCTAGATTAAGTACAAGAAGAGAATAAGGGATGTAAAAGCTTAGCTGAATCTAAATATGTCTGCAGATACCTTCCACGTATCAACATGAAAGAAAACTAGCATCTCTGGGTATGACGCCATATTGTCTATCTTACCATAGGGCTGGAACAACGGATATAGTAACAAATTCGCATATGATACAAGTCCTTTAATTCACTTGGTATTATATAATAATTAAATACGTTTGCACAATGAAGAAATACAAAAAAGGCCCATATCCGATAGGCTAGCTGAAATGTTCTCTCACTGCCGCGAGCCGACATGCACCATTCCGCAGCGTTCGAATATCACGCTCCCAGAATTCCAAGTTCTTGCACGAAGCTCCCAGCGGGAGTAAAATAAAAACAAATGAGGAGCGGAAAGCAATACTATTTACAATCTTAAACATTCTCCCCCCGTTGGAATGCACAGCATCCAAACTAAATCATGAAAGTTCAATTGATCTTCCCATCTGGAAGAGGTACAATCTTACTGAGAGCCCTTCGGTACACTCCATCCTTGGTGCGAACCACGGCTACACGAACTAAATTGTCTTTCCCTGGAAAAACATCTTCTATAATGCCCATTTTCCAAGATAATGGGGGTAGGTTGTCTTCTTTCAGAAGCACAAGTAGTCCTGGTTGCAGGTTGGGCTGCGTGGTTGTCCACTTCTGACGCTGTTGCATACCATGAAGATAATCTCGGGACCAGTTTCTCCAAATCCTTTGTTGAAACTGTTGAACTCGTTGCCACCTGGAAAGTCTATTTTCCTTGAGATCACTTAAGTCTGGTTGAGGAAAGGAAGTTAGTGGACCACCAATAAGAAAGTGGCCTGGAGTGAGGTAATTAAATTCTTCATGAGAGTCAGGTAAGGATGTAGAGGTCGAGAGTTTAAGCAAGCTTCGATTTGGCACAAAAGAGTTGACAGCTCTTCGTATGTCAGTACAGCATTCTTGGCGACTCTACGAAGATGGTACTTCATGGATTTTATGGCGCTTTCCCCACCGAATGTTGGGCTACGTGGAGGTGAATTTTTCCACTGAAAGTTTTCTTGTGCTGCATACCTTTGAATGTTTTCACTGAATCCTTGCGATAGAAATAGCAATTGAAGTTTCTGAAGTTCGTTCTTCGCTCCTTGAAATGTTGTGGCATTATCGCTGATAATGGTGGAACACTTGCCTCGCCTTGCTGTAAAGCGTCGCAATGCTGCTATGAAAGCTTCAGAAGTAAGGTCTGTTACTAGCTCAAGATGTATTGCTCTCGTGGCTAGACACGTAAAAAGAGCTATGTAGCATTTCTTTGTGATTTTACTCCTGATTGACCCTACTTTGATGACGTATGGTCCGGCATAGTCTATGCCTACATGATTAAATGCCTTGCTAGGTGTAACTCTGATGGATGGGAGCTGTCCCATTAGCTGTTGTGCTGCAGATGCCTTCAAACGATAACAAGTTAAACACTGATGAATGATTTGCTTAATAACTTGTCGTATTCTAGGAATCCAGTACCTTTCTCGAATGGATGAGATTAACAATTGAGGTGCTGCGTGCATCAATCGTTCATGCTCTGATGCAATTAGCAGTCGGGCGAAGTGACTTTTTGGATGCAAAATGATTTGATGCTTGCTGCTGAATTCCAAGTTGCTATTTTCTAGCCTACCTCCAACACGAAGAATTCCCTGATTATCCAGAAAGGGGTGTAAGTCTTTAAGGATACTTTTGTTGGATACTTGCCCTTTGGCAGTGAGATCATTTATCTCTCGATGAAAGAACGAAATTTGTGTCATAACGACACACGTTTGAGTAGCGTCTTCAATGTCAATTGAAGTAAGTGGATCGGATTGTTTGTTACTTGCATTTTTACAATTGCGAATGAATCTTTTACAGAGCGCTACAATCCTTAACAATTTGAAAAATGTAGAAAAATCGTTTATTATTGCCTCTGATTGCAGATGAGACACCAGTGTAGTTACAGGAAGCTTTCGTTGTTCAGGAACATCTTTGTTCTTAAGACTTGTGTCAGATGATGATGATGGCCAGCACGTTTCATCTTCTTGCAACCAAGCTGGACCATGAAACCATAGCGAATGATGATGAATATCTTGAGGTTTAACTCCACGGGAGATTAAATCCGCTGGATTATCCTTGGACGAAACATGTCTCCATTGATAAGTTTGAGTAAATTCTTGAATTTGCGCTACTCTGTTGGATACAAAAGGCTTCCATCTGCTTGCTGGCGATCTGAGCCATGCCAGAACTATTTGTGAATCTGTCCACAAATAAACATTGTCAATGTTAAGTCTCAAAATTGGGAGAGTTTTGTTGAGTAATTTGGCCAATAAGACTGAAGCGCACAGTTCCAATCTAGGAAGAGTGGTTTTCTTGATCGGGGCGACCCGTGATTTTGAGCACAGTAAGTGAACTTCGGTGTAACCTTCTTCGTTTGCTGAACGAACATACAAGCAACTGCCATAATTTTTCTCCGATGCATCGGAAAAGCCATGGATTTGTATATTCTTGACACAGCCAGGTGTTAGGATGAAACGTGGTATTTGCATTTCACTGATGACTGGTAGCTGAGAATGAAGATGAACCCATTCAACTTGCAGGCTATCTGGAAGTGGATCATCCCAGTTTATGTTGTGAAGCCACAACTGTTGTAAAAAATACTTATACATTACAGTTACTGGTGAAAGTAGTCCAATTGGATCAAAAATCTGGGCAATAACACTCGCTACTTGACGTTTGGTTGGTTTGTGTGACATCATGTTGACAGACTTGGCTCCAATGTTAATCATGAAAGTGTCTGCCGAGGGATTCCATGAAATTCCTAGAGTTTTAACACCTTCGGTATGAAAATGAATTAGATTTTGAGTCTCTCTCAGTGATTCTGGAATAGCGTTGAGTACTTCAGTGCTGTTGGAGCACCACTTTCGTAAGATGAATCCTCCTCTTTTCAGAAGTTCTGAAAGATCTTGATAAAGTTGTAACGCACCTTGCACGCTACTGCTTCCTCCAACGTAATCATCAACATAGAAATCACGCTGCAACACTTGACATGCGTGTGGGAAGTTAACTGCTTCATCTTCGGCTAACTGCTTCAGACATCTGGTTGCTAAAAAGGCACTTGATGTAAGCCCATACGAGAGCGTATTCAATTGAAATACTGTTATGAGTTCCTGAGGAGAGTTTCTCCACAGAATGCATTGCAGTGGCCTGTCATCAGGATGTATGTGTATCATTCTATACATCTTTGTTACATCAGAAACCAATGCCACCTTGTGAGTTCGAAATCTTAGAACAATGGAAAACAAATCTTCCTGTATGGTAGGTCCAACCATTTGTATGCTATTTATTGATTCACCGCTTGTTGATGGCGAACTCCCATCAAAAACAACACGTATTTTCGTTGTACTGGAATCCTTGAAAACACAATGATGCGGAATGAAAAATTTTGTGCAGTCATTTGTTTGTACATCATTTAAATTCCCTATGGGTTCCATGTGTCCCAACTGGTAATATTCTTGCATAAATTCTGTATAATCAGCCTTTAATTGTGGTTGACGTTGAAGCCTCGTTTCTAATTGGTGAAATCGAGTTAATGCAGAGTGCGAGGAGTCACCTAACACTGAACGATCCTTACGTAATGGTAGCCTGACCGTATAACGGCCACTTTCATCTCGTGTCACATTTCGCTGAAAATGTTGCTCGCAAGCCATTTCTTCTGGTGATTGCAGCTTCGTATGGATCTCCTCTATGATCCAGAACTGTTGGAGTTGCGAGCTGAGAGAATCTTCCTTTCTCGTGAAAAATGACCTAGTAATACTGTTGCTAGAAGATGTTGCTGGAATCTTCCCTGCAATAATCCATCCAAACTCTGTGTCTTGAAGAATGGGGAAATTTCCTGGTTTTGTTCTCTTTTCAGGCTTCATAACGGTAAAGAAAACCTCTGCACCAAGCAGAATCTGTATTTTGCCAGGCGAACAAAAGCTTGGGTCTGCTAAACGAATATCTGTTGGAATGTTCCATTCAGATGCATCAAGCTTTTCTGAAGGCATTAGTCCTGTAATGGTTGGCAACACTGAGCACGAAATACTTGTCGTAAAATTGCCATTATTAGATCTCAGACGGATCTCTACTGAATGACTCGATTCAGCTGACGAATTGTTGATTCCCTGAATGGGAACTCGATGCTTTACCTTTCGAAGACGATTACTTTGAACAATGTCTTCAACAATGAAATTATTCTGACTCGCCGCGTCCAAGAGAGCACGACAATTGACCCAATTGCCCGCTATATCTTGTACTTGAACAATCGCCGTAGCAAGTAACACCTGTGTCTGCGCTTTTCTGCTTAATTGAACAATAAGAAACCTGAGGTGCTTGATCTGAATGCTGTGAAGAATCGCTTGTATTGTTTACCATCGATGTATTCACGTGACCCCCAGATGACATTTCTCGTTGCCGGTTTACATTGGATGTACCTTCATCTACATGAAGTAAAGTACTATGCTTCTGTTTACATCGCTTGCACACTCCATATTTACACTGCGCCGAAACGTGATTGTTGCTGCTAAGACAGTTAAAGCATACGCGATTCTCACGTAAAAATTTATACTTTTGTGAAATAGAAGCTTTCTTAAAGGCTTCACACAAAAATAAGCGATGTTTGTTTGCTTTACAAAACATGCACAATGAAGAATCTGTTGTAACATATGACTTCGAAGATTGCTGACATTTAGCACTGTACTGTTTGTGCATATTTGTAGATGATTTTGTTGCTACCTTGTTACCTTCACTCGTAACTGGATTAATCTTTTCAAGAGCCTGGCATCTGTGCTCTAGAAAACTAAAGAGCTGATCTAATGTGCTAAATTCAGTATCATTACTTTCTAGTTCAAATGCTCTTCTCGTTGCAGGGTCGAGATTTGAAACAAGATGCTGAACTAAAATTATATCAGTTAACGACGTGTCTTCAGCTATCATTTTGAGCGCTGAAATAGAGCTAACTGCAGTGTTTGTAAATGCACGAAGTTCCTGACAATTCTCCTTTACAACTGGATTGATATGTAAAATATCATTTACATGTGAGACTGCAATCAACCTTTTATTGTCGTATCGCTCATTGAGTTGCTCCCAAGCAATAGCGTAATTTGCTTCTGTCATTGGCAAATTTTGAATTAGATGTAAGGCCTCGCCTTTCAATGATACGCGCAAATACTGAAACTTCTGAACATTTGAAATATCTACATTGTTGTGTATCAGCGATACGAACGTGTCCTTGAAAGACACCCACTGCGTGTAATTACCGCTAAAATGTGGTAATGCAATTGCCGGAAGTTTCACCTGCGTACTTCCTCGTGATGCAGATTGTTTAGTTTCAGGGGAAACTGGCTTTGTGACATGCTTGTCAATCAAAATTTGCATTCTTGTTTTCAAATCAAAGTACATACGTTCAATTTCTTCTCTTGCCGCGTCATGTTCACCTTCGACTGATTGTAGTTCAATGCTGTCTTGAACTTCCTCTAATTTTAGCCAAACCTCGTTTAAATGCTCCAAGCGAGTCTTGATTGTTAGAATGTTGCTTGATGCTTCATCGTAAGTATCAACATACGAAGCTATACGTTTGAGTTTGCGCTTGCATGCATTTCTCTCTTTGATAAGACGCTGAATGTCGGCCATGGTTGCAAGGTAAGGAAAATACAAGGAAGGAAATGTAAAATGAACCAGACTTACTCACCGATTTGCTTCTTTGATGCTCGCGTAGAAAGTCAATCCCTCCTCCCACGACGGTGGTGAAGAAACAGAGAATCCATCATCCTACGACGAAACAAGAGTTCCTGAAACAGCTGATTTCACCGTACCGTGAAATCGCAACCGAGTTCAAGGTCACTGCAAAATTCGTTGTAACGATGTTCGTTACGAAAGCGCGGAAAACATGTATCTGTGCAAACCAAAAACACTGTTCGTTCTGTAACACTGTCACAATTAGCACTGTCACAACTGATGATCACTGAACTGCACGAAACAAACTGTCACTATATCCGGAATGCGAAGGACCATAAATGTCTGCAGATACCTTCCACGTATCAACATGAAAGAAAACTAGCATCTCTGGGTATGACGCCATATTGTCTATCTTACCATAGGGCTGGAACAACGGATATAGTAACAAATTCGCATATGATACAAGTCCTTTAATTCACTTGGTATTATATAATAATTAAATACGTTTGCACAATGAAGAAATACAAAAAAGGCCCATATCCGATAGGCTAGCTGAAATGTTCTCTCACTGCCGCGAGCCGACATGCACCATTCCGCAGCGTTCGAATATCACGCTCCCAGAATTCCAAGTTCTTGCACGAAGCTCCCAGCGGGAGTAAAATAGAAACAAATGAGGAGCGGAAAGCAATACTATTTACAATCTTAAACAAAATATTTAATACGAGAAAACCATGGAAAGGTCGGAAATGACTCAAGGTCCCCGATTGTAACAGGCTTCCCCAAATGATTTTTGTTATATAGCGTCGATTTTTATATGATGAAATCGATGAAGGGACACTCACAAACAATACCCACGGCCAGGGCGCGATTCGAACCCGGGAATCATAGCGGGTTGTGCTAACCACTTCACCACGGAGGTCGACACAGTAGTAAGATAATAATTGTGTTTAAAACACAGGGAATATAAATGCATAATTTTGAAAGAAAATGTTTAGCTTACATTTGATTCTGACTACAAATTTCATACACTTTCAGTGCCATGTACTTTTATGATCACATCTGCGCTATCCTGAACCTTTACCTCCCGCCACCCCTTCCCCCCCAAAGAAGATGAACAGCATCACGACGTGGGGCTTTCCCAGTCTCCCTACAACCAAGATCGTGCCTGGGAGAAGAACGCTCGATTCCCAAACCCCAGGATGGCTTTTGGAGCCCTCGGGAATTCATAAATCTCTCCTCTAGGAGGAGTTTAACCTCCTCCCCACTCCTTTTTGCCATGTGTCTTAGTTCCGTGATGTGAACAGTCTCTCAAGTACTACGATGCAGAAACAAGCTTTGTTCCCTTCCCTTCAGGAGAGGACAAGATAGCTTCGACAAACCATGATCGCTTTTCTTCACGCCGCTGTCTGTTTTATGAAGATTTTTAACTTCGTATGGCGTTTTTTCTCCGTCCTATTATTTTGAACACTATTATTATTTTACGTGCGTCCACAGTGGCGTGCGCAAAATTTTCAAACGGGGGGGGGGGTTACGTATACTTTTTTATACCAAGTATACTATATATCAGTAATCGGAACGCTACATTTTAAAAGTGGCCTCCCCGATGGCGAAGTGGTAGCGTCGTCGCCTTGTAATCAAGGGGTCCCGGGTTCGATACCCGGTGGAGGCACATAGTGGTTCTGATCCCACTTTAAATTGTAGGTCCAGTTCCGATTAGCCTTACTGTGCATAAAGTGGACTTAAAACACCAAATCAAACAAACAAACAAACATTTTGAAAGTAGCTTCGCTACAACTACTGCTACTCCTCCAAAAATTTACGCTACTTTTTCATTAAACTAAAATATATGGGTATTCAAAAGAAGCACCTAACAGTTGTACTTACTTGAAAATAGATTCCCTTATTTATTCATTCTATCATTATGATAAGAGTGTTGCATCAGTGACCTATTTTTGCTTTAGTGTTTGAGAATGATATGTGCGTATGTAAGTGGCATATTACTTGAAATTCGATATCCGAGTATTACAAATAGGGTGTGACATATTTTTCAATTAATATATATTTATTTTTATATCAATATATTTTTCTTGAAGATAAATAGCCGTTGGCCGGATTATATTGTGTATGTCATTTGATTATCTGGATATCAGAATTATTCACTTACTAATAAAATTAATTACGTGGATATCTATAATCTGCGATATCAGGACTGTTATCATGTAGATTATCCGTATTGCCAATATCTTGTAATAGACGTGATTTTTTAAAAACCTACAGAAGAAAACGTTATTGTCGTTTTTTTTACGCTGTTGCCGCATATAAAATTTACCTCAAAACTCCGAGAAGAAATGTAGCTGTAGCGAATTTTCGCTACAACTAGAGGAATTTTGTATCTCCGCCACAGCTACAATTTTTAAAATGTAGCACAGCTACAGCTACAAATTGTGTAGATAGCTACAGTAGCGTCGCTAAAAGTAGCGCGCTCTTAGCCCTAATTTTGCCATCTTTTTCTGCCTTTGACGTTCTTATTTTTTAAGGAAAACTGTACCAAAAGGAAGGTTAAGGCCCCCACCATCTTCCCTTTGCGCACACCATTGAGAGTTCAACACTTGTGTATGGTTGTGAATTATGAAGTTTAACAGATCATGTGGACTTCGGCAGGATTTTTTTCCAGTAAGGGGTATTTTTTATCCGAGGGGATGGGTGAAACGAGGCATACCCCCCCAATTGCGGTGTCCCCTCAAACACACTTATTCAGTTTGAAGTTATCGTCTTCCTGCAGCACGATTCCAATAATTAACATATACAAATTACTGAAATGAAATATATGTGTGTGTAGTATACAATTGTATGGTAACATCCTTTTTCACGAGGTTGGGAGTCCGTGGCTCCTCTTGCCCCCCCTTACTTCTGGATGTTCTTGCCATGTCATTGTCACATGACAAAAGTAGAGGCAGTATTTATCAGATTACTGTCCGATTGATTGATTGATTTGTTGTTTTAAGTTTACTTTGTGCACAGTAAGGCTAATCGGGACTGGACCTAGACTATGTGCCTCCACCGGGTATCGAACCCGGAATCCCTTGATTACAAGGCGACGACGCTACCACTGCGCCATCGGGAGGCCTACTGTCCATGAATTTTCATATGTAATAATGAAGAATTGTTGGTATTTCTTAACTTACTGACGCTATATTTAAAAAGAAGCGATTCTTTTTTTTTTGTCATTGCTTATAAGATTCCTAAACATAGGACATAAGAAAGATAAAACTTCTCCCTTTTGCATTTAAACGTGCCGTAAAGATATGTGGTTTTGTTGGTGTTGAAGTAGGGCACAATCTTAGCCATTTTGTTGAGGTGATGCGATCAGCACCACGCTCCGGCACTTTAAAAAATTAACTTATTGCCTCGTCGATAGGCTAGTGGATAACGCTTGTTTACAAGGTGTCCGTTTAGAGCTTTTTATTTGTGAAAGGGGAAAAAAAAGAAGCACTGGATTTTCTTCCCAATTTGTAGTTCAAGCAGCATTTTTTCACTGCTGAGTGCAAAGACATTTTAGAAGGGTGTAAAAAATAGAATTTGTCCAAAAATACTCTGTTCATTAAACGAGCCTCTTCCTAACTTCACTCATTATAACTCATCAATAGATCGGATTATTATTTATACAAATTTAAATATTTTGTGATGTTGAGCTGTGTCGATAAACTACGAGACAAAACATTTATATTGCTGATTTTTAAGATTATATTTATCTAAATCCAAATGTACGCTTATATCTAATTCATAACTTTCTTTCTTTCAGGTAAGATGTCACTCTTCTATCACTTTCGGAATAGAGGTAGGAAATTCTGTTTTAAATAGTAGCAAATATAAGTTGGTAAATAAGCAATGTTTCTTCTGGTTCTGCACAAAATATCTACTATCCACATGAATAACTGTGTAGTTGACGTTAATTTGCAAGTGTAATAATTTGCAAACCATCATATTTGTGTAATATTTATGCATTAAAATATTTGAAATAACAGTGGATGTACGTAGGTAAATTATTTGGAAGAAATGGTGTAGTCAGAAATCCATATTGCTAGCACGGACCTACATAACATAAGGTAGATGTTTCATCTTGGATGATTGTTATTTTTAGACTTTGTAGAGGGTGACCCCCTAGGAAATTTCCGAATTTGTTTGCTTGCGTTCATGTTGTAAGTCCACTGTATGCACAGATCGGGACTGGATCTAAAGTACTCCAGCTACAAATTTCCTCATCTAGTAGTACCGGGAGACGGTATGTATATACATGATGTGCGTCAGCATTTTATCGCCATTGAGTAATAACAGATCCACACGAAATTGAGCATACAGGGGAGACGACAGAGAGTTTTTTCCATTTTGGTCCAGTGTCTTCCCCAAATCATTCCATGTTAACTGGAAAGGACATTTTAAATTACTAAAATTCCTTGTTTTCTTCTGATTCTTATGATTTATGACATCCCTCCATATTACTTTTGTGGTGGCCACTGTGTCTGCCCTTGCAGGGGAAGCGAGATTGAACTCTGACCCCCTGTGCGAATTAAGCTTCTTGCTCACTCAGTGACTTCATTTATGAGGTAGATTTTTTTGAGTATGTAAATTTGTATGTTACCAGTCAGTAAATTAACTATTGCCTTGCGGTCTTAAGTAGCTTAGAACATTGCTTCTAGCTTACAGTAGGTCATTAGATCTTATGATAATATTAACATTCTAGGAAACGCCAAACTAATGCACAAAAAAGAGCCATCGAACTAGTATTAACACCAAAAACATGACCAATTTTTTATTGCCAAGTTCAAACTTAATGTCCATCTAATCTACTTACAAGTTTCTTATGATAATTGTAAAATGTAAGCACTATGGCATGAAAATGTAAGTGAAAATAGCCTGCTGTTTCCTCGCCTTGGTAAGGTTTGTCAGTTTGAGAATGGTGCTCGTCTTCAATCCACAAGGTTGCATTCTTTTCGGCAGGGAAATCTGTGATGACTAGACTATTAATAGACACGAATGACTTCAATTGTGTTTGTTAAGAAATTGTATATTACATGCTTTCAACCCCATTTTGTTTGAAGGGGATAAATCTTCTTTGGCAGGGATGTTTTTTTTATTTCTTATTTTGCCGGGATTAAAATTTTCTCTGGGAGGGAAGTCTCCCCGGCATCCCCTCCGTTAATTCGCACACTGCTCTGACCTTATAATTAGACCTCGGATTTTAGGTTTTTAACCTATTTTTTACCTTTGCAGGTATGTAAGAAATAATAAGTTATGTCAGCGTTTCGTTAAAAAACTCAACAACTGATGAAGTTTTATAGTGCCTAAAAATACCTATTTTGCTTGTTAGAACCTATTTTAGGTTTATGCGCCTAAATCAAGCCTTTTTAAAAGGTTTTTATATATTTTTAAAGGTTTTACAGAATTTTTATGTCACACAGAGGCATTTGCTTTGTTTGGTCACGAAAAAATTGAATGACGAACGTGTTTGAAACGTACTATCTGTAGATTTCCCTTCCTCCAAGTCCATGGTGATTTTTCAAAGCTCTAAACAAAGCGAAATGTCTGGTGCCACTGTTACCTGTACAATCCAACGTGGTCTTGCTCACTTTCGCGTCACTTCGGTGCTTTGTGACATTCACGCCTTGCAAACTAACATTTCAGCATTGAAGTTTGCACCACTGACTATGCTTGTGTTGAAAGATTATTTTCAGCATATAAGATGATCCTCACAGACAAAATTGCCGAGTTTGGCTGTGGGTAATATGAACAACGATTGTTGCCTTACTATACGTCGAAAAGTGGAATTTGTAGCAAATTTCCAAGGGAAAGTTCTGACATCGCCGCAGGGTTAGGCAACACACATAACGTTATGCAAGATATATACATATATATATCCCATTTTCACAGTATTATTTACGAATTTTGAACTATTTTAAGATCTTTTGTACCTACTTCAGGATTATTCGAGCCCAACTTAAGATTTTTAAGACCTATTTTAGGATTTTTATAACCTATTTTAGGATTTTTAGGACTTATTTTAGGATTTTTCTAACCTATTTTAGGATTTTTAGGACCTATTTTAGGATTTTTATAACCTATTTTAGGATTTTTATAACCTATTTTAGGATTTTTATAACCTATTTTAGGATTTTTAGGACCTATTTTAGGATTTTTATAACCTATTTTAGGATTTTTATAACCTATTTAAGGATTTTTATAACCTATTTTAGGATTTTTATAAGCTATTTTAGGATTTTTAGGACCTATTTTAGGATTTTTATAAGCTATTTTAGGATTTTTAGGACCTATTTTAGGATTTTTAGAGCCTATTTTAGGATTTTTAGGACCTATTTTAGGATTTTTAGAGCCTATTTTAGGAACCTATAAGCACACTTTTTAGAACCTGAAACTCCGAGGCTTACGTATAATAGAGTTCCACCACTTGTAACATGCAGAACGCAGGTGGTTCTAAAATTATCTCACTGAAACAATAGAAGCAAAAGGAAGCATTCTATTGTTGAAACGAAAGAACCTTCCTTTCGTTGACGGAAGAAACCAAATGGAAGGAAGTTAAATAAGAACTGTTGCCCTTCTTCCTTTCTGTTTTTTATTCAGCAACCGTGCTTCCCTCCTGTTTCTCATCTGAAGCCTTTCCTCTCAGAACGTTGGCCAGATTTAAGCCTCGGCTGGCAGAAATGTAATCCGAGAAGAGGAAAGAATTCGAAATTTATCTTATCTCTGCCCAACGCCTTTCATTTAAAGAGTGAATGGGAAACAAATGTCTGCTTAAAATTATCTCCGTGGTAAACTTTTATTTCACCGTCTGTTGGAAGGTAACTGAACGTTATCTCGGGTTTTTGTTGCAAATTGAATGAATATTCTTTCCCAAGAACTTAAGGTGATCTTTCTCGTAACCCGGTGAAACAGCATTTACCCCATCAAGCCTGTGTAAGCTTATGGGGTAACTTTGGTCACGATTATCTCGAGAACCAATCGAGAGAACGTTTTGAAATTTTACCTGAGCACCGAGAAAGGATGTTTCTGGAGAATCATTTTTTTGATATTTTCTTTTATTTATTGCATCAACGTCCCGAAATTTAATTAATTCATTTTACTCTTGAAATGTCGTATTTTTTCCAGTTTTCTTGACAGGGCAACCCTGCAGTACTCTTCCTGGAACTTCGTTCGCGACTAATGAGCGGGGGTGTATGTTTTCAAGTGGCAATTTTCCCATTAACGTCTCTGCATTGAATGGTTTGGAGCGGGTACCTGGTGATATCCCTGGAAAGAGTAAAGGCAGGCGTGTTACTGATCACCTCCAGTGTGGTGGAGATTGTGAATATGTAGGGTCCTACCTCCACATCCCCATATGCCTGCACGGAATGTTGCAACGTGCAACAGTAGCTTTACCTTTCTTGTGATACTACTGCTGCTAATAACAATAATACTCACACACTTAGGTATATACTTTGAAACAGATAGAGGAAGATGGATTCTTAACAGCCATGATCACCTGAAAATATTTCGTACACACCTGGAATCCACCCAGACGCAGTTCTTCAGCGTCAACCGGAGATTTCGTAGAAGTTTGAACTTGTTGGGCACAACTCCTTGTTCAAGAATGTTCATTTTACATCTTTCCCTTGTCGAACTTTATTTCGTAGTTTAGATTTTGGTTAATTGCACGATAGGGAATATAACGCCCAGTAACTGATTATTGTTTTTGTGTTGGGGAGTGGTGTAGGGGCACCCGGAAAATGTTTAATCGGGTTCAACTGCCCTCTCACATGATATTGGCTGTGAATCCCCATGTCATCTTGTGGGAAATGTATCTTGTCACTTGTTTCAACACTTACCTTGTACAGAATATAATCCAAATTATTAGCCAGGTTTGAAGTTGCACTCCAAGTAAGCAAGGGTAGGGGACCGTAAGCATACCTTAGCAGCTGTAAATTGCCAAATCAAAATATCTAAATGTACAGTAGTTATTGTGGGAACAACATTAGTGGCTTCTTCTTTTTTTTTTTTGCCTCCCGGCACCGCTAAATTGTAGTGCAATTTTTTTTTACCAATGTCATGAAATACTAATTTAATACTTAATTAAACAAAATATCCCCCATTTTTCAAGATGGCGGCCAAAAACCACCATTAAAGAAATGACTCCCGGGCTAAATTTTACCCTCAGATCCGTAACTTTCAATTTCAGTCATAAAAATAAAGTTCCTTTCAAATTATGCACAGGCTTTCAGTTTCATGTTTTTTTCTTTCGTGTTTTCAAAGCTGTGCAAGTCGTCTCCAACTCTGCGATTGCAGTTGTACTTTGGAATATTCACAATATGCAAGACCTATACGAAAGAACTCCCATGTAGCCGATCGGTTGGCGGTTTTGTGTTTGCTGTGCAGATCCCCGGTTTGATTCCAGGCTTGAACTCCCAAAATTTCGGTGTTAACCCAGCATATAAGGGAGCAAAATAAATAGATGACTCCGGCCCAGAAAGACAAAGTGACAGTAACGATGGGATTCGATGCGCTGACCACGCGTCACCTGACGAAAATCCGCTTCGCAGGCCTTGGTCAACCAATGTTGTTCCATGCAGTACCGCCAGCTTCAAATATATATCGTTATGGATGTAAACGACGTCCTATCTTCAAGAATTTTGAAAGTATCTTGTTACCTAAAGTTGACTCCTATTTTGTCTGGATTTAATAATTTGAAACTCTAAGGGGACACGAAAAAAATTCGAATTAACAAAAGCATGTATCATTAAAGATGATTTCAAGGGATGAAATTCTGTTCGAATTATCCAAGTTCGTATTAAAAAAGAGTCTACTGTACTATAATAAGTGACCATTTTTAATTCAACAAGTGATCTTAATCGTCATTTGTATTTGTTCGAGGGCATTTCAAGGGGAATCTGGCCATATAACACCCTCTCGAAATACACCATACAAGTCAGAAGTGCAAATTTCTTCAGAAGTAAATTACGCATATTCTCAAATGCACAGATTTGATTAGTTACATTTCTTGTCAATAGATGGTTCTTACGTAGTATTCTTTCCTTTTATTGTATATCAAGATTAGTTTCAGCTTTGTTTACAATAGATGTAATGATTTTAGGTGCATGAATTAATGCATGTAACATATGTTATATGGTACGAAAAGATCAAATAGCAATATATTGTGTTTTTAGCAAAATTGAAGTCGCGCATAAGTTTCCCTGTACATGTCACAGTTTAACGGCTTCTGACAATTGGAGAACAAAAACAGATATCTTCCTGTTCGGGTAACATTTGTGTTTTTAAATATCTTTAAATTGTGATGATTCTTTAAACCCCTCGTTGAGGGGTTTTAAATCTGCCATTTCTGCGATAAAATCCCACAAGGAAGACAACGTAATTAATGGTGTATTTGAGGGTTCTGAAGGGAACGAACAGAAAAAGTTTTCCATGTTCTAATACCAGAGATATCCCTTTCGTTCCTCGAGAGTTGGATTTCGAATTCAAATTCTCCATTCGGGAATCCACCCTCTGCTGGAAGTTATCATGGCCGCTGCACTTTAATATCATGTTTCCGCCCTCTTCCGTCCTCCCCTGCCCACGGGGGATGATTAAAGTGGATGTAACCGAGTTGCATCCCTGCATTTTCCACCCTTCCCAAACACGCTTGTTGCTCAATTACTGCGAAATACAAGAGCTTGGTGAACAGGCAGACACGGGTTATTCTGCAGCAGTTAACGTGCAATTTACCCATATGAGGAGGGATACATCATAATTATTTCTTAAACCCTCGAAACTACTTAGATTTTCTGCAACTAGATGCTAAAGTGGAAACGGCCAATTTCTCCTAGGTTCCCAACTAGATCGTGTAGCAATTCACCTCTGCAATTTTGCTAACATCCAATCAGAACTGTAACAACCCCTTTTTGCTAGCCCTCAACAGACCATCCTATTCTCTTGTAACAAATGGCTTCTTACATTTAGCCAAAGCTGAAAAAAACTCGGATCTCAATAGTATAAAGTTGCACGTATTAACAAACACTTATTCATTCTTGTTCTGTAGCCATATTCAAAATTAACGTATACAGTGTGATTGACAGTAAAGTTAGTATAATAATGTACAATATTAACTCAACATAATATTTTCGTGAAATACAATGAAACAGGATAAAGCATTAAAATGCTAACCAAGGCAAAATTTATTGCAAATACATTTTGCCTTGATCAGCATTTTAATGTTTTATTAACATGGAAACAAGGCTCAACAGTGTTATCAATGAAACTGGAATTAAAAACAACAAAATATATTATGCACCAGTGGCGTATGCTGAGCACAAGATCTGGACTTTCCCATGATTTGTTAGAATTGAAAGAAAAATGCGGAGGAGAGGGTACTTACTCGTTCGTTCTTGGGATATTTGAAGCGAAGTGAGATCGTGTTCAATTATTCTCTCGTTCTGAAATTGAAATCAGCAATCACTCATGTTCATATACATGGAAACATCATTGATTGATTTGGTATATTTTACTTCGCTTTTCTAACACTTTTTGGCTAATCGCGAAGATGAGGATGAGTGATAATTAGATGAAATTGGTGAAGGGACACTGACAAAGAACATCCATGCCAGTCCGGGATTCGATTTCGGTGCCCCTGGCGTCCTAGCACTACGACACGGAAGCTGGCGGAAACGTCAATCGAACGTAGGAATAAAATATAGACCTTTGTTCAACGGGAAAAGAAGGCAATATGAAAGAAATAGGACCATTGATATGAAACTGTCCACCTGGCTATACAAAATTCGAAAATTTGCATGGTAATATTTTGAGACTACGTTGTTATTATAAGTGTTTTTGATAGTTTTTAATATTTGACCTTTATAGTTTAATTCATGGTCCTCACATTTCGGAAAGCAGGGTGAATGAACAAGGTGTAATTTTAGTCTCTTCGTTTTGGTCTTCGCAGATAGCCTGTCTACCCTATAATATGCTAGATATGCCCCTGTTATGCACCATGTAAGTGATACAAAAAGTAAACAGTAACAAATTTAATATATTTAGGTCAGTCACTGAACCATCATCCAATCACATGACAATGATGGCTAGTTTTTTTAGTTTTTTTTAACCAAAACTATACCAGGACGAGGCCTTGGCGTCCATGGCAACGAACTCTACGCCACTGGGTGGTATTATACATATCATAGTTATTTGTTTCTTTCAGAGACGGCTGAAGATGATTAATCCTCTTAAATACCCATTGCCTCTGTCTCAGATGGACGGAGGTCAGTGTCTGCTAGTGGCCTGTTTCACGTAATGCTTAAATGGAGGAAACGAAAAAGTGGGATCGTCCTCTAATCTCTGAGCATAAATTATTCCAGATACATCCCTGTAGCTTCTGCTGTAACACGCACACTCATGGGCGAAGCATATGGTGTGAACTCCGCAGATGGAATCTGTTCGAAGTCTGAGCACTTTACCGTAACCATATATCTGTGACTTTAACATCTCTTCAGTTTGAATTACAATATACGAGGGACAGTCAAATAAAAACCTGTGTTCTTTTATCTAGTACATTTCTGTATGCGTTGTTGCACAAGTTTGCTGGATTTTAGCATACACCAATTGCTGGTCGACACATATTTTCAAGTCTGAATTAGTAAAAAAAGAATAATCTTTGTAATGCACCTGGAGTCACTTATGGGTCACTGCGAAGGTCTTTCGACCCATCTGGCTGCTAACTGAGGCCGTTTTTGAACTTCATCTTCCATTTGCAAACTTTCTGATGTGGTAAGCAGGCAGAAATGGCGTTCTGAAGCTCATCAGTGTTGCAGCCTTGAGGTTGTTGTAAAGGCGAATTAGAGCCAAATGACCGAAATTTGGACTCTTCTGAAAATGAAGTAAATCTTGAAGCTTTCCTGGCGACGACGAATGCTGAAAAGAATCGATCGGGCTATCTCAGGACTGCACTTTTACCCTGAAGATGAGAGTGACGTTAGCTCTCGAAAGCTTGGAATCTTTTCCACAACTCACCTGGTCGATAGCCTGAGAGAATCTTTTCATCTTCTGAAAATGTTTAAGGGGCGTGGAGAAATTTTGCGGTTGTGTCTGGGGCGGAGGGGAAGTTCAATTTCAATTTCAATGGTCTTTATTCTTGGGCGAGGTTCAGCAAATGCTGATCTACCACCTAACCCGGGTGTGTGGATAAAACACTGTACTACTTGCGATTTGATATATCAATATCTTGATCAATACATTTTGTAATTTCTTGGTGCATATTCTAGCTTGTGTTATTGTTTGCTATCAAGGTTAGTGACGTTACAGCACATAGATTAATGAAAAAAATAAGTTTTTCATACATCACGCCAAGGCCAATACACCATAAACAGGATAAAGATAAACAAGAAGAATATTTAAAAAAATCTTAATGAGACAATTAGTGCTAATCCTGAAAAAGAAGTTTTTTTTCTTCGATGAGTCACGATTTGGCACTCACTCTAAGCTAGGTCATGGTTGGTTTAAAAAAGGCGTAGCCTACTTGATACTTGGGAATTGAACCAAGAGTCGTGGAATGTATGTGTGTGTTCAGGGATGAATCTCGCAATATGAAAGTGGTGAATACGCTGAGAAAGGCTGAGGATAGGGGAATGTCCAACTTTGGTTGGAATTGCGGAAGACGGGAGTGTTGGAAAAAGGCAGAGAAGGGATCGGAAAGGGATGAAATCAGAGAAATCGACATGACTTGAGGCAAGAGAGAGATATCGGTTGCGAGATTCGACATGTTGGAACAGGTAACTTCTGCTTTTCCTTCGTTGTAGCTGCGCATTCTCGACCAGAGAATAACACCTGAATCTATCTGAAATTGTTGAGCATAGGAAGATCCAATCGTACCTTTAATAGCCCAGTACCTCGGAGTTTTATGCAAGCCAGTGCATGCCCTTAGGAGTACGAATTACTGTTTGACGGAGTGGTAGGCTAATGATCTCATCACCGTAGGTTCCAAGTTCGAATCACAGCCTGGGCATGGGTATTCCTTTGTGAGTGTCCCTCCATCCTCATCATCGCGACCAGTCAAGATTGGCGGAAAAGTGAGAAGAGAAAAGGCCAAAAATAAAAAAAAGACTGGGCAACGAACCCAGTATCACTCGCACAATAGGCGAGAGCGTTAACAGAATTAACCTTGTTGAACCATCTTGAAAATATTCTTAAATTTGAAAGAACTTGTGAAGATATCCTAATTTATTCATGTAGTCACCATGAAGCATTTCGAAGTCGTTGGGGGTTGAACGCCCAGCACCCCGCGCCCTCTGGCAGCCTCTTAAAAGTGTAAAAAAGAGTTTCTTAGAGAAAGCCACAGAAGGCGTAAAAGTATAAGCAGTTTAATTCCTTTCTACGCAATTTGGGAATCGAATAACCAAGTAAGTGGATTAGCAAGAAGCGGCAACACCTCCTCCGGCGGCTAGAGAAACTTTGTAGTCCACGAAGATCTGTTGCTCTTCCCCCACGCAGCATCCCTCAGGAGCCGTTTTTTTTTATCCCCCTCCTGAGACAAGATTCGTGAGAAAACTCTGTTGCGGGGAGACCGTCGGGATCGTGGGAACTTGGGTCGCCCTTTTCAACGTGCTTTTCTAAAGTTTCCACTGGCCGTTCATCCTTGCAGCCATTTCCATTCTTTTTCAGTGGCCTCGAGACTCGCTTCCTGTCTACTTTATGCCAGTGTTGCCACAATCTGATGACATAATTTCCCTTTGCTAGGTGCAAAATTTCCCTCTTTTCCCCTTTATCTAAGGATATAATAATAAGCAGTACAGTGTATTCTAGTGGCAGTATTTTCATTGACCCGTGTTCGAAAATATGAAATCACATACATTCTTATAGCCACTTTCTTCTCCACTGGCCAGATGTCCCACATTCGAACCTCGTTGCCAGCCTCCGTGGCGGAGTGTCTCTTCATCAATTACATCACATCATCCTCATCTTCGCGATTAGCCAAAAATGTCGGAGAGGCGATGTTAAATAAATCAAATCAATCAATCAATCGAACTTCTTATCGGGCATGAAAGTACAATATAATTGTATTTGTTCTTCCATCACCTATTTCATAAGTTCATCATTCATTCACGTCGTCGCTATTAACCAAAGATCGGTCCGAATTTCCCTTCAAAGGGAAATTCCTCCTAATGTGGCAACACCGCTTTTTGCCTGCAAAGGGCTGTCGCAACCCAGAAATTTATATCCACCGAAGTTTTTCTTTCTCCTGCTGTATCTTCAGACTTATACCCAGGATTTTCGAAAGGAAAGTTTACGTATACATTTTTTTGGAGTCAGCTTTCATATTGCCATCTTTTCCTCCTGCCTTTGACTTTTTTTTTTTAAGGAATACTGAGCCAAAGGAAGGTTATGACCTCCACCAACCCCTATCGGGCACGCTTTGTCCCAATCTCAGGCTCGTGCTCTGCTCTAGGATAATTACATATGCATCATTATTTGCATCATCAATGCAAATTCAAATAATCACTCTATCTGTACGTACATAAAACTGGACAAGTAGATCCACAGAAACAGTTCCTGTAACAGTATAAATGTGTGCTGAAAATGCAAGAACACATTTAAAGAAGATGTATATTCACTCCCATGGTCACCCATCAGTGCGATAAATCCTAACGAAATGCGTTCGGCAATTAGTTAGCATTATTATCAAAAGATGGCGCCATTTCACGCTCGCTACATTAGCCAGCAACAAAAATGCAAACGATCTCTTTTGTGGCCACTACGCAGAGGAAATAACCAGCCCAAATTGCTTTCCGCCGCGTCGTTACGCTCTTCAGATGATCTTTTCAGATTTCCGCATTGTCACAGCCGCGAATTGTGGCCGTTGATGGTGGGGAAGCTATAAATTAACACAATTTTCTGAGCTGACAGCCATCGAGCTCAGTAAACAAACGAGCAGCGGCAATTAACGCCAGGCTCCGGATTAAGCGCTAATAGCTTCCTCCGGCGTATATGCAGAGGATAAAAAGGTGTCCCGGTCAATGAAGTTCCATCAGAGGCCAAACTTGGTTTCACGGCTTTCCCCTACTCAATTGACGAGGGCAGACGGCTGTGCTTTGAAGCCATTAGTAACACAGTTAGGCATGTATCGGGGCTTGCTGTTGGTATCAAATCTTCTTAGTAGACGATAAACATAAGACTGCTAGAATATTTTCCTCTATAAAATATAGAGAGACGGAAAGCTCCAAATATGGACTATCAGTCGCTTTCAGTTAGCAACACACAAGTAATCCTCACAGGCCAAATCATACGTTACTTTTGGACAAAAACAATTTTCTTAACTGTCACTAAAATTGTATTGAAAACATTCTGAACAGAATAACCTGGAATTGTTTCCATTCCTTGTGTAGTCACCGGTAATAAAAGTGGGACACCTAGATCCTGAAATATAGCTTTCCCTGCAGTGTTGTCTAACTGTACGACAATGAGCCCACTTCAATAGCAACTTTTCAATAGGAAGTTCTGTTATCTCCTCAGAGTTAGGCAACACACACAACACATTACAGGTAAGGCAGTATTTCAGGACCAAGGCGTCCCATTTTTATTGCCGGTGAGTGTACATGAAAATAAATATGTTCAGACATTAAAATCGAAAATTATGAATGTAGTAAAAACTTTAAAAGTATATATTCCTCTAAGGTATATACATATGAAATTAGCAGGTGCATGTCTAAATATAAATTCTAGCCTGTTCGAGAAAGAACAGTTTTACAGCAGTTAATTATCTTAATTCTTTTAATAACAAGTATTACAGACATTATACAAATGTTGGCTCATCACTGTTTAGAATATTTACACATGCCCAATATAAAATTATACTTTTAATATTTTCTTTAATTGATTCAGTATGACTTAAATGAAAGGAACCTAAAATCAGAAACGGAACTTATAATCTAACACTCGCCCCTGCGTTGCCAAAATGTGCTACGTTCATCGTCGTAACCTTTATCCAGTGCTAAGTGTTTATATCAATATGTTGATTTGTACCACCCCCCAATCAAAGACATTTCTGGGCCACTGGACGCTAATCATAAGAACCTACTTCATACTATCATCTATGTAAGTTACTCACAAATATAGGTGGCAGCACAGGATTACTTATTTTTTTTTATTGTATGAATCACGGCATGCTAAAGAAGCTGACCAATATGTTACATTTTTAAGTGAGTTAATTAATCCATATAAAAGCTAAGAAAAATGCAAATTGTGATTTCATTTTGTAATAATAACAAATAGATTAATTTGAACTCGTCTGAATGAACAAAATTACTGTGAGTACATAAATAGAATAAACAGGAAAAAATTGATAAATGAATTTATTCATGAATGCTCGTGCTCGTGGATTATTTTGTAATAATAACAAATAGATTAATTTGAACTCGTCTGAATGAACAAAATTACTGTGAGTACATAAATAGAATAAACAGGAAAAAATTGATAAATGAATTTATTCATGAATGCTCGTGGATATTTTAAATGAATCGAGTAATGTTAGGTACCTAATGTTAATAAAATGTTTTATGATGTGTAGGCATCTGGATAGTCTGAATATGGTCGACATATTCTTCTTAATCCTAAGAAGTGTTGTGGGTGAATGCTAGATTAACTCGAATAAATATAGAAATGAATTGTATTTTTAATCAGTTTGGCTTTATAGTTACATTTGTAAATAGTAATCACAATGTCATAAAACAGGATATCTTACGGTTCTTCGTTTCCACCAATGCTGCATTTATTACCATACTAAGACGTGCAGATCCATATTTTTGTAGGAAGGCCGCTATTTTAGTCAAGGCGACCTGCTATTGAAATGCCTCCGTTCATAGGGTCGGGCACTGGGGTGCCTGAGCACTCCTAATGTGGCCTGAAAGAAATTTAAAAATGTAGAGACTACCATTAAAATAATAGAAATAATATCAGTGTTAAAAGAACTAAGAAATTTCGTTTCATTTTCTCTCTCCCTCTCTCGCTCGCTCGCTCCAAAATAATGTGATATTGTTTACTACAGGGTGACGCAAAAGTCCAGCACCACCCTTTTAATTTGAAAACGGCTTGACGGAGGACGATGAAAATTCGGATATAGGTAATGGGGGTGGGTGCACACCAGATGGGGCCAGTATGCATCATAGCAGCCATATTGAAAGCCGCCATTTTGGAATTACCTACAGATTCTCAAACGTGAAGAGGGTCATGTGGCACATCATTTAAGATGTGTGTTTTCTCAGATACAAGAATATGCTGTAAGTTTATTTGGTGAGGATATTTTGACAGTTGAAGTTCACATTTGGAGTCCTATAAGATGTGTTCTATATGTTGCCCATTCTGTACCACACGAAATGCAAGATGTTTACGCCAGTCGTCATGGACACGCAATTAGACTGCGGGGTTCACAGAGTCACATGCTTGCTGGATCCGGCGCTGGAAGATGTCGGAGATCATTGATTTTGTCTTGATAAACCATGGCTTTAATGTGGCCCGCAAGGGGGCATAAGGTCCAGTGAACTGCGTGGCCACTCAGTAGGTCCTGCAGTATTTTAATTTTATAGGGGTGCCACTTGTTCGAATGCAACACGCAGAGTATGGATCTCTGACTGAATTCTGATTCTGACGCCAAAAGTCAGGTACAGCATTTCGGGCTCTTGACTAAGGATGCCATGATTGCCGTTGCTGCTTCCTCGTCGGTAGCGGTTCTCGGCCATCCACTACGTTCTCTCTCGTGCATGGATCATCCCGACTCTTTTAAACTTCTGCAACACACGCAACAATGTGGTATATAAGCTGTCGTCTCTCTCTGGATGCCGGTTATTGAAATCCTCTGCGACGACCCTGGCACTGCGCTCCCCACTTATCACAACGATTTCAATCCGTTCTTGGAGGGTTAGCGCCATGTTACGTTACCTGGAACGAATAAATAACAACCCATTATATTAGGCCCAATGTGAACTTCAATTGTCAAAATAGCATCGCCAAATGAAGTTCTAGGAAAAATAACTGCATATTCTTGTTTCTGAGAAAACGCACATTTCAAATGATGTGTCACATAACCCCATTCCCATTTGAAAATCTGGAGGTAATTCCCAAATGGCGGCTTTCAATATGGCCGCCATGATGCATACTGGCACCGTCTGGTGTGCCCTCAACCCCATTACCCATATCCGAAGTTTCATCGTCCTCCGTCGAACCGTTTTCAAATTAAAAAGGGTGGTGCTGGACTTTCGCCTCACCTTGTATAATAACACTGTCCAACAAAATTGAAGTTTTTGTCTGTTAAAAGAGAAGTTGGGGGTGATTCTAATTGAATTTGATGTGCTGATTTCAAATCTGATCACAGAATTTATCCATCACCCATGAAGTTTGAGTAACAGGGTACATACAAAATATCAGGTACATACAAATCTTATATAGCCTTATAGTGATACGATGCAATATTATTTACAATGGCATATCTAGAATGTCTTCGAATTTGATTTTCGGCTGTACTTTGCCTGAGGAACATATCTTTTTAGTGTCCAGCAATAATCTGTCAACATATTTGGAGTTCTTTTTCCTTGGTATTGCCTTTCCATTTCACCAATATCCTGGTGTAAATGTTCTTCATGTTCGTCGCTCATTGTATCAAGGTTTTTCGGGAAGATACGAGGTGGGAGTCTATAAAGTGTATCTTCAGAGACATATTACACCCCAGAGCATGATAGTTCTGAATCAAATTACTGACAAGTTTTTGGTAATTTTCTGACTTGTTGTTTCTGAGCAAATTTATGCAAACTTCCTTGAAAGATTGCCAAGCAGCCAATTCCAGCTCATTTAAGTTATTTTCAAAATCATTATCTTTCATTAGTTTCCTGATTTGAGGGCCAACAAATATTCCCTCTTTTAGTTTCGCCTCAGAAATTTGCGGAAACCTCTCTTTGAAGAACATAAATCCACCACCCTCACGGTCCATTCCTTTTACAAAATTCTTCATCAGACCAAGCTTTATGTGGAGAGGAGGCAGTAAGATTTTGTCTGAACTTACAAGTGGTGGATGAACAAAATTCTTCTGTCCTGCGATGAGTGACTCTCTCTTCGGCCAGTTCTTTTTAACATAATATTTTTTTCTATCTCTACTGTCCCATTTACACAGGAAACAGCAAAATTTGGTGTAACCTAGTTGCAATCCTAAGAAGATAGCAATAACTTTTAAATCTCCACATATCTGCCAAGAGTATTTATAGTACTGGATATTTGTTAATAACAGTTTCATGTTTTCATAACTTTCCTTCATGCCCCAGGAATATGCTACGGGAATGCTTCGATAATTATTTCAATTGTGCAGTAGCACTCCTTTCAAACTTGTTTTCGAAGAGTCTAAAAACAAACGCCATTCTTCACTTTTATGGACAACACCTAGTGACTCTAATAGACCATCGATGTTACAACAGAAAACAAGGTCCTTATCTTCAGCATACATATCTACAAAGTATTTTTGGCGTTGCCGGGAAAAAGTAACTAGTGTCACTCTCCAACAAATGCCATCCTTTTAATCGCGATGCAAGCAGTTCTGCTTTACCATTACTTAACTCTAGATTTCGAACTAAATCGTTAATACCCTCGTGAGTTATTAAGTGAGGTTCAGCTGTTGAAACACTCCCCACAAAATCAGGATCATTATACAATTTGCTACATTTGTTAGGAACACTTTCACTTTTCTTCCCTTATACTTATGTGATCTGGTGGAGCAGGTATATGAACTCCAGGTCCATGAGGCACCGGTCGAGTTGATGATTCTAGTGATGGATATTTCACTGTTTGCCTTGATTTCGAATTTATCCCAGATATATTTGTCAATCAAAAATAGCAGTCTGTTATATGAACCTTAGGTTCCCGTCATATCATAGGAATTCCAAAAGGCATATGACGAGATCATTTCAGCCAACCACTCAAAAGCGTTACACAGTTCGCACAACAGATATCAGGGGCCCATTTCTTGTTTTCGTCTATCTTATTGTCAAAGTAACACTCATAAGCTTTTCTTACACGAGGAGTAAATGTTCTCCTATTTGTTTTTAAGGTCAACTCACCACAGATATAACAAAAATTGTTCCTGTCGTTTACGCAACTTCTTGACATGATTCTGTCTTTGCTTCAAAACACTCACTGGAACTGAAGAACACTCAGGAAAGCTTATTTCCTCCAGACAACTTGCTATTGAAATGAGAAGTAGACATAACAGTTAAATCACAGCATTGTGTTGAAAAGTTAATCATTGTCACATTTTTCAGTCGGATTGTTTAACAAGTTTAATTGTTGTCATTCATGCAGACATCAATGGCATAAAGTTACTAGTGTATTGTTGGAGCAAAGACATAAAAATATTTTAAATATTGCCTACCAATCAGCTAATTATGGACTGCATGCTGCAATAATAATGCAGAATTATATTTTTATTGTTACAAAAAAATGGTGGGTGATTGACAATTTCTGACTTCATTTTCGGAATCAGCAGGTGGCAAAACATAAAGAACTGTTGAAATTTTACTTTTAACAAAATCATTGTTGGACAGTGTAATCAGTGATCTGATAGTAAAGAATATGTTTTTTGCTTTATAAATCGAATAGAGCTCCTCCACAAATTGGCCTGCACTTATTCCTCTCCCGAGCACAGCCTCGATTGCTGTACCTGTTATGTTTGTTATATTACGTGTAGAGCGGCATAACCTTGTATTGTATTACATTTGTTAGAGTTGGTTACAATGATAGGAAAATCTGTGATAAAATGATAACGAATACTCAGAGACTATAATGTTAAAATGTCATCTTCATATACCTAATACTTTATGTTAAAAGGTATAATTAAGTGACGACAATTAGGCTACAATTGTCCAGATAGGCAATTGAAACTCCCCTCAAGGCTCCTCCAAATAGTCTGAGCACGCTATGCCTCCGTCCTATTGGCGTTGCTGGTCTGACCCTGAGTGGCACGGGTGCCCGCAGAGGAGGGGGGGGGGAGGCTATTTCATGTGGTGCAATTATAGCGTGAAAACATGGATGGTAGATGCCATGAAATACAGCAGATTAAGTGGTCTCTGAAATCTAAAAAAGGGGGAAAAGGCAAAGAAACGTTCATCAACAGAGTAATTGATGTTTATGGAAAGCATGCAAGTCTAATCCAGTTTCTATTTAAATAATGGACTCAAGTCTGACTCGACAACAACGCCAAGGTATTTCCATTTCAGTTCCAATTGTATGCTTTGTAGAAATAATAATAATAACAATAACAAAAGGTAAAATGAGTTTTGTTGACTGAAGGGCAAGATATGAAATCTTACGCTGCCCCCCCCCCCCTCGAGGTGGAAATTCCTAACTTGAGAGCAGGATGCTTTGCCCAGTTTGAAGAAGATCCTCGAATGCATCAACATGTATAAGATAGAGTGGTGGGGAAACGCCTGGACAAATTATCCTAGTGGAGGAAAGCTTTACGGGATTTTTTTTTTAACTAGGAGGATAGCAACCGCAATATCTTCCTACTTTGAGTACTGCTGCCTCCCTAGTGGTGCCCTTGATTAGTGGAGTTGTTGTTGAGTTGGTTTATTAAGTCCACTTTATGAACAGTAAGGCTAATCGGGACTGGACCTACAGTTTAGAGTGGGATCCGAACCACTATGTGCCTTAACCGGGTATCGAACGCGGGACCCCTTGATTACAAGGCGACGACGCTACCACTCGGCCATCGGGGAGGCCGCACTGTTCGGCAAAATTAAACTTTTTGTCGCTCCCATGAACCAAATTAGGTGATTCTTATAGATTTCTAGCTCCTGAGTTCGAATCCGCAACCCGTTTTTCTCCAAGACGTACCAGTTTTGAGGGAGGGGGTGGGGGCGGGTTTCAATTACCACGCAAAAGTGCTATTCTCCCCCCATATAAAATTGCATGCTATCATCAGAATTTCAATATAAAACAAGCAGATACAACTACGTAAAGAGTAAAAGTTCAACATTTGCATGTCAATTGGTGTTCCTGCTCCTCTTGTAATTTGTACAGGGTGTCTCGCGTGTCGCATTCCAACAGAAGTCGGCCAACATATTCACACTCCATTTCCCACTGTAGCGCCTCTTCATGGTAGCTATTTGTTGATGAAACCTTTCACCGTGTCCATCGGAGACCTCACCCAAGCTGTACTGTTGAGGGAAGAAGTCCAAGTGACAATGCAGGAAATGTAACTTGAGGGACATATTAAATCCCATGGTACGAAATGAAGTAATTAACCTGCCCACAATGTCTTTGTAATTAGGTGACATGATTCCCGAGATAATTCTTCAGTGATGTAGTCAAATTTCAGTTGTTCCATAAGCGACGGAATGTCACTGCAATACACCAAATCACCATCCTTTGTAAAATTAGGAACTAGGCTCACCTCTCTTTTTCTGTACATCGATATATTCACATCTCGGTCAAGTAGATTCCATTGTTGAAGTCGTGATGCAAGCAACAGGGCCTTGGTCTTCGGAAGGTTTATGTCTCTGATCAGATCATTCAGTTCTTCCTGACTTATCACATGTGGTTCCTTAGTGTCAGACACTGGGGCGTAATTGGGATCTGAATGCGTACTCGAAGATTGTGCAACATCCTGACAAGTCGCAGGTTCTTCGTCGGATGAAACACTGCTCAGTGTGTATGAGTCTGGTGCTACGGGTACAGGCAGAACAACATCATGTGGGAGAGGTCTCCTCGCGGAATCCAAGTCAGGATACTGTATTTTATGCTTCGTGCCTTTTCAGAAACCTGTAATATTGGTCAGGCAGAAATAACAGTCTGCAACATGATCCCGGGGCTCGCGCCAAACCATAGGTACGGCGAACGGCATCGATTTATGTGTACCTTTCAACCATCCTTTTAGAGTACGCGCACACGAGTTACAACTTTGTTTGGGAGCCCAATCGCGATCCTGGTCGCCGACTTTACACCCAAAGTACAGGTGGTACGCTGTCTTTAGGAACGGTGACAATGCCCTACTTTGCTCCTTGAAGACCACTTCCCCACATATGTAGCAGAATGAATCTACCGAGTTTTTGCAAGTTCGTGGCATGTTGGTTTAACACAAATGTCAATATTTCACGCAGAAATATTTTTCCTTAACGATATAAACAGACACAGAGTAACGCGACTCTCTTACACCACGATCACCTCGGAAGTAAAATATCTGCTTCATGGGACAACGAGGTGGATGTCTTGGCACCTTTTTCCAGCCACATCCTGTTTGTCGTCTAGACAAGGGGGTGCCAACGAATGACCACAAGTTGATTACGAATCCTTTTACCTTGAAGGAAGCCGAGGTGACAGTGTAGGAAGAGTGTAACGAAAATAAAACGTTGAACTCCAATGTACACAAATAAGCCTGTCACACATAGTTAAAAATTGTAAGATACCATTCATTTTAGAGCCAGTCACTTATGGCTCATGTGACATCGTGAAAATATTTCTTCCAGTAGTAATGTTAAAATGCAATATTATTCACATTTTTGTTTTGACATTTATCTGGAATTCTCAAAAAAATGTGTGTTGTGGCAGAATTCACTGTTTTTTTGGAGTGGGTGGGGTGTATTTGGAATTTTCTTCTATTTCGGGGGGGGGGGGGTTGTGGGGGCAGGGGAAAGAATGTTCCTAGGATATAGTAACAATTCTTGGATTGAGGTAAAAATACACAATTATGCATTCCAAGCATAAAAAATACAATTTCATTACAAAAATACAATTTTTCGGTAATTTTTTATGGAAAATGCCCCCTAAAAAAAAACCTTACGTGCTGGAACTTTTTCAATGCGATATTCGTAATCAGCGACTCGAAATCTATAAGGTACACCCTTTCATCCTCGTGGGAGGATTTTCATGCCGATCAGTGAGTGGAGTGATAAAATTGGAAGCCTAATACCGGGTGTCCGAATTGAAACGCCCAAATTTCAACTGTCTGTAACTCCACATGTGTTTGATGCATCCAAATGAATTATACATTAATGAATATGCACAGTCCTAAAGTTTCTGTGAGTAAAGTAGTAATTAGTACATTTAGAACATTTGGTACATTTTTAATACAAGAGTCGCACGCAGGATGTCCAGCCGATACTCGATTTCCCACCAGGTTGCCTGTAGCATGCTGGTTGCCTCATGTAATCCTATCACGAAGCAGTACCAGAGTTGTATCTTTGGTTAAATACACCATGTCCTTGACATGCCCCCACAGAAAAAATATAGTGGGGTAATGTCAGGCGCATGCAGAAATATACTAAATGTACTAAAATGTACCAAATTTTTCTAATTGTACTAATTACTACTTTGCTCACAGAAACTTTAGGACTATCCATATTCATTAATGCATAATTCATTTGGATGCATTAAATACATGTGGAGTTACAGACATTTGAAATTAGGGCGTTTCAATTCGGACACCCGTATTAATGTATTGAAAAATGTGTAGTTAAACTCATATAAGTATTTAAGCTTGTTAGAGCTGTGTGTACAATTATCTTCGTATTATACTGTACTCCCCTCGCGGTCAGTTGGAGCTACCTACTGATCAGGACCAATTAGGGACTGGATATCGAGCTACCTACTGATCAGGATCATTAGGGACTGGATATCGTTCATGAATTCAACAGTGAGCAGAGAATGAGAAATGACATATCCTTCACACTGTCGGGTAATAATAGCCTGTTAGCGTTTCAACAGATTAATCATGCCGCCATTGCAAAGCCCCTCACGTCAGAACCCGGCTTCGAGTCCCATTAAGTGATTCGTGACATCTGAGAGTGCAGCTGGCGAGCCCAGGTGTCACTGTCACGCCTCGCCACTCACCTGCATGTGACAAACAAGGAGAGGTCCTCCTTGGCCCTTGGCAACAAGCTCTCCCGTTAGCCATCTTGTGCGCATCCCGGAACAAAATGGCGGCCGTCATTGTGATTTTTCTTCTCTCTTTACGACACAGTTTCGTTTCGGAGACTTTGTGTGGCCCGTGCATATTAAGCAGCTCTTGTTCTCCGGATTGGAATGGCTGATGCAGTGATTGTCTGGAGGGATTAGACTCTTCACGTACCACTCGCTGATATGTATGTAATGAGTCTCTGCCTGGCGTTGTGTAATACCTTCTACTTCTATCGACTGTGGTTCCCTCTATGTGTCGGTGCTTCGATTCCGCGATAAATTTGAACTTGTGGAGAATAGGAGCGAACAGGTGAACCGGCGCCATGACTCGCATTGAAGGAAGGATCAAATTTTCTCTTCCGGAAAGACTCTTCCACGAAAATAGGTAGGTGTCAATTTTCAACTTTGAGTAAGTCATTTGACTTGTCCGTATCTTATTCTCATGTAAAGAAGAGGATTTTTAAACTACCTAACTTTCTTCACAACTAATTAGGCCGCAGTATAAGTTCTGAGCAAGCTTCCTTTAGGGATAGTATGGTGTATTGACAGAACTGGACTTGGCGGAGTCTTATTTGGGACATGTGGGAGATGGGTCTGTCACGTACGCCATCTACTCGAGTTTTACTCGTTCTAGATCCGTTCTCGTCTCGTGTATAAGCAGCATCTACAACAGGGGTCTTCAACTCGTCAGACAGTGCGGGCCAAATTAACAATTTCAATGACGCTCGAGGACCACGAAGCTACACTTGCCATCTACCATTTACTTAATCCGGTTTTTATGTTCAGTACTTAATTTTTCAAACGGACACGAGCCTCGGCAAAGGGCTCTGCGGTTCACTTCTGGCCCGCGGACCATGGGTTGAAGATCCCTGACATACAGCATGTCACGGCAAAAACTTTGAAGCAACTTTTCTGTTTGACGCCTCGTTCTGATGCTGCGAACTCTAAAAGTAACTGAATTTTATACTGAATCTTTGCAACCATCCTGACCGGTTTACAAGATTAAGTTTGCAATTACGATATACATCACACGCGTATTATATCTACAAACTCTTGGTATGTCTTGTTTTGTTTTTCAGAAATCCTACATGATAGTTTTTACCAATGTCCTCGGACACCAAGTGTCGAACTTCTCTTGAGAAGTCTCATTGTCTTCTTTGATTTTAAAAGGCCGTATCAGTCTCGTCTCTACGCGAGATACTAGTCGGGATTTGTCTCGGTACCATGCCTAGTGTGCACTTATGGCACTTCCACTCGTTTTCAGTCCGTCCTCTTCCCTCCCCGTCCCCTCTTTTCTCCAACACCCCCTGTCCTGGGCTGCTCTTCTCCTGTACCTTATGTGAAGGATGGAAGCTAAGCTCCATCCTTCTGGGCTTACTTTAATTGTGGCACATGGTCTTTCTTCTGGTATATTTCGTTTAGTAAATATTACTTATGAGCGGTTGGGTAGTCGTAGTATATTAATTAATAGGGGGGATAATTAGTTATATACCTAGATTAGGTTTATGATGGTTTATATTAAGAATTACTAACATAGCGGCTCCACCCTCTATTAATTTATTGATACTGTCCTCACCCCCTTGTCTTCGTGTAGGTTTTTTTTACTCCTAGATTCCCTCTTAACAACCTCATTGGTTCGATTATTTGTGGCCTCCCCGATGGCGCAGTGGTAGCCTCGTCGACTTGTAACCAAGAGGTCCCGGGTTTGATACCCGGTGGAGGCACATAGTGGTTCGGATCCCACTTTAAACTGTAGGTCCAGTCCCGATTAGCCTTACTGTGCATAAAGTGGACTTAAAACATCAAATCAATCAATCGATCGATTATTTGTATGTTCCAGTACCGCCGCTCTTATATCCGGCGCGGGAACCGTCTTTATGGCAGTGACCCCCTGTTGCCGCGTTTACCTACGAAGAAACATGCGGTCACGTTGCCTCCCTGTTTGGGTAACAAACAACCTTTGAAATCCAGCAGCCAGCAGGGAGACAGGATTTTGTCAAAATAGCCGTTCTGCGCTGTGATTGGACACCGGGAGATACAACGGCAAGACTGTCATTCTTATTGTAAGTGCTGAGGGGTTGATCATTGAACAGTTTGTACAATTCTCTCCTTGTGATTGAGTAGAACCAGAATCCTTTCGGAGGATCTGACACTCAAATGAGTCCAGTTAAGACAGTAAGACTCCATACGCCACTTCCATACACTACAATGCTACTTCATACAGCTTAATTCGATCTCTAAAGTCAACATCGCATATACGTGAAGTTTTCGTTTTAACGATTACACCGAAAAGTTGAGGAAATCAAAAGAAAATTCGTAAAATGTATTTGGGTAGGTAAAGGAGGCAAATTTTCGGTGTTTCGAAATCACGAAATAATGCGAATTATGCCATTTTTCAGAATAACACCTAATTTTGCACTTTAATGCCGAAAACGCCGCGAATTATGCACTATAAAAGGGGGATCACGCTTCTTCTCTTCAAAAAGTACTATTAGATCTGTAATTTCTAGTCGAGCTATTGAATGTTCGATTCATAAGAGATTGTGACGTTTCATTCATTGCAGACATGACTGACAGTGTTTTGTTTTTTTACTTCCTCCTGAAATAGAATTCGCTGGGGGGGGGGGGATTTTCCCAGAAGGAAAGTTTCCTAGGAACGGGAAAATTTTCAGGGAAAAGCACCTGTTTTGTTTCGGAGGGTTAGAGCGTGTGTGTGTATACACAAAATTGTATTTTGACGTCGCAGAAGAATTTTTTCGCATTGTTAGGAAAATATGATATGTGTGATTGTGTTCAAAGATTTGGGTGCTTTCATTTAATAAACATTTCATATTTAGTGGCTGATGTGATTCAATAGTTTTCCAAATCGAAGAAATTTGGTCATTTCTCACAAAGGTGAGCCATAATTTTTTTTTCCATTAAAACTAAAATTTGTCTAAATTTTCCAGAACTAAAAAAAAAATGTGAAAATCTTAAGACTAGAAGGAACAGTAAAAATAAATGTAAAAATAACCGATTTTAAATTAATAACACCGAATTTTGCCATAAACCTCGAAAAAAACACCGAATTGCAGTTAAAAATAACATCGAAATTTAGGGAAAAATAAACTAAAACTTCACGTCCCTACATATACGTTAACACACGTAAGTATTTAGTAGGGCTTGAGGTGACTACACCCCCAGGTCCTGAATGCAGCACTATGGATCAAGTACTATAGCTAATTACAAACTGTGAACGGTCTGAAATTGTTGGAGAAAATCATTTTGTTTCGCGGTTGTACTACATATCATAATCCAATAATAGATGCATAAAAACGAATTGCAAGTACACTGGAGGAGAATGCGTTGCCATTTCATGCATAAGTTTTCGGAATTACAACAGTTCTCTATTAATTTTGATGAACATTTAATGAAGTATTATCTTTTGCTTTCATATATGCCCTGTAGTATTACATTGAAGTGTAATGTATTATTTTCTTGAAAAATTTAGTCCGTCGATTGGCATAATACGAGACTACAAGAGTCAAATGAAAACCGAAAAGTCCAATAAAACTTATAGAGCAGACTGTATACAGCTCAAATTTACATTAGGTATCAAATCTTATTTACAAAACGACCTCAAGGCTGCAACACCAATCAAGTGAGCTTCAAAACGCCATTTTTGTTATTTTAAAAATGGCACCTCCTATACACACTTGCACCATTGAATAGGAGTGTTTTTTTTTGTCCTCTTTCAGCCTAAAAGTGACAGAAATTTCTCGGCAAATGAAAATTCAATCTCTCTGTGCATGCTTATCACACCAACAAGTAGAAAGTTCGAAGGAGATGGGTGGAAAGGCATTCACAGTGGCTCATAAGTGACTGCACATGGACCCCAAAGACTTATTCTTCTTAAGGTATAGAGGCACTAACTCAAAGCTGAAAATAGATGTAGATCAGCAAAAGGTCTGTGCTAAAATGCAGCAAACTCGTGCAGCCCTACATACAGAAATCTACTAGATAAGAAACAAAAACAAATTAAATTTGACTCCCTTGTAAAATTGATTGGGCAGTAACATTTGTTTTCGACTACCTTAGTACGTTTTACAATGTATAAATTGTTCTGTCTGTTCCATTCGAGTATAAATCAATAACTCAGGTTACCGCTTGGCACCCTGAAAAAGGTTCGCATACTGATTGTTTTGAATACACGATCCGAAAGATATATTGACTTCCCTTCATGTAACACCCATGAAACGCAACTGGCTGAAAATAAATATAATCCGAAACGTGATAATAATGAAGGGAATCAATGTCTAGAAGCCATTTCAGCGTATGCAGCCCATAAACTGTGATTTTTGTCAGGAGTACAAACATTGATACAGATTCCTGCGACGCCGGACATAAATCTATTTTCGGACTATGACATAAATCAGGTACAATTTGGAAACAGAGTCAATGTTTGGTTGTTGGTTGCGCGAACAATTATAGCCTGCGTTGCCTTCGGCCGATGTTCGGGGTCTCGTATGTATATGTAAAGCAAACTGACGCGATGAAAATCAATATCATCAGATTGCAGGTAAACGTCGATGTGCACTCTACGCAACAGTGATTGATCTAATCATTAGAACGTGCCCTTCTCCATTTCTTAACACTAGGAACTTTTTTCGATTGGGCTGCGATTCAAGGCTCCGCGGTAACCAAACATTGTACACTGAAACTTCCAATCTGTATCCAGCAATAACTCACTTTGAGTCCCTGTGCTAGAAATATAATATAAGGCACGTAAGATATTTATTTTAAATTTACATGAAATAACGTACAAGTTCTTCTGACTTTGTACCTCTACAAGCTCTTTTATTTATAAAGTCTTAAAGCCCAGAAAATAAATCAACATTATGCACAATATTTAAGTTGAAAGAAAGTAATGGAATAGTATATAGCTCTACCCATCTATACTTCCTTTTTAAAGTTTTAAATTTTAAGTACGATTTCCTTAAGTTAATATGTAAATGACATGAATATGTAAATGATGTATCGGAGAAATTGTTTGCAACGTATACTCGCAAGTTCAAATCTGCTCCATTCTACGTATTATTTTACGTCACTTTTCTACATCGTGGGACAAATGTAACGAGTAGTAGGTAGTGGCTTGGTGAAGGTCTTACAGAGCTTCACATTCCTTCTTGAAACTCTCATCTTCTGCTACTTCATAAAGCATTTGTTCATCAATCGATAAGTTATCAGCCCTCGAGGACCTTCGCGATAGAGAAGTGGTCAATGGTCTCGCCTTGTGAGCAAATGGTCCTGTGTTCGATAGCTGGTGGAAGTACATTGCACATTAGTTTGGATCTCATGTTAAACTTTAGGCCCGATCCAGATTAGTCTATCTGAGCAAAGTGGACTCGGAACAAACTTTGTCAAACTCACTCCTGCTGTTTCTTGAACTGCTTACAAGAGGTTGGGTGGGCCTCGAAGCTTTGAACCTCAACATATATCAGCCTCCCTTCCACGTAATACATCCAGGACTGCATTTTGCAAACTAACGACGACAGCCGGCCCCCGTGGCGGAGTGGTTATCACATCGCGCTACGAAGCCAGGGGTTCCGGGTTCGAATCCTGGCCTGGGCATGTGAGTGTCCATTCATCAATTTCATCATGTCATCACTCATCCCCATCTTCGCAAATTAGCCAAAAGTGGCACAAGAAGCGAAGTAAAATAAAGAAAATCATTCAAACTAACAAGGCTCTGGCGTCTTGGCTCAAGCCTCTGTGGGGCTTGTATTGTGTTATATCCATTTGTTATCCTTTCATCCATTTCATCTTATCACTATTCATCTTCTTTTCGCTATTAGCCAAAAGTGGCAGAAAGCGAAGTAGAAGAAAGTAATAAACCTTTTATAATCCGGTCAAGCCACGACTTCACGAAAATAGAACCAGTGAAAGTACTTTACTATTCCCTCGTACGGTCAAAATTAGAATATGCGTCAGTAATCTGGAATCCCACTCAAATACACTTAATTTATAGACTAGAACGTATTCAGTCAAAGTTCCTTAGATACCTGAAATTCAAAACCTGGGGAGAATATCCAACATTCGATTCATGCGATAAATCTAGAACATCTTCAGCACACTAGCACTCCGGCAACAAGTAAATGACCTGCCCTTTTTGTATAAAGTAATAAAATGTATAATAGACGATTCCAACTTGTTATCAGCCGTATCATTCCATGTTCCCGTTTCCAAACGCGTCCCAGCACAAAATCTTTCATTACCAGAGAGCGAAAACATAAATTCTTTCTACCTCTCCGGTGTGGAGAGCGTGCAACTCTTTCAACACAATTTCATGTGTAAATAACACAATCGATATTTTTGCAATGAGTTTCTACAATCTTAATAATACTATTCCTGGAACACTGAAGTGAATCTATTGTAGTGATATTATGTAATTAGAGTACTATAATTGGGCTCGGCCTGTTGGGCTCTATCAATAAAATAAATAAATAAATTTACCCAAGGATTTATTTTCCTAGGAGGATTAACAGGAGTACTAGCAAATTAATGCGTTATACGAGTATTTTATAGATGTGGTCATTTTCCACATTAGGATATTTACCCATGTCTTAATGCATCAGCGAAAGATGCTATTCTACATGTTGTGTTAAGACAACCAAAATTACTTTATAACAGTGCGCTTCGATCCCAGGAGTCTTGGGTTCGAATCCCGGACTCGGTATGGGTGGTGTTTGTGAGTGTCCCTTCATCAGTTTCATATCATCACTCATCCTCATCTTCACGATTAGCCAAAAGTGGTAGAAAAGCGAAGTAAAATAAATAAATCAAAAACTAAAATTGCTATTAAGCAATATGAACACAGTTTATTACATAAATAAAGGATAAAGTATAAATAAACAACAAAGCAAGTAGTGGTTCGTGGACCTCTCTATTCACTACACTATGCTTTATTTTCTACCAAATGTTACTTTCTAGATTTTTTCTTTGGTCTTGGAGATAAAGTTCAACGGATCCAAAATTGTTACAATAAAATATCGCGACATCTTCGGTGGCCTTCCTATTCAGTTCAGAGCCTCAAGTTTCGAAGCGCGGAATGAAAATCGCCCATTCCCTGGAGTGCTATTGTCGGACGCCACAATGCACCTCTTGGAGAGAAGCCCACCCGACTCGTCACTATGGCGCTTCAAAGAGGCAGCATTTAATCCAGACCCAGTCGGGGCCTCCCAGATCGACCCCCCCCCCCCATGCCTCCCACACCTTCTGCATCAGGGCGCTTTGTCGTGGGCTGTCATGACAACGGGATATATATACACATATGTATTACCGCAGCCGGGACAAAAGAGGCCACCCAGAATAAGCGCCGGTGAGGCTTTTCCAAAGGTTAGGTGAGGTTGAATGTATTTACTCATAGGCAAAAATCTTATTAATATTGCTGGTCACCACATAGTCGAATAAATATCTTTCCAGTAGTGTAGGTGCAAGAAAAAGTATCTAAAGCTTTACAAACTACATCACAATTACATACACACACAGAAAACTAAATGCATCATATCGATTGATGCACTAAAGTGTGTTTTATGCATTCTTCAAAGAATCAGATTCCCATTTGATGCATTTGGATGCGTTTTTGTATGTCGTGAGAGAAACACCAAAGTGCATCATTTGTTTCAAGTGAGGATTTCTTTCAGTCGAGATGCACTTCGATGCATCAGTTGATGTTCCTTGATGCACCTTCCTGCATCTTTTTGGATGATACACTTAAATGTTTAGTCTGAGCTACAGAGTTTATGTAGCTCAGACGAAACGTTTAAGTGCATCATAAAAAAGAGATGCATTTTGGTGCATCAAGTGGCATCAAAACGCATCAACTGATGCATTGAAGTGCATCTCGACTTAAAGAAATCCTCACTTGAATCAAATAATGCACTTTGGTGTTTCTCTCACGACATACAAAAATGCATCCAAATGCATCAAATGTGAATCTGATTCTTTGAAGACGCCATAAACACACCTTAGTGCATCAATCGATGCATTTTGGCGCATCAGTCGATATGATGCATTTAGTTCTCTGAGTGTAGTAGTAAATAGTAGGGATGGCTACAAAATCCGGATAACGAATATCCAGATTTCAAATTATCCGATGCAACGGATAATCCGAATATCCTGATACTACGGATATATGGATAATACGGATTTGATTAAGGATTTGTAGGAAATCTGCACAGTGGAATACGAACATGGCATGACGATTAAAATAATATGGCGTAGCCCGTAAGACGGACAAAGAATAAAACTGTCCGGATAATGCACACATCGCATATCCGGACATTTCTGATAATTCGGATAATGCCAAGATCCGGATAATTCTCATGTCAGAATATCCGATGTCCGCATACAAAATTATCCGATATCCGGATAAAACTTTATCCGGATTTGGCCATCCCTAGTAAATACGTTACATAATATGGTGCCATAGTCGTTACATTACATTATTATTATCATCATATAGGTACAACTAGTTATTAATAAGTATAGTTAAAGTATAGCACTGGCTAATAGATGCCTCAGCTGACTGTAAATCTCCAGGAAAATGAAAATTAAGAAATATCCTTGAATCGCCCGTAGAAAGAAACGGCATTCATAAAAAGAGCTTCCAAACTTCCTTCTCGAAACTGGAGTTTCGTCTCAAATGTCTTCCAATATAATAATTATTATCTTGTGTATTTTATTTGATTTTCGTTCTTTGGAGTCCCTATCCTGCCACTTTTGGTTAATTGCGACGATGGGGATGAGTGATGATATCATGGAACTGATGAAGAAACGCTCACAAGGAACACCCATGCCCAGGCCAGGATTCGAACCCGGAACCCCTGGTGTTGTAGTGGACTATGCTAACCACTCCGCCATGGAGTTCGGCTACTCTCTTGTTGCCATTCAACAAAGAAGACATTGTGCTACGTTACATTTTGTAGAGATAGGCACATATGTTAAATAAAGCAAATTTAAAAACTCAATTGTCTGGGGTACAACGCGTCTTTATTACATGAAACAAGATCTGGGGCGGCGGCCTGGCACGGCTGTACCATTGTTCCATTCTTCATGAATTTATAGTTATACTAGTCAGTTAATTATAAAGTATGACAAAGTATAAAATAATACGTAGAAATTGAGGCGAGAAATGCAAGCTCGACCAGGACTCGAACCCGGCCATCTGGCATGCCGTGCTATAGTTATTCCAACCGAGCAACCGAACCAGCTCTGGTTTCGTCTGATTTTTCGCTTCAGAGGTTTTACCTGTGTGGAATTGTCTCTTCCATTGTTATCTGTTTTATTTGAAACACTGATGAGGTCGATGGTGCCTAGTTTTCTCGCAGCGTGGAGCTGTATGTTACCTTATGATGTGGTACATTCCAGATGACGTCATATAGTTAATATGTTTAAATGCACAGTTATTGTATTTTGTTAACTGTTAGACGCCTCGTTCAAGAAAAAGCTTTAGAAGTTGGGGGACAGGAATTTTAGTCAAGGTCTATCTTGTGTGAGCTCTCACATACAACTTTAATTTTTGGAATTTTGAAATCTGTAGAACCATTTCTTCCACTTCAAGAGACCCATAATTCTTCATTTAACAATTGTTCTTTTTTCGATCTAACACTTTTTCGTTTCGTTATTCTGTTCTTATTCTAACTGAACTTCATCACTGGACTGGTTCGACCTCCCAATTCGAAAAACAAATCTGCGACAATTTTCATCCACGCTACATCGTTAGAATTTGGTTCTCTCGTGATGGACGCCTGGAGATAGCAGGAAACCAATCTAAAAAAAAAAAAAAAAAAAAAAAAAAAAAAGACTTTTCAATGTTGCTTAGGGTAGTTGCCCGGTGCAAGAGTGCATAAATATATCCGAAGCGCATCGGCAGGCGAATTGCAATTTTAAACACTCGTGCACGGGAGCAATAAAATAGCGTGGTTGCATAATGAGATCGAACGAGATCCGTGCAAATACTGGAGATTTCTCATCCACACACGGGAATTAGCGACTCTCAGCCGAAGGTCTCGGTGAAGGCTGTAAATAAGGCAGCGAGCTGACTGCTCCGTCCAAAGCAACTACTCGTGTGGTGGACCGAAGATACCTGGGCGTGGAGGGTCACTGTTTCTGACAGTTCGGCGTCCCAAACAATACTTCCATGACAACCACGACGCTACATGTACAGTAAGTTGCATGATCATTTCACCACCTTCATCTATTTCAGGCATCGTCGTGTTCTGGAGGAACTTCTGTGCAATGGTGAAGAATTGTTAGTTCGTGTGGAAGTAGCAGATGTGGTCTTCCAATGTCTTTGTGCAGATGAGGACCAGTAGTGTGCAAGGGAACTCTGCAGTGAACCAAAAACCCTTTGAAGTGTTTGTTAGAAGTGCAAGAGTGACAGTGGAACTGTTCCAAGAGTGTATGAATCGTGTTTCTTTGAAGAAATACCTTATTTCAGGTGCTTTTGGAGGTTGTGGGAACGTTAGGTCTCGTGAAGTGAATGTGAATGTGTACAAACCAGAACCAGAATTGATTCGATTTCAGTCATACTCGTACCTCTCATTTGTGGTCAAATCTTCACTTGCTGAGATTACCCTCTGCTGGTTAACCATTCGCAATTAGTGACCATTCAATAGGCATTACGTTACTCTTTCTCTACTTTATTACCATTACGGTCGTTAATGTGGAGTGTTATATCCTTTGCAGGTAGATCCGCTTCAAATATTGATTAGCGTTAACAATGCGGTTTTAACATTTTTTGGGTGTTATGGGGTTATGTTGAGCACGGGATCAAACGGTCGTATCAATTCCTAGTTGTATGGCTGCCAATAAATTTGAAAAGTTATGCTTCTGATCGCTTTATAAGCAGAGATTTGTCGAAAATTCTTATGCTTTCAATATTTGTACTCATCGACAGTGATTTTGTTATGAATTATTGTAGTTTTTTTGTTTTTTTAGTTATGCTGATTTCGAATATGGGGAGGTCAGATTTTTTCTAGAGGGTTCATTTGTTGGCAACAGAACTATCGAATAGTTGCTATCATTTCATATCGTCCTTGGAATTACCGAAAGGCCTTTGAATCATTCCAATAACGATATTATTCCAGTCTTCGCCACATTTCTTCAGAGACATAATGCATTCGTCACACGTTCTTATTCTTTCTTTATAACATTTTATTTACTATTCAAACTGTCGGATTAGTTTTTTGCAGAGATAGTTTTCATCAATAATAGGATGCCAGGAGTGGTACTTTTTTCACCACACATTACATATATTTAATTCCAAAACAGGGACGTAGCCTTTGGGTGGGCAGGGGGCCCAACACCCACCTTCCATCCCACCTACATAGCTCACATGACTGTGTGTCTGACTGATCTATATCGGTGGTGATGGGATGATGTGTCATTGCCCTAGCTTCAATTCCCTGGCTTTGGTTGTTGAATCTTCTCTGCCTGACGCTTGAAGTTCATCTGATACTGGTTTGGTGGTTCTTGCAAGCTCCAACATCTACTTGGGGGTTATGATTAGAAGAGCCGTGGATTCCTGGTTTTGGCTTGTCCAAACACCCGGGTTGCTGTTGACCTCAAGGTTGGGATGTGTTTTAAACTTGTCCCAGCTTTCCGTGTGCTGACTTCTTCGATGAATTCTAGTTGCAAGCCTTCTTGGATCTGGCGATTGGTGATATATCTGCCATATTCGATTTTCCAGCCACGCTGGTACCTCAAACATCATTGGCATTGTTTATATATCCGGAGCCGGTTACCAGTGTCAGCTCTAGGTTTGGGAAGATGGGAGATAGTCCTTCCAGCTCCTGGCCTTCCTTGTGCCGCAAGTACTCGACACGTTATCTGAACTTTAGTTCATGATCCAATGTCAGGCTGGGGTATTGGGCGTGTAGCATGCCTGAGAAATTATCATAATCATTTATAGCAGAACAAGAATCGCACACAGAGAAAGATAGTGTTAAAGGGATAGAGAATAAGAGAAATAGAGAAAATAATAGAGAAGGCAGAGGATAGGAGAGAGAAATAGAGAGATAGAAGAACAGCAATGACATGACCACCGAGGAACAACCCACGTCCTTGCTCCCACCCCAACGTCGCTCTTTGGCGACGTTAATGGTCCCAAATCATGAGTAGGAACCAATTCATCTTCCCTTGCAACTTGAAAATTTAGTGTGATTGAGTTGTCTCGGGTTATTAGGCACTGGATTTCTGCAGTTTCTGCAAGATTAACTTAATGACAAGGCTCAGAAACTTGTATTTTCTTGTAGAAATCACTTGGTTGGTAATTAAACAATCTCTATCCGTCATGTTAAACATGCAGCGGGCAAGTGGATGATTAATTGAATACAGAGATGGGCTCAAGTTGTGATTGTTTAATTCCGAACTAATCATGGTACACATGCATTGATTACATGGTTATATTTCTCTGAACCCTTACTTCAGTGGCTTTTCTGTAGAATGAATTTGCCCTTCCGTACACGTCTACGTACAGTCACCGGCATTAAAATGGGGCACCTAGATCCTGAAATACTCGCCCTACTACAAGGCGTTGTGTGTGTTGTCTAACACTACGGCGCAGGTAGAAGTTGCCATTGAAAATTTGCTATATAATCATACAGTTAGGCAACACACATAACGGCTTTCAGGGTAGCGAGTATTTCAGAATCTAGCTGTCCCATTTATTATTACTCACACTATACAGTAGTATATCTCCATTGTTATTTATCACTTGTTCAGCATGCTTTCCTGTTACCTTTCCCCAGCGTTCTGTTTTATTTCCCACTCTGGCATCCATATCTCCTAGGATATTAAGTTCTTTGAAGTATTTCATGGAACTGATCTATGTTGTTTGAAGTTTCCTCCTTGGGTTCACATACTATCGCTAAAGTTAATTCTTCTTTCTGTTTTCTAAAATGTCTACTGTCATTATTTCATTTATAAATTTCCACCCCCTGATATTTTCCTTTCTATCCTTATGTGTCATACATGCCACTCCTACTCTTTCTTGTTTTGGTACTGCACTGTAGAATAGTAGAAAGTTTTAATCTAGTTTTTCAATTCCAGTACCTTTCTTCTTTGTTTCTGTAAGTGTAAGGTATTTCACTTTTGTTTCCTTTATCTCTCTTACTAGTTCATATTCTTTCCCATTTAGACCCATTACATTCCATGTTCCAACATTCATTGAGCCACATCCTCGCCAATTCGTCATCATCGTGATCTGTCCGGCTTCCTGTCTTGTTCTTCTTTTAATCATTGTGGCTTCAAATGTGCAGGGAATTGGCCTACAACACACTAGGCCAGTGGAGGGGCTGCCTCCTCTCTGCCTCTGGGCTTGCAGTGAGCATAGCTGTTCTGATCTATGTTTTACTCGTAGAGGTAATGTCTATCACTTCAACCCTCCTCCTTTCTCATCCGGGCATGGGACCGTCGACGGCGGAGAAATACTTAGCTTGCTTTTAACTGTGCTAATTAGTTTCTCCAAGCTTCCAACTTACTTCCACAATATCCTAACACTCCTATAAAAGTTGTGAGAATCATTCCACATTTGTAACAGTTACCCAGAGATGTCTCTACTCACGTTCATACTGATACGAAGCGCAAGCAGTCTTTAAAAAGTTACTTTTTAAAGTATCTGGGCTACATTAACATTTACTGAGCCAAACAAGTAAATCAGTTCTAGTTACAATTATTTATCTAACTCAATTCAGGTTTGCTTTTACTTTAAAAGTAACTCTTAATTACTTTTTCAAAAACTTTCTACGTAAGATGTAACTTATGCAGTGTTTCTCACGGTCGAGTCCTCGTGGAGTGGCAGCTAACGTGCCGGGCAGTGAGAGCGCGTCTGCCAGCAAAGTGAATTCAAGATCCTCGTAATTGAAATCACTAGCTACGTAATGAAATAAGCTCGAACAATTACATTGACAGTTACAATTGAGCAAGTACACTCACCTCGCGTAGTACTCCGGAAGTTTGTTTCTTTATACAGCATATTTGCAGAAGATACAATTCAACCTACAAGTGTATCAATATACGCTGTATAAAACACACCTCACTAACTTCGTTGTCCGTACCTTGTTACAAGAGGTGTTAGAAATGTTATCCTCCCTCTTGCTTCCACACATTTGCGGCAGTTTTTCTAGTAAAGTTTCACTAATACGTATCAATTCCTCTTCCGAAATTGCTTTTTTTTTTTTTTTTTTTGTCAATTCGTCTAATGTATGGTTTCAGTTTTAAAACCTTGGTAGCTCGCCACACAGACGTTATGGAAATGTCTTGTTTCTTGTGCAACGCGGCGGAAGGATTTTTGAGGAGAATGTTCCAATCGTGCTCCGACGTCGTCTACTTTCTCCTGAGTAAATACACGCCATTTTACCCTTTGCTTCTTATCAAGAACAGACCCTATTTCCCTACATTTGTTCACAAGTTTCGAACACTGCTTCCGTATGGAACAGGAACATCTGGAAATTCTACTGCAAAACCCCTTCTAACGTTCCCAAAATAATTCGTAAGAGTTGTACATAAAAATTCGTTGTTTTAAATTGTACGTGTAGCGTGGCATTATTAGACCACAGGAAAGTACCAGGAATACGTAAACTAAAACCGAACAATCTAAAACACTTGTTAACAACTTATCACTTGACAAACACGTAAGAATTGCACACCAGCTATCTGGATAATGAAGCACTGAAGGTCAACGTAAAGCTGTGGGTCTAAAGGACGGCAGACGCGCTCTCACTGTCCGGCGTGCTAGCAGCCGCTCCACGGTCGACTTGACCGTGAAAAGCACTGTATAAGAGAGACATATGAGATACAACTATCGTAGAGACGCCTAACAAATGCTTAAGAATCAAGTGCCTGGGCTTGCTTAGTGTTGATGGCTTTCCGGATAACAAGCCTTGATTTTATGTAAAGAAGTGTAATGTTATGAAAGTTTCAGAACGAAAATAAACATTTAAACGTATTTAAAATAAGTTGTAACGAGATTTTAATACGACAAAGGTAAGCATAAAATGAAAACAGGATTCAATAAAGATACGAAATAATCTGTAATAAACTATAGTTTTATTGGTTAAAGTATTTTTCTTGTGTATTGTAAAATGCAGATTGTAGTCATGTTAAATTTTTTACAAATCCTAATTCAAACTTTCTAAACATATATCTAAAATACGTAATTTCTTTTAGTTTATACATATTTGTTTTATTTCTTTTTTTCTCAGAACTTATTTTTCCTTTTTTCTCAGCACCATACCATGTGGGTAACGCTGTTCTAACAAAGCACTCATCAAATAAGTGTTTAATAGCATTCGCGCTCGTGTATACACACACACACACACATCTATTCTTTCATCTATTTCACCTAATTATCATTCATTCTCAACGTTGCGATTTACCTGATGAGATGGCAAAACTCTTGCAGGTAGCCATTAATATAATTTGGAATTAAGAAGCAAGGACTATGAGTTTCTTTGAAGTATTTTCAAACTAAGGTCTAAGAATGTAATTACCTGAGTGGACATATGTCGTACAAGTGTTGATGCATTAAGTAGCATAATATACAAGTGACAGACCAAGTAAACCCCACGTGTACAGAATTAACTTAACCCGGAAAAGTGAATAGGCTCGTATGCATGATGTTACGTCATCGTATTTATGATTACTTTATACTTTTCATGTTAAACTACCTCAAACTCAGCTTCTCTTGTTCCCTTGAACTGCAATAAATTCGGATGTGCATTTGACATTAATGAACACTTTCGCGTTGTAACGATTGGAAGTCAATGGGGGTCGTTACAACGCAGAAGTGACAATGACTGTATTTGTAGACATTATTCAAATTAATGGCCTATAATCGCTTAGGTGGCCGTGCACGTTGACCTGGACATGATTATTTTTTTTGTTTTTTGCCTAACAATGAAAAAACAGGAATTTGGCATTGAAAACTGCTTTATTGTTTTTCGAAGTATTCTCCTTTATGGTCAATACACTTTTGCATTCGTTCGAACCATTTGTCAAAGCAGTTTTTCCAATCTTCTTGAGACACCTCCATAATATGGTTTTTGAACGCATCAACGGCGTCTTCCGCCGACGAAAATCGTTGTCCACGCAATTTATTCTTGACATTCGGGAACAAGAAGAAGTCATTGCGTGCCAAATCAGGACTGTACGGCGGATGACCCATCAATTCGATGATTTTTTGACTGTTCATAAAGTCGGTTGTTAGACGAGATGTGTGACAGCTGGCATTGTCTTGATGAAGAATGATCCGACGGCGTTTGTTTGTTTTCCGTATTTGACCGAAGACCTGTGGCAAACAAATTGTTGTGTACCATTCAGAGTTGACCGTTCTACGTTCCTCTAAAGGCGAAGTTGCCACATGACCAGTTTCCCCGAAAAAAACAGGCGACCATTTGTTTCGATGTGCTTCGAGCGCGAACAACGTTTGTTGGATTGGGTTCATCTTGAAACACCCATACAGTCGACTGCTGTTTACGTTCCGGCTCATATGCATATATCCATGATTCGTCACCTGTTACAATCTTATATACGTCTTTTGAAGCACCACGATTGTATTTATTGAGCATTTGTTTGCACCAATTGACGCGAGCGTCTTTTTGAGTTTTTGTCAAATTTTGTGGGATCCAACGAGAACATACCTTTCTCACAGCTAAATGATCATGTAATATTTTATATATGCTGGTGGAACTAATGCCTATGGTTGCCTCAATCTCACAGTATGTCACATGACGATCTTGCAGTATTAGGTTTTGCACAGCATCAATGTTTTCTTGAACAACAACTGATTTTGGACGACCTTCGCGAATCTCGTCGGTGAGCGAATGGCGGCCACGATTAAATTCGTTATACCAGCGTTTCACAGTGGCAAAGGATGGGGCTTCATCGCCAAATGTGGAAGTAAGTTGATCGATGCACTCTTGTCTTGATAATCCACATCGAAAATCGTAAAAAATCATCGCACGAAAATGTTCACGAGTTAATTCCATTTTATTGTTGTCGCGCAATCTCCAAGGCAACATAAACAACACAAATGAAGCTATTGACAAAACATTTGAAGTACGTTATGGTCAATAATGCCAGACGATTCCGTGCAAATGTCAAATCTCGCCTAACTTCAATCAGTGTTGCCAAGGCTCAAAATATAAATAGTGGCCCTCGTAACTGGCTCCGATCTCGAGAAACAGAAAAGAGCGGCGATGGGACTCGATGCGCTGATCACGCGTGTCCCGATGAAAAAGTCGCTTGGCAGACTTTGGCTATCATAAGGCTATTGCTCCACGAAGTTTAGTTTATCTTGAGGCGATTAATGCACAAAGAATGTTTTCAGAAAATTAAATCAAAGGACGAGGACATGTACAGAATTTCCATTATCGACTGCTTTGTTTTTTTTCTCTAATTACAGTTCGTTGGAGTGTGTGGAGATTATTAGTTTCCTTCCTAATTATTTCTCTACGAAGCTAAGCAGGCAGCTTGTTATGAGAGGGGTTACTTCTAAAATAATCGCACAAAGTGAAAGTGGAAAAAAGAAAAAGAATCCCTATCCGAACTTGGATTCTCTGTGTTATCGTGCAGTATGCTGTTTTTGTTAACAGAAACTTTTTTGAAAAAGGTAGCTGCAGAAATTTTCTGCGAGTGTGACTCCCCCCCCCTTCTCTAGCTCCGTCTTTTTCTCTCCCTCTCTCTTCTTCCTCTGTCTCCCTCTTTCTCTTCCTCCCTCTCTCTTCCTCTGTCTCCCTCTTTCTCTTCCTCCCTCTCTCTCCCTCCTCTCTCTTACACACACACACACATGAACAATCTTATGTGAGATTTGCATCAGGGAGAGGACTTCAAATTGATAAGATGTGTCCAAACAATTCTCTATCTCGATTCGAAAATTTAATATCTTAGTCTCGCTCTCGAAGGATAAGTCTTGCTTCAAGTTTCAAGAAAACTTTTTTCTGTTTGACATCTCGTTTCAGCGCTGCGAGTCCTTGGAAAGATTGAATTTTATCCTGAGTATATATGCAACGGTGTACTCGTGAATCCTTGCTGCATTGTTGCATACATATCCAGGGGAAAAACATCCCTCGTAGCGTCGAAAGGCGGCGTCAGACAGAAAAACGTTATTGGGAAAAGTTGTTTGACTTTATGACCTCTATACGATGTGAAAGTTTGTGCTGTGACCCGTCGTATGTATTATTTATGCTATATAGTACGAGAGAAGAACGAGACCGGCATTAACATGACTCATTTCGTCTCGATACAAGAGTAACAGGAAGATAGTGAAATACATCAAGTGATAGTTAGTCCAAGATTCAGCAGCCAATGAACGACGTGGGGAATACGCCACTGTATAGTAAACATATCTTCAACTTGTTACATTTTCCCTGGCCGATGTCTCGCCGTAAGTCGGTGTTAGCATTTTTATGTTCCACGTGATGAGCGGAAAGTGCTTAACAACCAAAGCAGATGTACCATTAACGTGTCTCTTCCGAGGATTATCTCCATGCTATTAACAACTCAGAGATTCCGGGTAAACAAACTCCTGAGGAAAACAGACGGAAAAGTAAACACTTGCTTCTGCGCCGAAGATGATGCTGCACGTGAAGTAAGTCGAAATTTTATTCAGTTCAGCTCTTGAAACTTCTTCCTCTTCGTTTCCTGTTTTCTCTCATTCTTGGTTAGTTTTAAAAATGTAAAGCTACCCCCTGTACAATGCAATACGCCGTGATCTCATAAGGGTGAGTGTGGAGTCGTCTCGGCCACGTGATCAGCATCACGCTCTGGCCACCTTTACATTCAGAGTTACCCCAGGCACCTATTTTATTCACCTATTTATTTGGGGCTGAATGATCCCCAGAACTGCTTCGTGCAGGGACATTGCTTGAGAAAGGCTCGCTTGAAGTAACTCTCCCCGTGAATCGAAGCCGGGTTTCCCGCGTAACAGTCAGACATCCTACCGGCTAGACTACCGCAGTTCATCCAGCATTTTTGAACCTAGGGAGTTTATTTTATGCGGAATCCAAGTTGATACAAGTTGAAATGACAATGACTGAAAATACGTGTGTGTGTGTATATGTATCTATCTTATACACATACACACATACGTATTTTCACAAATTTTGTAAAAATATAAAAGGGGTTCTGGTTCCCTCTCTCTTTATCTGTGTACGCGCATCGTATCAGTCCCATCGTCGCTGTTATCTGGCTTTCTGTACCTGAGTCTGCTACTATTGATTTCAGATAGTTGCCAGATAGTTCAGACTATTGTCCTCACTCAGTTGGATCCTGTGGCTCCAACTGAAAACAAACCCCTTACCACTAGCACCATAACAATGAACTACTTTCTTCCTCAAATCAGCAACGTTCCTGCGCCACTTCATCCTGGAAACCTAAGGAACGCAAGTTTGAATCCGGTAAGGAAAGTTTGGTGTACTGTAGTTCGTTCAGCCTCCCGTGTAACTAAATTGTTAGGTTTTCGCCTTTGATGCGAGCGGTCCCTGGTTCGTTTCCCTTGGGGAGGCACATAAATATCGATGTTGACCCAGAATTGTGAAGACAATTGGAGAGCTGCTTCATAGCGGAGTCCGGCCTAGAAAGCCAGAAAACAGCGACGATGGGACTGGATGGCCTGATCACGTGTCACCCTGTCCCTCATGGCGCTTAGTTTTAGTTTACTTTAGTCAGACTTCCGTGGCGGAGTGGTTAGCACCGCGGGCTTCGACGCCAGGGTTTTCGGGTTCGAATCCAGGCATAGGCATTGTTGTTCTTTGTGATTGTCCCTTCATCAATTTAATCACGTCATTACTTATCCTCATCGTAGTCAAAAGTATCAGAAAAGCGACGCTAATGAATAAAAATAAGAATCAAATCACTTTAATTTAGTTGTTCATTTACCCTATTTATAAATCCTTAATACTTCGTGAGCCAAATAGCCCCTGAAAAGTAGACAACCAGCGATACAAGCGGGTGTTGATGGTAGCATAATACGAAAGGGCCGTTTGTTATTCTTGGATTTCGACCTCGCTACCGTCTCAAGAGCTACAACTCGAGAGCTGGCAGGAGTTTAGACTCGCTCGAACGTTCCCGCGAGTCGTAATTCTCCATTTTGACGTCGCATTGGCATTTACAGAAAGGGTGCCAACCTGTGCCAGGCTGGTGCCATATTCACAGAATGAAACTCGTTTGTCGGAGTCGGAGATCCCGCCCTTTTCATTAGCAGCTGCGACGGAGGAAAGCGGGGACAAATTAGAAGAAGAAAATAAGATCGGAAGTGCAATTGCCCACGGTGTATCGGAGCTAATGCAATCACTTCCCGTCTTCCGAGTTCAATCGAGGGGAAGATCAGGGTAAGGGGGAAACGCTGCAGCAAGTGTTGCCAGTTCGTTGCAATCAGAAAAGACACTCGAGGGTTTTTTCGAAGGCATCTCGACAAAATAGTACATAGTAACTTTCCCAAGTGGGGAAGTTGGTAGAAGATATAACCACTTGTGCACGCAATGTTAATTGGACACCACCTATTCAGTAGTGCTTCTATTACCTATTCTATACCTATTCTAACACTACGTTTCAAGAGAACACCTCTTCTCTGGTCTTGAGGCGAGCAATAGCATTTTGCCTGTGGTGGAGATCGAACAGTCCATCGATTTTACTCCGCGTCACTGGCGTACTCACAGAGGGGGAGGGGCTGATGGATCTGACAGCCATCTCCGAAATTTGAGAAAATCTAAATTTTCAACTAAAATCAGGAAAAAAACTAGAGTGGTAAATGTAAGCCCCCCCTAAAATGACTACAGATTACCATTTTTGAGAGTAAAAAGTTTTAAATATACGAAATACCTTATTGTGTACACCGTCCCGCTTTAAGCAGCCATGTACTAACCACCGTTAAAATTACAGCCCCTCCCGAAAAATATCCTACGTACGCCAGTGCTGCGCGCTAACCAACTCCCCCCCTCCAAGCATGTTTCGCCAGGTTCGAGTCTTGGACTCATCCTCATCGTTGCGATCAGCCTAAAGTGGCATAAAATGAACGTAAAATTAATATTCCAAATTATTTCATTTCACCAATCAATTTCTGTTGAAGTGTGCAACAGATACAATGAGAAATCATGCCTGTATCTTACTTCAGACAAGAAATAAACCGTTGGTAATTATTTCATTGTAGCTAGCAATGGAGTAGAGAACAGTGATGGCACCAGAGAGGAAGGGGGTAGGCCGGGGGGGAGGAATATGCAACAGATTGATTCTGTTCCATACTTCAACAGAAATTGATTGGATTGAAGAATGAGGTCTACCCTGTCACCAGCAGGTTCTTTCACTGCGCGCTAGGAAACAAGAAAAACCTACCCTCTTAGTCTGAATATCATTTTTGTATCATGTTTAGGGTATATTAAATATAGCTGTCCCTCCTTAACCCCCTCCCCTCCTCCCCACTGATTTTTTCTGGCGACGCACTGGTAGAGCGTATGCGAGAAAGTAATTTAAAATATATACATGTGTGGCAGAATTTCAAACCAACTTCACCGTTTCACTAACCTTCCGTTTAAAATTTATCAAATGAACAATAACTGGGCTTCCTCCTTATATGCAAGACAAGAATATCAATCCTTAAATTAATGTTTGATTTTTATTTGATTTTTGTTATTCAGCGTCGCTTTTCTGCCACTTTTGGCTAATCGCCACAATGAGGATGAGTGGGGATACGAAATTGATGAAGGCACACTTACAAAGAACGCCTTTGCCTAGGCCGGGTTCCGAACCTGGGACCTCTGGCGTCCTAGCGCGCTACGGAGATCGGTCTTACATTAATGCGATGCAAGATCAGCAGATACCTGCAAATTTTCGAAGTTTTACGAGCCGATTGACCTTGAAATCAAGAAGTTGTTTAGCAACACTGCGCGATTTCCACGCCTGATAATATCGTATGTTGCCGCAGGAGGCAGCAGCAGCGCGCAACCAACTGTCAGCGCGCAACCAACTGTCAGCGCGTTTGTAAAGGCAATTGTCGCATTTCGCGGTACACGAGGATATTATGGAATGATCGTGCTGCCAGGCGTTAATTTTTCATGACGAATGGCATTTGCGTGTGGTTGATGGTGCTTGCAGAGATAGCTTGCATGCAGGCGGAATCACAGGCTGCGATAGCAGGGCCATCTGTGAATGGCTTGTTGGTTCGAGTTAAATTGGTGGTAGCTGTCAGGAGGGAGAGGGGGTTGCAACTCTTGTTTTCTTTTGGAAGGGAAACGGGTGTACAGAAATAACATGTACAGTTTTTAACACAACAAAACCGCTCGTTGGTTTTTGGGTACCATCAACCTTGAAAGACTCACTGCCCTGTATGGCGTAATGTGTGTTGCCTAACTTTACGGCGATGGCTGAAGTTGCCACTAAAGATTTCCTATTTAAGTTCACTCATCGCCGTAGGGTTAGGCAACCAAAATAACATCACACAGAGAAGCTAGTATTTCAGGATCTAAGTACGTACCACTTTTTTTTATTGCGGCTGACTATACATAAATGACTTGTGATTAAAAGATGAATTCACATGCGGTGAAGAATTGCAGAGCAAGTCCTTAAAATACCACACTGACCATTAGACATTCACTTTAAGTACCTTAAATTGTATTTTGCCCAAAATGGAACCGAAAAGAAATCACGGAACGTATAGTGAAGTAATAGAGTGCAACAATTACTCCGAGAATTTATTGCACGTAATTGTGTTATGTAAGATTATCAGTAGTATGGAACCACATTTTTGGGTTGCGCTCATTTGAATTTGAGGCTGACATCAGGATGAAAATTACGAGCAAAATTTGACATCCTGAACCAAGTTGGGGATTGGTTCGTGCTTAATTGTGGCCCTGTTGTAGTGGTTGTACAGTATTTATTATTTTAAAGGCTATCTGAACGTAGCTGCCGAACATACTCACTTGAAAATATCTAGTCGATCATTTTTACAGAGTGAGACATTGAGTCGAACAGCCTAACCCTACTTTCGCCTGCAAAACCATCGTGGATTGTTTTCACACAGAAGCTCTGAATCTAATTATGTAACGTACGCACGAGCAAATTCCTCGCCTACTACCAGTGATGTGCCGTAGACTATACGTTTACGTCTACATGCGTTGTCTACACCTAAGCTACGCGTTGATTACATTGGGTTGTAGTGTACAGTGGGATCCACGAGTATTACCGTGCAAATTGTCCATCACCATGTTCGTGCACTTTATTTGACCCAATAAGAGCTTCAAGAATTAAAAGAAAACTCAAAACAAGCTGTTGACAACTTCTGCACCAGCATACATAAAAATCCATCACTTAAAAACACACAGGATGTAAGAGAAAAATTAATGAAAATAGTCATGGACAATTTGCACGGTAATACTCATGGATCACACTGTACATAAACTAAGTAGACAATGTAAAGTGCATTTCCAAGGGTTTCATGAAAGGAAAGTGACATTTTCAACTATATTGGTTCCTAACGAAATGAAAAGAATCCTATTTACAACAAAATTTATCTTCTCTTCTATTAACAACTATGGAAGAAGATAAATAGTATGCAAGAAACAACAACAGATGGCAGTCGTGAGGCAAGAGTGGTATTTCCCCCATAAAACACTAGAATATTTCCTATACAGTATTAGATTTCTTCCTAGATGAAAAATTGTTCGAATTTGGAAGAAATAGTATTAAAAGTTCTCCTTAGACGTTAGCAACTGATACGCAGTGTTATTTTGTTTTACTTCCACGGCGCCCTTTGCTACGTTATCACCTTTCGCCATGTTGTTTACATAGATTACGTAATCTACGTGTATAAAATAGTCTACGTGTAGAATGCAGACTATCGTTGTTTACGCGTAGACGCACATCACTGCCTACTACTTAGTGAAAGAGAGATTAATTCTAACTGGCTAACATAACAAACAAACAAAAAAATCCTAACAAGCACCCAAGAAAGAAAAGAAAAATGAACATTCTTACAAAAGTACCAATGGCGCCATAACATATTCCTGCCCTGGGACGATTAAAACATCCTTGCTCTGGGACGATTTGAGAGAACTCGCACGAAAATATAACAAGTAAAATTAAAATCATGTGACCTAAAACCGTGCCGATAAAAATACGTTAAAATGTACATTATGCTGCAGTGGTACAGTGGGATCCATGAGTATTACCGTGCAAATTGTCCATCACCATGTTCGTGCACTTTATTTGACCCAATAAGAGCTTCAAGAAAAGAAAACTCAAAACAAGCTGTTGACAACTTCTGCACCAGCATACATAATAATCCATTGCTTAAAAACGCATAGGATGTAATAGAAATATTAATGAAAATAGTCATGGACAATTTGCACTGTAATACTCATAGATCCCATTGTACGAATGATAGTACTTTCCGCCTTCTCCCTAGACACTGGTAAGTGAGAAACAATAGGTTTTTCTACCAAAATTGTCGAAAGAGTATGTAAAAGGTAGGAAGGTTTGGTATCCCGGACTAAATATATTCAAAATAAAATGGCTTTTATTACAATGTGATAGAAAACTAAAAAGCTATGACATTACTTTATTCAATTAAATAATTCTATAATTTTTTTAAATAATAATAATAGTAATAAATATTTATCTCTTCCCAGCTGGTGGATAGAGCAGTCGAGAATCCAAGAGAGTTACCTTATTTGTCTATTAACCAATCTCAAGAATAACATTTGTACAGCCTTGCTGGAGATCCTGATTAGGATTTGCTAACTTGGTATCTGCAATTGTTTCTAGTACTCAGAAAGTGTGCAAAATATTATTAACTGACTCTTCCTGTTTTTCTGATCAATGACGAAACAAACCGATGAACGGAATGTGGTTTCACGGCTGAAAACATCTTGTCAAGTACTCGTTGTTGATTGTTGATAAAATTTCAAGTGGTTCTTATCTTATCTGGTTACACGTTTCTGCATTATATGAAGCCACGAGTACCGGTACTTTCCGTTAAATGCCATGTTTCAAAATCTCGTCGATTGTCAAAGTCCATCGGAATACATCTGATACAGTTATCGCTGAGCGTTACACATTTCTCCACTGCAAGGACTAATGAACCAGATGGGATGGATGATGAAAGGGTTAGATAATGAGAAGATAAGCGAATCAGCTGGTTGCCTACAGGTAATTTGATAGTGCCTGTCCATTCTGGGTGCCACTACAATTAATGTGACGTGTTTTGTGTTCTGCTGAATTGGGCTCAGAGCACAGTTCGGTTCGTTTTTCCCTTTCCTTTCATATTCTTTTCCTTTTTTTCTTTTCAATTCTTTCGTTCCTCTTCTTTCTTTCTCTTCTTTCCTTGCAGTTATTTCTTTCCTTTCCTATTATTTCTTCCTTCATTCGGATTTCTTTAATTTTCTTTCATTTCATTTTATTTTATTTTATGTCCTTTCATGTTATTTTACTGTATATAGTTTCTTCTTTCATTCTAGTTTCTCTCATTTTCTTCCATTTCACTTCGTCTTCTTTTCCATTTCATTTTTCATTATTTTCTTCTTTCATTCTAATATCTGTACTTTTCTTTCATTCATTTCCTTCCTTTCTTATTCTTTCCATTTCCTTCTTTTTCTTTCACTCTGGTTTCTCTTTTTTCTCTAATTTCATTTTATTTTATTTGCCTTTCATCTCCATTTTCCTTTCCTATCTTCTATCACTCTAATTTCCTTTTATTTAATTTCATTTTCATATATTTCCTACTCTATTCGTTTCCTTTTATTTCTCTCTAGTTTCTCCACTTTTCTTAAATTTCATTTTCTTTTCCCTTTCATTTTTAAAGTTTGCTATATACTTTCTCCTCAACAATTTCATACACGATGAAATACAGTACATTATTAAGTATCTGACCGCAGTGCTCTTTCTACCACACACGGTAGATCTGGGTTTCATTTCCGGGGTGAATGATCTCAGGTGCTTATAATGGAACGTTTCTGTTAACATAATCCTTACATAACGTATGGCGATTATAGGTGCAAACGATGATAACTTATGTTATTTCTGATGCTCCTGTCAACCATTTGCTGTGGTCCAGTAGCGTAACAAGAGAGGTTATTCACTCCTGAATTTGTGCACAATCTGTTTCGATTAGTTTTTCCTCCTGTTTGGGAGTAATATCTGCGATATCATATACAGACCATTTTCTCAGGTGTTTTTTTTTTTCCTAGTGCAACAACGCTTGTGGAACAAAGGCGTACCAGGCGGCTTTTTATTGGGTGACCGCTGTTTTCCTTCTTTCGGAACCGGAGTAGCTCCTGATTGTCCTCATGATACTGGGTCAACACCAAAATGTTAGAAATCGGGATCTAGCGCGTTTTCCTGGTAGTGTAGCGTCTGCCGCCGTGGTTATTCTGCAATTGCACTTGAGGATACAGTCTACGAAAATTTTCAGGGACCTTTGCGGACAGATACATTCATTTGGATTTTTACAGTGATAAATTTGAGAATTCGGAATTCTAATGTGAATAACGTTCAAGGTTACCGTGTTCTTTAAACAAATATAAGCGGAACTGATTTGATTAGTGACAATTGAACTTTGCTGTTGTGACAGAACGAAAATTATCTTTAAGTCTCAACGTATCAATTTCCAATTAGTATTAAAACGTAGTTTGTTTGTTTTTTGGAACGAAGTACAATTGATTCCCGCTTCGTCTTATCTTTTTGTCCGTTTATCAAACATTGTTCAACCACAAACACAAAAATAATGTTCATGAAACATTTAGCTTGTACTATTTTCCGAATACATATGAGCAATTTCGCATGCCCGATAACCTCATGAGAATGCCATGTGTTCTTGCACATATTTTTTTTTAGAAAATTTTTGGGATGTTATGAACCCTACTCCTGCAACCATTCACTCAAATGGAGTGGTGTGGCATTTTTTTTTTTGTTCAAAGTGCTCTCTTTGCCTATCTCACTTTCCTCCTCTTTCTATTTTCTATTTCTTTGATCCTCCCCCTGAACATCTCCTTCTCTTTATTCCACTATTCTTTTTTCCATTTCCTCTCTCTCTCTCCCGAACGCCCGCTTTAAAATGTTTATTGCCGATTGGAAATTTCTCATGTAGCTGTTTCTTGGGCAAAGTGTGAAGTAAGATTGTTTCACGGGACTAGAGCCCACTTACGCCCGCCCATTCGCTACACCCTTACTCAAAATACAAACTTTGCGTTGCAAACTTAGATCAAAAGTTTGTCTTCTATGTTCAGAGATGGCGGGGTAGAATTGTACGTATTCTATTGTGACAAAAAAAAACTTTAAAATGTGTAAACTTAATTTGGTTTCATGCACTTCAAAGACAGAGTTATTTAGTCTTAAAATAGTGATAACGTTACTTTTTAATTAACAAATTAATTATAATTCATAAATAGAGTTGAATTTGTTTCATGTAAAATATTTATACCATCGTATTTCTTTTGTCGGCTCTATGCTCTTGGTGTTAGGAAATGTATAAAGACCTGATTTGTCCATATCTTTACTTTTGCACATTGAGTAGTTCCTTGCAACTTATGTTGGTAAGAGCATGGAGACAATATAGCACCCTTTGCTCTCTGATTGGCTATTTTCTTCCAAATTTCGGAAACAATAAAATTTTCTTCCTGGATCACTATCGTGTGGAAGGGATGAGAAGAATCCCCTAGAGGAACGAGAATACTAACTTAAGACCGTGATAAAACTACCAAATGATGCCCCAAATCCCAAAAGATTACAAGCAAGAACAAGTGAAGAGAAATTGTCAGAGAACACGCGCCACAAAAGTAGTATTGATGGTGATCTCGTCTTTACAAAATATTTGCAGAATTCGAACTTATTGTACAGCAGATGGCCCTGCTAGTGTCATCGTCTTTTCTTTTGCATCATGTGTTTCTAAGAGAAGAAATTGTATTGATGCTCAAGGAGACGTTGTTCTGTTTTATGTTGTTGCTTTTATTCAATTCTCTAGCCTCGCATTGTATAAATCAAAGCGTGTTTAAATTACGGCACACAATATTCTTACTGCCACATTTGCTGTCAGCTGTGATATTTGTTTTTTCACACAAAATTTGTATTTGAAATGTAAAGCGAGTCGTTAAAAACGTTACAGGCCAGTACACAACCCTTGATTCAACAATTATCTAAATTATTTTCGAAGCTTTTTACCAATAATTCCAACTTTAAGTTGACAGACTAAAAATCACTTTTGTAAGACTATACAGAGGGACGAGTACAGTTCATGTCAAAAAGTTGATATAGTTGTCGTGTATCCAAGCACACGCAGATTATACTCAAGGTGTTAAGTTCACTTCCAAACGACAAGCCCCACATAATAAAAACATAATCAAACATTATTTATTCCTCCCTAAAACGCCACTAAACGTTTGTAACGAAACTCCATATTTAATAAAAAATACTCTATTACTAATGAACCAAATAGAAAACTTATTTATATTGCAAGAACCTCTTAGTTTAATGGAATTAAACTTTGCCCTTCCACGTGAAATGTTTAAGACGCAGTGTTTAAGCAAGACAGCAACATCAATACAATTCCCTAGATTAAGCAATTAGTTGACATATTTTCCAAGTTGCTTACTGTATCTTAGAATATAAAATATGGAATCATCATGGCGTATAAATGAAGGTACATTCTTAACCTTATGAGGATGGTCAACCTTGTAGTCAGATCACAGCTACCCTCGTGTACACATCAGACATACTGCATTTTCAGTGTAATCAACAAAATATCTCATAGATAACGAACAGGAGGAATTAACAGGTGTTAGCAACGCTACCGTCCTTAAGATGTTGTAATTTTTGTCATTCCGGGACTGCAGCCTGTGCGGGGAACATGTCACTCGAAGAAGAAAAGGGGTTAAACCAAACCCTTGTAATGTATACTTAGAGATAAACCTATTGTGATGATTTTTTGTGGGAGAGTTCAATGCTTCCATTCGGGGTACTGATTGCTTGCCGATACAGTGCAAAGACTAATTACTCGCGGTGAGAAACGTTATAGGCTATAGCACTTTCTAAGTAACAACGATAGTAAAAACGTTGCATTGTAATCAATAGGCCTTCTGGCTCGATCCCGATCTATACGAATGACACACGGGTTGCGGTTGGGATCCCACTTTAAATTGTGATTCCCGTCCCTATTAGCCCATCTGAGCATAAAGTTGTCATAATTTTGGCAAAGCCTTTTCTGTCTGTTGCATTAACCGACAGGTGAGTGTTGGAAATGCAAAGAACCGTATGAGGTGTTTACCACGCGGCACATGTCCTCCATCCATATGTCCTTTGTCCTTAATCTTCGCCCTTGAGACATGTGGAGAGGTCGAGAGGATTTAGGTCTGTGGACCTTGTAACCCAACACGAATCATTCTCATCGAATCCGCTGATCGAGGAAATCTGGCCATTGCCAACGCATAATGCATGTTTCTTGAAAGGACTTTTGAGCGATTGTGTGCACTTCTCATGTGGCACTCGGTCATTTCCACCCTCCATGGTATTTCTAATTAATAAGGTTCACACCAGGTAACATTTCTTTACTTTACTTCGCTTTTCTACCTCCTTGCCTGGACATTATGATGATTGATATTTAGATGTAGAACGGACACCCACGCCAAGTTTGGGATTCGAACCAAGATCTCTCCGTAGCAAATATACTCTCGGCTACGTACAAGTCAATACCCAAGGTGCATATCACAATTTCATCTGATGGACAACCCTTTTTCTACATTTTTCGAATCCTGGCCTGTGCATGGATGTTTGTGAGTGTCCATTCATCAATTTCATCATATCATCACTCATCTCCATCTTCGCAAATTAGCCAAAAGTGGCAAAAAAAAAGCGAAGTAAAATAAAGCAGATCAATCAATCTACATTTTTGTTGGGCCGAGATTTATTGTCGTCGTAAATTTACGTGATGTAAAAATTTCTTGATTTCCGAAATGATAACCCAAATTTGAATCTTTCTTAATCATTGTACTCTAGACACACGTGTTATGAGGAAATTATAACTTATTACTAGCCCATAATAAATTTAATAATTATGAAAGCCCTGTCTATTTCGAAAGTTCTTCCGATAAGGGTAATAATAGGTGCTCAACTTAATCAATCTATTCGAGAATCTTCCAGGAGAAAAAAATATTTGCTGTCTCTAAGATATGAAACACGCAAACAAAATCAAGATCTAAGTATACAAGCAAAATTTTCAATAATTTCCATCAATACGATGAGTACAAGATAAAAACAATTTTTCTTTCAAAATTAATGAAATTAACGCTGTCAGTGAAAAGGGATTTCGGGTTCGAATCCCGGCCTGGGCATGAGTGTTCTTTGTTAATATCCCTTCATCAATTTCCTCATATCATCACTCATCTTCATCATCGTGATTAGTCTAAAGTGGGAGAAAAGCGATGCTAAATACGTAAAAAAAAAATAATCAGATCAAACAAACCGGTAGTGAAAGAGTGAATTATTACCGGTACTTGCTAACATGTGAAAGATGTTATTAACCTTCTTTATCAGATTGGAGAATGAGGCTTGCAATATGCGTATGCAATAGGTTTTTAATGTAGTTCCTTGTAACTTCCGTGTAAAAAATCGTGTCTCTCTCGTCTGAAAACTTCCTGTAACGCTTTACTTTCTAAAACTGTCCGTGTGCTACAAATCCTCCCTGATTCATAAGAGCAATTACTAGAGACCGGATTTTAAAGGCAAAACATTTTCTCTAAAAAGGATAAAAAAAGGTAGAATTATTGCCAAAAATTGAAACAAAAAGGACTATAGTTTATTTTTGTACTCAATTAAAAATACTACTTTAAATGAAAGTTCAATATATACCATCCATATGTAAAAAGGGATACATTAAATATTGTATTAATGAATCCCTTCAGTTACTGCAGACCCGACGCGATATGGCCGATATGATTTTTTAAAAATAAAATCATCAATGGAAAACTAAGATCTGAATTTCTACTTACAGAATTCAATATCAGAGTTCCCTCTCGATCGACCCGAAACACTGAATTGTTCCACAACTCTACCGCTAGGCTTTCCCTTATACAGCGCTCTCTGATCCACAGGCTGCCCCAGTTCTATAATAAACTACCCACAAACATCGACATTTTTGCCCCTGAAAGTATTTTCCGATCTTCTCTAAGAACGAATATGTAAATCTTTTGTTCGTTTCCTTGTTTATGTCTTATCTGTTTATATGTATCCCTTTTTGTTTTTACCTAAAACCATCTCGACTTGTTCTTGTTGATTTATTAGAATTTTCAGTGTAAAATGGCCTTACAAGTGCTGTATCTGAAATTTGAATAAATAAATAAATATATGAATGGTAAGTACGTATATATTGTGCTTTCATTTAAAATATTTTTAGTGGAGTGCAAAAGTAAACTATAATCCTTTTTCATTTCCTTTTTTTTTAAGGTAAAGTGCAGCGAATAATCTTACTGTCCGTTTCGATGAAATTTTCCTTAGTTTACCGCATTCCATAACTTGCTGCCACTTGTACCTGGCTTCGCCATTTCAGTGACACTTAATACTGTCGTCACTGTCACACAGTAAAGTTAGAACTATACTAAAAAACTTCACAATAAAAGTCTAAATCTAGCAGAGAAGTACACTTTCAACCCAGCAGGCATCCCACTTTTAATGCGTTTGTTGCTGCTTAAACCCAGATCTTATTGTTGTAACAATCGCTGCATCTCCCAACACTCATGGAGGGAAGGTAAGATAGAAGGCGCTTGCTTGTTCTTTCTTTCCTCTAAGCTGCACCAAATAGACAATTGTTGAATGTTTTGTTTCGGGAAAATACAGTCGTACAAATTATTTGATATCTTATAAATAAAGGGAACAAGGAAGATTTTTTTAAAAAAAGGGGGGAAAGGGGGAGTGTAGGCTGAAAAACTAATCAATAAAGGGACCAGAAAGGAAAATGTTTTAAAAAAGGGGGAAAAATGGAAAGGGGGGAAGAAAGGGAAGTCAAACCATATAATTTTGTTGGTGGAAGATAATTATCCACACTGTTGTTATTTATTCCATGATCCGTGTTGAAAAATAAAAAAGGCCTTCCCTTTAAAATCCAGTCTCTAGCAATTACTTTTTTGAACATGTACTTTTGCATGAGCTAATTTCAACACTTATTTTGTTGTTTTTTTTAGAAATGTTAACTAACCTGGTCGGCAAGAAGGCATAAGAGGCGTGTACCAGCAAAGACTGCTTCGAATACGCCTCTTGTTTCGAACTCTGATAGCCTACTTTCTGAAATTTTAGATCTGATTAGAATTATCCCATGAAATTTCGGGAGAATCTTAGTTCTGATCACATTCCCTGTTCTTAAGATACGTAATATGTGTAATGATTTCTCTTTGAGATTTTTTTTCTTATTGAAACTTTTCATATTTTATCTCTACCCGTGTAGAAACTGTTCTGAAGCATGGTTCAATGAATACGTCGGCATGTTGGAAATACGACGCCATATTGGATATTTGCACAGATTTTCTCAACTATCAATAAGTTAGCTTGCGCAGATAGTGTTATTAAAGCTTCATTTTTACAATCTCACATTGGAATGTACGTTAAACTTTTAGAAAGTATTTTTTTTAAGAACAAATTGCTTACAGGTATTTTTGAACAGGAACCAGTAACAGCAGCGAAAAAAAAACATTATATCCTTTTATAGTCTTTTAAATTAGTTTTCATTTGATATGTAAATATTTTAGAATTGGTTTGGAAATGACAAGAGGGTTCAAAGATAACGGCGATAGTCCTTGGACCTAATGTTGAAAATTGTTTTTACATATCTTGTTTTTTCACGCAGAATTTTCATTCCATTTATTTCCTTATTTACAATGAGTTAAGTCATGTAGGCCTTTTTTAACACTCAACCATATTTACATTGTGGAAAACCAGGGGTCCCGCGTTCCAATACCGGCCGGGGCATATTTGTAAGTGTCCATTCATCACATCATCACTCATCCCCATCTTCGCAAATTACCCAAAAGTGGCACAAGAAGCGAAGTAAAATAAAGCAACTCAATCAATCAATCATACATTGTAGAAAAAGTAGATTTGTTACAAGTAGTCTAGTAAAAGATGGAAGTGTTAATATAGACGTGAAGCAAGAATATTCCCGTAATAAATCCAAATTTCTACAAGAAATAGCTAAATAACAGATAACGAGAATGCCCCTCTCCCCGAGGGCACCAGGCAAATCTAAATTTAGAGTATTTAGACTTTAGAGTATCAGCGGTACGTCTATGTAAGAGTAAGAGTCTAAAGAGCATGACAGCTCTCCTAATACTTTCTTAACCCTGAGAGATATGCAACCACATCAACACAGTGTCGTGGGAGTTTGCCTATACGCAAGGATCCGGAATTAGCAGAGAGAAATCCAGTTGCACATTGAAATAAATCATTAACAGGGAACGGATTTATATGTAAATATTTACGTATGAAGCTGAAAGCAGATATATTTTGGATTATCTTTTCGCATCAAGGCATGTAAACTCGAAAAATTCATGTTTTATTTTCCATATTTGTATATATGTTAGGTTTTGGCTCATGTTTTACATATTTTAGTTATTTTTACATATTTCCATATTTCAGAACATGTCTCAACATACGCTCCATATTCGCGCAATAAATACTTGACCCCGTGTGACCGAAAGAGTTGGTGAATCTCTTCCAAGGCGACATTAAACAAACCAAAGTTTACTAACTTTTTTATTACCTCCAATTGCGTTAATTACACATTTTCTGTCATCCGAACAATATATATTTTTTTCAATGTTACACCCAACTGTTTGCATTGCCATTGTAAAACACTTGAAACTTTTGCTTATTTACAATTGTTGCCAACAATAGAGAATGAGGGCTCAAGCTTCGACTCCTGGTTGTTACAAACATTATTTTGGCAACGTTGAAAGAGAGTCCGAAGTCGATCTCGAGAGAAGCGCAATCAATTGTTTTATAACTCAAGACTTGCATACTTAGTGCCTTATATTTTTAAAAATGTATTTTTTTTACAATTTTAAGCCCATATTTAACTCCATATTTTGGTAAAAATAACTAAGTATGTATTTACATATTTAACTAATTTTTACTACATATAAATCCGTTCCTTGATCATCAATAATGAAAGCAACAAAAAATAATCCATTATTTAGCTTATTACTATTGATAATAATATTCTTATAGAAGGCTGAAAGACACTATGAAGCGGGTAAAATAGAGCTTTTGGAATTTGTAGTCGTGTATACAAGATATGCTGTTACGAGCCACGGAGCATGTAAATATGTTAAATTTCTGTGCTGCCACTTCAATGCGGTTACTTGTGAATATTTTCGGTTGTAGATACGTTCAGTTGACCAACCCAAAGATAGCCAGTCTTTCCCCCTTCTCCCATTTCGCTGGCGCGGTGTATGAAAGGAGGGGAGAGACTCGCTTCTTCTTGTTTCCCTGGTCGATTGCGAATGTGCTTTTCCCTACGTATGCCCGGATGGGGGAGTGTAAATTACCTCTTGGTTCCGACGATGCTTCCACCAGAATAACGCGTTTGCTCTCCAGGTGGGACCTTGGAAATTTGAGTAGAGAGGATGTAAACATCGCAGCAGTACACTCTTACTTTTCTTTTAGAAAATATCCAAACCGCAGCAGGAGACTTCCGATCTCGCCATCCACGGTTCTAGGTTCGAGTTACGAGCATTGGTGTTTCTTTTTCGAATATAATCATGATTCATGCTCATCGTTGTGATGTGAAAGCTCCCTTAGCTGAGAAACAGGTGTGGGGCAGTTTGAGGCATGTATGTCGTTTATAATCATGGCATCGTGAACATTCACCGTAGAAACTTGTTTTTAAAGTAATGAGTTGGTCATAACTAAACAAAGGAATCCTTTGCCTCACCATTTCGGATTTAAAATATCTTATACTGATCACTGGACGATCGTAAGGTGTGTGGAACAGTTTTGTATTGTATCAAGCAGTCATGCCTGAAGTCAGCTGACTCTTGCTTGGGTTCAAGAAGTCAGGAAACGGACTGCACGTCGTCAGCAGTCAGAGAAGTCTTGTCGCTGGGAATATATTCAAAAATGATATTTCATTTTCGCTATACAGGGTTAGCATAAATGATGTTCTCAATTTGAAACATGTCTTACGTTTAACTGAATCCAGGTGCACAAAATTGGCGATTGGGAAGATAAAAAACTCAAAGTTTTTTATTTTGTCTATCTTGCAGCCACCTGGCATGCACTGTTCCCGGCCAGGGACGACAGTAGAGTTAATGGGATGCTACTCTAAATGGCATGCCTTTATATAGGTACCAGCGTTATTTTTTCAATACATTCTTCAATTCCTTGCATCATAATGCCTCTTATTATATCCACTATATATTTTCATTAACCCTGTATCTATTCGAACCATCAAATTCGTCAGCGGCTGTATGTGATGTATCCATCATTATTGAGTTATTGATTTCCTTTATTTTACTTCGCTTCTTGTGCCACTTTTGGCTAATTTGCGAACATGAGGATGAGTGATGATATGATGAAATTGATGAATGGAAACTCACAAACATCCATGCAGAGGCGAGGATTCGAACCCGGGACCCCTGGCGTCGTAGCGCTATGTGCTAACCATTCCGCCTGCTGATGTATCCATCAGTGAGTCCGTTTGTGAAATAACGAATCGATTCTTCTAAGTTCAGAATTCATCTATAAAGTTACGAACTGGCTAATATTTCTCCATATAATCCCCGTTGTTGTTACACCGACAGCAGACTCTGTAGCACCAAGATCCTTTTTCAAGAGTCTGAGGATATAACGACCGCGTGCAAGGTCGGGGCTGTAACTCTATAATTAAATGTTGATTAGTGCGCGGCCTGGCACCATCGTGCAACAAGAGAAGTTGCGTCACTTGTGGATGAATGTACTCTTTCCAGCCCAGTTTACACTTTCAGCTTTTGAATGTACCCATATTAATAACGATGGTAAATATTAGGCCATCTTTACTCCAACAAAATGTACATCAATGAATGTGCAATCTACTACAGCAAGTTTTAACGTATGCTTTGTTTCGTACTCAAAGTACGGGATATGAATACTTCAATTCGGACTATAGTGTTGAAAGCTATGTTAGTATGGTAACGTGAAAGGTGCAAAAAAGGGGTTTATTGCTTAACCAAATACGAATATGATAGCCTTGCTCCAAGTGCAAATCACCCCCTCACGATATGTACATAAAGACTTGCCATAATGACAGTGTGCTAACAAGATTATCTTCGCGGAACTGGCTCCATCTATCATGCGGTGCCAACACGAAACGCAATACTTTTGACTGGTATATGGTGGCTTTCGACAAAAAATTTACGTAATTTTGACTTTGTGACGTGGTAAAGTCTGTCTGCCTCATTTAGGTGCGCCATTTTCACAAGGGCCCCTTGTGTATGTTAATGCCTATTGTAGCCATTGAGCTCAGAAGCGCATTGCAGTCGTTTATGACGTCAGCAAGCGTTTCTCAAGGGAGGTTGTGTATATATGCCCCTCGTATGGTCGTTTGATATTGTATAATTCGAACCTGTCTAAATTTTCAAATTTATTTTTAAACCTTTCAAAAACTCCTTTTTCATTAACGTTAGGAGTTAAAGAGTTTCTTGCTAACATGTTGATGTACAATGCAAGAGTTGACTAGATAAATGACTGTGTTAGATTGTTCCTTTGTTAGTGTACTTTCATCAGTATCATCCTCATCGTCGCTTTTAACTAAAAAGTTGAAAAAAGGCAACGCAAAGTTAACAAAATACAACAAAATGAATGTCATAAAAAATTCTGCAGCTATAATTCTTCTTTTTTATGTGTGTGGATTATTTTGTATTAATTTCTCACATAACTTTTTGCAAATATGTATATTTAGATCAAATTTACTAACAATCTGCAAATCACACTATACAAGGCATCAGCCTGAAAGGGAATTGCTATGGATATATTTTCATGCTTGTATTTCTGCTTTGTAGAATTTCATCTTGTAGACAATTATTTGAAAAGAGAAAAGTTTGAATCCATTGCCCTCTAGCGTAAAGCTAGTAGGATACAATTTTTATAGGCGAACAAGTAGAAAATTTTAACGGAACCTTCCAAACTACTTGTATTAATATAACAAAGAAAGTAATTACAAATTGACATGGTCTTACCTTCTTCTACCAGAAACATTCCTCATACTGTATACAGGGATAAGAAAATAGATAAAATTTGGAATAATGTCAACACTTTAAAAATGTTTTGCTTTATCTCCAATACATCACGATCCTTCGACCATACTTCAGCATATTTTTATTTAATTTAAATTACGCGTATAATGAAGTAGTAGCGTGCTATATTGACATCAAGAACGTTGGTGGACCAATCTGTATACCATCACTACCACTCGGGAGACCTGGAATATGTTCCTCTTGTGGGTGTCGGTATAAAGCAGCTCTGGGATTTACCCAGCCTCTAATCAATGGCACCTGAGTGAAAGTAAAAGAGACCGGAGTGTGATGCTGATCACATCCTCTCCAGCATGATCGAGTATGTGTGCGGCGGCAATGTTTTCTACGATCTGATACCAGAGTCTACTACTATTTTTAAGTAGCTCTCCAATTGTACTCACCATACTGGGTCAGCACTGAAATTTTTGTCTCCCACCGGGAATCAAACCAGGACAACTCGCACCAAAGGTGAGAGCACTAGTCATTTGGGTACGCGAGTGTCCCTCAGCGTGTAATGGAAAAAGCTCTAATGTACTTGTACAAATTACCCTTGCTTTTATCGTAGTAGCCTCTGACCCTTCTCAAGGTGTAGAAATAACTGGAAAATATAATTAAACCCTAACTATAGGTTTACCCCTCGTATTTACAGACAACATACAAGTTATACAGTTCTCCTCAGTGTAGTCACTTTAAACCTGCAAAGGACTATTCTTTTATCTTTCACACAAACCATAATCACAAAAAAGTTACTACCACAATTAATGTGCACCTTTAACACAAAACACGAAGGTTTCCATTAAATATCACTCTAGTTCAATTCGTAAACGCCAAAAAATATTCTGTAGTCTGCTTCATCTTGCCATGTTGACAACTTTCCTTTCGAGCACCATATTTAGGCAGGCATATACAGGTCGGTCCAGCGAGTTGGAAATATGACGTCACCGCTAGTGAATTATGACGCAGTTTTAAATCAGGAGCGCCAAATTTGTTTAAGTAATGCATCTTCCTTCTAGATAAGGTTGTCCATGTCACAATAGATATTTAAGGAAGGAAGCTGAACTAACGTAACATGACAGTAGTATATATCATTAGGTTACATTGCAATGCTCAGGCCATTACAAAGAGATCTTCTGTAAATACTCTCCTAAACTTATCCCCCACCCTCCCTCTTATCTGCCGAGAAGAAACATTTTGTATGTAAACACACAGAGTCCAGGGACAATGAGAAGATAAACTATTATTTGTTTCCTCACCTGTTCGAGCTACTTTAGTCTTCCGAAATGATAGTAGACTAGAAAGAAACAGTAGTTATTAAGCCTATACGGATATCTGCCGAGTGGCGTGGAGTGAAGAGGACCAGATATAAATAAATAAATATATAAATACATACATGTGTGTGTGAAGATTGGACTAAAATGAAAAAAGTCAACATAAAATGTTTACATGGAAAATATCACCTCGAGAGATCAGTGTTAACGTCCACCACAAGAACAGTTTTGATTTAAATGTAGGGAAGTATACCTAGGGTAGGTTCCTATAAGAGCACGCACTTAGTGTATAAAGTCATATTACGGAAACGGAAACAAATAGAAACACAAGAAACTGCACCTACTTCTTAAGTGGTATCTTTACTTTCGTATGGAACTAAAAATAAAATGAACGGAAACAAAATATAGGATATACAATTATCTTTTTAAATGGATGCAAAATAGTGCTCATAGGGGACTAGTCCTTAGAGAGTACGCAACACTTCCTCTAAAAGTACGCACTTGAAAGTGTCGTGGAGATGAACACATGTCACACTGAAAGGCACCATGTCCTTCATATGAAGGGCAAGCTTCATGCCACCATTGCTCGCAACCTCCACATTGAATCCAGTCTTCTGTAATTGGAATTCTGGGCAGTTGACAACTTCTTGAAGGTCTGTAGATCTGGAAGCTACAGCAGCATCAAATTTCAAGCGCTTTTTCCCCTTGAAACGCTTCCCTCCTTTACTTGGCTCCTTACTTTGGGATGATGCACACCAATGTTGCTCGATATGGTGATGATGTTATTATTTCGGATTTCTTTCCGCATCTACTCATGCTTGGCTTTGGGCAGGAGGAACAATTCAGAAGGAGACACTCGTAGGTCAACTTCTGACTGTCTGTTGCTGCCATTGTCACTTCGACAGTCTGTAGTAGCATTGGAATTCCTCGGATGCTGAACATCATCCTCATGAGGCTGAATTGAAATATCTGAGCACGGACTGGTTTCCTCCTGGTGCACTGTTCATTTTATTTGTGATTCAATTTATGTAAATTCTTCTAATTTTACAGAAAATTATTTAGAAATTGTGACCTCAGACATCTTTTAAAAAAATATCAGAGATTCAAGGAATTTTACTACGTTGGAACTGCCCTGTCCCTCAAGAGTACGCATGCGTACTCTTTGAGGACAACGCCACATTTAATGTTTGGTCACCAGATGGCAGAATCAATCAAACTTTGGAAATTGGCACTGCGTACTCTTTCAAGACCGCGTACTGTTACAGGAACCTACCCTATATATTTCATAGTTCGAACACCAAAAAGTTCATGAGAAAAATTTAATAAAATATAATAGATTAGATGGAATTTTGAAAGGAAATTTGTACAAAACGAATGAGAAAAGAAATTTAAATTAGATAACATAACATAATTTGAAAACCAGTTCTTTTATATGGTAGCGAATGTTGGACTCATCGTCAACATGATAAAACTAAAACAAATTGTTCACAAATGAGATATTTACTGTCTTTATGTAGAGTAACCTTACGAGACAAAATTAGAAGCAAGGATATCCGAAATAAATGGAAGGTCGAAGTAATGGTGGGAGAAGTTTTAAAACATCAGTTAAAGTGTGAAGTGAACATGTTCTGAGAGGAAGCCAGATACCCGTTTGCCTCGAAAATTATTAAATTATAGGCCAAAAAGAAAAAGAAATTAGGAAGACTCTATCGCCGCTGGAATGGTCAATTTCTGTACTCACAGAATGGGCTTTGGTTACTCAGACCTGCAAGAGGAATAAGAAGAAATATACCATTGTTTCTTTATTATTTTACTGGCGATTTAATTACAGTTCTTGGTCTTTTTTCCGTCCGTGTCCGTCTGTCTGCTTGACCGTCCGTGTCAACTGTTACTATCTCGGAAAATACAAGAGCGATAAAAACAAAATTTGGAGGACTGATGAACCTATCAGATGATAGCTCAACGCAACAAAAATCAACTTGATCGGTCGTTTAATTAATGTTAAAACGTTAGTTGTTGTCCGGAATTGCTTAGAAGTGGATAAAATTACATTGTTATGCGCACTGACAAGCAAAGGTTACGACTTGGGAAATTGAGTTTCGGACGGGACTTCGTATAGTGGTAGGGCACCTTAAAGGTACTGATATGTCAAGGTATTAGCGCGCACTAGCCAGCAATTTCCTAGAAAAATCTTCAAGTTTCGAAGCTTTCCAAGCGCACCTCATGATTCTTGAAGCGAAGATATTGCCCGACTGCCAATTGGCCCGGTGGTGGCGTACAAGTTTCACAAGCCAAAGGTCCTTGGTTCGATTCTCGTTCATTGCCCATACTGTCTTCCTTTTTTGCTAACTCGAGCAACTATTTACTCATTTAATAATTTATTGAGCCGGTCCGTGGCGGAGTGGTTAGCACAGCGCGTTACGACGCCAGCGGTCTCTGGTTCGAATCCCGGCCTGGGCCTGGGTGTTTGTGAGTGTCCCGTTATCAATTTCATTGTATCATCTCTCTTTCTCATCTCCGCGATTAGCCAAAACTGTCAGAAAAGCGATGTAAATAAACCAAATCAATCAATTTATTGAAACTAGAATTTAAAATTCTTTATTCATAGGCAAAGTTCAGCCTTGTACTGCTCTACTAGGCAAGCACGCAAAATAAACAAAAATACAATACTACCATAACATATATAAATGTCCAATTACATTTATCCCAACTAAATATTTCAGTAACTAAAAAGACATGATATATAAAATTGGTTTCATTCTATTCTTGGAAAATGCAAATAAACAAAAATGCAATACTAACTATAACATTACATATATGAGTGTTCAAATACATTTATCCCAATTAAATATTTCAATAACTAAATAAACATGAAATAAAATTTTATTTTATTTTCTATTTGGAAAATGCTCTTTTGGTGTCTTTTTCACGAGTCTGTCTCGTTCTCGTTTCAATTTACGAGACTGCACTCTACTATCCCTAATGCTTAGCTGGGAGTAAGTTCGTCAGCCATGGTGTTAACGGCAGCGCTCACGAAATTGGACGTGCCAGCTTTCAACGTTTCCGGACAATTAAATTTTGAACGCTGGCAGGTAGCGTTCATTCGTCCTTGCTTCGACGTCCCGTGGTATTCGGGCGCATGTATCAACCCTGGCATCCTCGGCGTTCTTGTGTTTCACCGGATCGAGAAGGACGAAAACTCTTGGAGAGGAATTTCTCTCGCACCTCGCAAAGCGGAACTAGGGGTCGTCGTGGAAGATTAATCCGCTATTTTGAAGACTGTCAAGTGTGTACAATTAAAGATTTATGCAAAGATGAATTTACGCGATTTTGGAGAAGTTTACTTTCTAATTTTAAGAAATAATGTGAGGATGTCACGAAGACTAAGATTTTAGGTAGAAAAAAAAATAGTTTTCTTTGCGACTGCTTCAGACATATCAAGCTAATATGTACCTGGATTAGAGTACTGTATGGGACTACTTTCGCTCGCTCGTAATCCTTCGCGTCTTCCACCCTCGAGCGTATACAATCAAATATTTTAATTTGACAATAATCACATATGTAAATATCCGCACTGGTAGTGTAAGCCCATAATCATCTATTTCATTCTCATATTTCACCGTATTGGTAAGATAGACTAAAGTACATCTTTGTGAGTGTCCCTTAATCAATTTCATCATATCATCACTCAGCCTCAACTTTGCGATTAGTCAAGAGTGGCAGAAAAGCGAAGTACATTAAACCAAATAAATCAATGAATCAACAAGAAATTTGTAGCGTTGCTCTTTGGAACCGCCCTTAGATTTGCAGTTAGAAATTTATTGTAAAGCCTGAATCACACGGAACTGGAAACCAGTAGGAATGTCCTAGTTGGCGCTGGACTGGCTACCCATTTGCTAGTTTTCGCCTCACACGATACTTGTTACCGCGTACTTGTCGAAAGGCTTTTGTTCCCATAAGACATTGCGCAGAGCAGACAATCTGTACTGTAAAGATGGACGAGCAATTTGAAGAATATTATAGGAGAATTACTACTTTGTGCTTTTATTGAAAACTAAAAAAGAAAAGTATGGACTAGAGATTGGCTCGAAAAAAATATAGTAATCAATGCGTACCGAACAAGCTTTTTAATTAACTCGGGTATGCATATTCAATATTCATTCATGAGATTCGCAGGATTCATTGACAATTTTTTTAAAAACCAAACATTTAATTTAATACACTTGTAATAATAAGGATTTTCATTTTCGGCTAATTTTATTTGTCACGTACACATCTCATCACTTTGCATAAATACCTAAATATTAATGAACTGAACACGAATGCACTGCACGTCATCTCCTTGCTTTTTTTTTTTTATCGAGAAACTAACAAAAACAGCCAACACTCGGAAACCACAGACGAAAAACTCCCCTTTGCAAACTCACAAATTATCTTCACATGGCCAAACTTTGCTCTGATTGGCTGTTCCACAGAATGCAGACGAGGCAAGCCAGTAGCAATTAGAACATGTCCTATTCCTCCAAACCAGTCAAGCAGTCAGCCAGGCGGCCATCACATCCGGGCAGGTAGCCAGTTCACCGCAACCTAACTGGAAATCCAGTTCCGTGTGATTACGCCTTTATTATGTATTTCAGTACTTACTAAATCCAAAAGTTTAGAGCTATTTTTCGTCGGTAACTTCCAAGTACAATATTTCTTTCAGTGCCGGTTGAAAGTTACGTTCGTTACGCTGGAATGTGCCATAATACTCAACAGCAACAGCACTGCCTTCAGAAAAGTCTAATATGCACATGTATTTGCATAGGAATGTCTTTGATACGCGATGGCGACGCAATGGTTTTGGAAAATCATTGAACTTTCTTTGAACGGAGGAATGGAAAGGCATTTATCGTGCGTGCACTATGGAGGGGGTCTGCAGGGGTCGATCCCTTCTGCTTTGCAATGGAAATTTCTGTCGAAATGTTCCCCAGAACGAATATTTTCTTAGCGTTACGAGCATAAATGATGATTGCTAGTCCATTGGAATCCTTCAAAATACCCCACAAATGTCAGTCTAAACGCACCTTGCCATGAAGTTTTGCATGATGTGGTTCGAGTTAACTGCAGAGGTCGTATTTTTATAGGAATGCGAGGGTGAATATGCTGGAATCCAATTGAGTAAGATTGATGATTATTGAAAGTATTGTTTATTATTTTAAGTTCTACTCAGCCTCGTAGACAGAGTGGTTAGCTTAGCATTCTGTGTAAGGCATTACATGGAGCTTCATATATTCTATCAAATATTCATCAGTATCACAAACGCGAGGATCCTCGAGAGAGAGAGAGAGAGAGAGAGAGAGAGAGAGAGAGAGAGAGAGAGAGAGAGAGAGAGAGAGAGAGAGAGAAAAAAAACTTCATAACCATAAAGAAATACAAATACCACAATTTTATTGCATGTTCTTTGTAATACTTCATTGTCCTTATTGAAATTGTTGAATTTGAATTGTTGTTCTAAGTCCAATTTATGCACAGAAAGGCTAATCGAGATTGGACCTACAGTTTAAAGTGGCATCCGAACCACTGTGCCATTTGCCTCAACAGGGTATCGAACCCGGCATACCTTGATTACAAGGCGACGAAGTTCCCATTACGCCATCGAAGGGGCCCTCATTTTTTTTCAAAAATAATATTTTCCAACAAGGTAACTTATTGTTGTCGTTATTTCCTACTTACATTATTATTATTTTTCAATCAATGATATTTTTTTCGGAAATATCCAACGTTCCCTTTGGCAGTCGATTAGAATGTTTACCTCGCAACTGAGATTTCCATCCGGTCTAACACACACTCTCTTCTCAGGTAGAAATAGCACCCAAGGTCACCCGCCAGAAGAGCTGCCAATTAGTATACATAGGTAGATAAAAGAGACAACGGATATTGAAGAATTGATATTATGTTAATGTAATGATTAATGAACAATTGTGACTAAAATCCAGACAGCTTTTGATCCACAAGTCGTGGGTTATAATCCGTAAGATAAGCAATACACATTGGTTTATCCAGAATATTCCGTCTGGAGCGGACGTAAGGTCAATTTTAGGAGGACTAATTTAGCTCCATAAGTTCGACTTCATAAACAATTTTAGGGGCGTGTTGAGAATTTAGCATCAACAAATTCTAATCGCGTATAACTAATTTAACTTTCAACATAATTGTTTTAAGACTAAAACAGTTATCATTCGTATATTGCATTTTGCAAAACATTATTACACTGCTAATAGGTCATCTTAACGCATTTTCTCTGTTTTATTTTGTAAAAGCTTGTCAGTACTATAATTTATAATTTTATATCTTAAAAATAGGTGTGCCGAAGTGATCAACAATGCAGTTACGATTAATTGTTAGATTCCGGCTTGTTAGTACATAGCATACTGCTCGATAAGAGGGAGCTACGAGTAATAACCTCGTTCCACTCAAGATGAGCACTTTGAATAGATAACAGCTCTTGGGTCTTGCCGATAAGATTTCGTAACGTATAGTTTGTCTGCCGATACGTCCTTGCATTTTATTCAATCCAATGTTGAGTTACGTACTTGCACTTGTCCGTATCGGTGACGTTGCGCTTGTATGCACTTGTAAGAACCTTGTTGACTGCATTGCACTTTCAATTTCAAGATTCGAACACAAACATACAGGGTGGTCACATGAAAAATTCCCGAATTTTGATGTAAAACAAAAAGGAAATGCAAATAAGGTATTTTAGCCAGCCTCCTTCCTAGAGCGTTATGAAACCGTGGGTTCGAATGGTTCAGCATTCTCCTCCGTGAAGTGATTGAACTTGAGAAGTACAAAAACGACGCAAAATACCCACAAATGTTACCAGAATTGGTATCGGTGCATGCAAAATATGCTGGTCCTGGTACTGAGTGGTTATCATAGAGTGCTATGACGCATCCCCATCTTCGTGATTAGTCAAAAGTGAGAGAAAAGCGAAGTAAAATAAACCAAGTCACTCAATCCAAAACCTGCAAAATATATTAATGTCTGGTTTCAATAGAAGTACAAAGTACATTGAAACACTACTGAAAATTATACGCCCAACGCCTTCCGAAAGACAAACAAATGTGAGAAAACTGTTACGTGGACACTCTGTATAACATAAGTTATTCATATTCACCTTGCATAAATAACGATTTTTGTTTGAGCAAGTAACTGTATAGTTTTAAGAAATATATAAACTGACATCCACAAATGAAGCACAGTTGCATTATCACATCACTCATCAACAATGTGGCTTTATTAGCTCGTGATTTCATGTAGTAAAACATTCATTATCCAGTTCTCTTTTCTCACCCTCAACTAATGATGGTCACCCTAGTAGCTAACTTAATACTATTTTATCGCTCTTTTATGATTGCCTTTTTTAATGTCACCATTTCTAAATGACGAGACTTGAACCTCTTCAAATTATTTTTTATTTCTCCTGTTTATACAGTGCAATTGTAATACTGAATTTTAAATCAATAATTCTATTCGGCGCTCTACAGGGACGGATTAAAGGAGCCAAAAGGCACAACCCCCAGATATATAAAAATGTAATCGTTAAATATTTTAAGAGTGGACTTTCTCTGATGTCTAAAAATTAAGCGACTCCCGTCTGTTAGTCTTCGATTAATATAGTGCGCGATGGTGAAAGAACGCCACATCCCCCCAGAAAATATCGTTAATGCGCCACAAATGCCGCAGGAACGGAGGGTATAGATGTAAACTGTGCCCCCCGAAATGTTTGTGAGGGGGTACAATACCCCCTAAATTATTTGATTTAGGCAGGGTCAAAGAATCTAAACGCAAAAACTTCCCTTTGGCTACATTACTTTTTTTGTGCATTGATCTGTGCTCTTGGAAAATTTTATAAGGAAGTAAAAACACTTAAATGAGCGTAAAACGAAGGAATCAAGCCTAGAGCTCATCTGTTCTAGAATCGTACATGTTTTAAAACATGTTAAAACTACTTTAAAAGTAGCCATAACATTTGAATAAAAAAAAAGTAAAAATTATTTTGTGCACATTTGAATGTTGATTGGCAGTGCAAGGGGCAATGCAAATATTATTTTAAAAATTGAGAGCTTTGTGGCCTGATTTAAATGGAGTGGCCATTGTTTGTGTGTGTGTGACGTCGCTTTTCTTCCACTTTTGGCTAATCGCGGCAACGAGGATGAGTGGTGTTTAGGAACTGACGGAGGTGCACTCGCAAAGAACACCCATGGAGACGCCGGGACTCAGACCCGTGAACTTTGGTAATCAATCCACTTAACGCACTCGGATCCTGAGCCGGATATATATGCTTACATATATGGAGGTTGAACTTTGATTCCTCATAGGGAAATCCTTTTTACGTCACTGTACGCCACTGTCTTCATGTGCAGTGTTTTACGTTTAGAGCTAGTGCTTCATATAAACGTTGCGTCTCGTTCCAGCTTTACCCCATGGGAAAATCTAATTTCGTTCTTGCCTGCTCCCCCTCCCCTCCATCCACATAATGGCATGATAAATCTGCCTATCGTAACACACATTTACATACAACAAAACGTAACCACAAATGTCTTGGAATTTAGATCTACTTTTTTTCCTTCCATGATTAACAACGTACGAGTACACACACGTTTATTTTCTATTGTTTGGGTTTCTCTCCAAGGTGTCTTTGACCCCGACTGTTTATATTTTTGTTACATCTATTTCTGTTTTGTCATTTGAAGAGGTTTTTTCCCCCAACAGTGAATCCTTTTTTTTTAAACAATGTTGATTTTTTTTTCCTTTTTGTATCGAAATAGAGCATCGGAAAAGATTGTGGCTACTTCCGTGTTTGCCAAGCTCCGTACTATGTTGTAATTCGTCTGATCTTCACTGTGATGCTGAACTCGCAATGTAGCCTAGATGAAATAGTTTTACAGTATCCTTACCCATTGTGCAAATATATAGTTCTTGTTATTATCTTGCAATCTTTGTACCTTAGCATATAATTGATTTTTTCTTCAAATATTTTAACCTAGTTCTGATGGAGTCAGAGAATATCGACGTGCCTGAGTCTATAAATCTTGAGACTCAGGGATTACGATGAGTTTTTGTTCGTTGAAAATAGTAGGCTTATGATTTACTGTTGTGAAAACTTGGTAAGTTGTTGTGTGCTTAAACATCACTTTTCACAAATTTCGTTACAAGTAAGTTTAGTACGTGTTTAGAAGTGAAATATACTTATTTCAATTCCTTAAAAACTATTTTTTAGGAATAAACAAAGAAGGATTTGCCACGGTCTTGGTGGCATCTAGTACATGCTATGGATTCTCATGTTCGTATTCTTAAAAGTAGTGTTCTTTTTCATTAAGAGAAGAACGGGTGACGATTTTTGGCGCTGATTGTAACTTCGAAGTATAATTAAAGGTAATTTCCTAATGCGATCAACATTTAGCATCGAGAAATTCCGGAAGCACAAAACGCAACCGACGAAGCCTCCTGCCTCGCCCATTCCGTTCTTTCCGCCCCAATTCAATGTTACTGTGCCGCTGCTCATTCTGCAGTTTACCGTCGTTCGTTGTTGGGAAGTTACGTCATGCTGCTTCATGCTCTAATGATGTGGACACTAGATGTCGTCTTTCTTCAGTATCCGATTGGTTCCCTGTGGCTGTTTTATACTTAGAGCTTCATCTCTCTCCTGTGTGGACAAAGTGTTACAAGTATCCTTGGTGCATGTGAATTGAATGTTGATGTATAATATTTGTGGATAATGTTCAACATGCACTAAAAATTGCATCGTTTCACTTAATAATAAAAGAAAATATTGTTTGTTATTGGGGTAGTGCATAATAGAAGTAGATTACTATAGATATATAAGTAGGGCCCGTCTTTATATGTAATTATATATTCTGTTCCTTTTTAGATAGCCTACATACCTTGAACAGGTTGCTTTGTAATCAAGAGGTCCCGGGTTCGATACCCGGTGGAGGCACAGTGGTTCGGATCTCACTTTAAATAGTAGGTCCAGTCCCTATTAGCCCTACTGTGCATAAAGTGGACTTAAAACACCAACTGAAAACAAAAAAAAATCAAAAACATACCTTGAACAGGAAAATGTCAACGAATTATGTTACTGACATGATTTTGCATAAGTTTTATGTTACGTATTTTTACATATAAGCCAGGATATTACATATTTTACATGTTTCCTAATTTACTTTACATAAAAGATCACATTTCGGTAATTTTTTTCTATCTTGATTCTTTTTCCTACATTTTCGATCTCTGAAACATGATGAAGAAAATTTGTAGCCCTTGTGATGTCATATTTTCTAATCAATGAGAATGCTGGAGTCCAGTCTTTGGTCCCCGAAAGACTTAACAAGTACTGAAATTAAATAATGAAAATACACTTTCTTAGTATTTGTTGTACAATCAAACGTTATTTATTTCCACCGAACTTTTTGGAAGGCAAGGATTATTTTGGGATCATACGGTTGTGATTTATGCACACTGCTACTTATAATAATATGCATCAAATATTAATCAGGAACTTTACTTTTTATCTAACAATCTTTCTTTGTTACTCAATAAATATTCAATTCTTTATCAATTATCTTTATCTATTTGATAATAATTTCCTAGCCAGCGTAGTTGTTTTTATACATTTTTTTGCTATATTAACTACACCTAAGCTAGATAATGAATACGTGCTGTTCCTATTCACGTAATAATAACAATACATTATTAATTAATTTAATTTTTATTTAATGTCATTAAAATAATCACCCGTCCACATGGATATTCGAGTGCGCTCTTTCACCACGTATTCCCTTACCGAACTATTGTGACACATTCTTGGATTGACCAAGGTCAGTGTAATTAGCATGACGCTTGAATTTTATAATTTCCTAAGCACTAAAATCTGACCTAAAAGGCAGGCAGAAAGGCGGATACACTAAACAAATGTTCTTGTCTCCAATTCGGGGTGCAAGGCACTTGAGAAGACACCCAACGTAGTACACCCTGGACAACAATTTGCAGACTAACGAGGCTCTGGCGTCTGGACTCACAGCCAGTATAATGAGCTGTGGATCTTTGTTGTGTCCTGTCCATGCGTGTTTGCAATTGTCTGTTAATCAATTTCATCTTACAACCTTTCATCCTCATCTTCGCGATTAGTCAAAAATGGCAGAAAAGCGAAGTTAAATAAAACAAATCAATCAATCGTCTCCAATTAGAGTCCTGCTCAGGAGAGAATCTCACACTGGCCTCCTTGGCAGAGTGGTCACCGTAGCGCACCACGAAGCCAGACCTCCCAGGTTCCAATAAGTGTGTTGCCATGATGTGAGAGAGAAAAAAATCGCGTTTTCGCCCAATTTTTTCTTTCGTCTAAATTTTTGTATTTTTGTTGTTACCAGTTAAACCAGTGTTGACGCATGAAGGGAAATTCGGACCGAATTTTAAGGGAAATGGGAAAATTGTTGAAAAATACTAAAATTTGAGGGAAATTTGGAGATATCAGGCGGAATAACTGATTGTGTTAGGTTACTTAACGCCGCTTCCCTGCCACTTTTGGCTAATCGCGACGATGAGGATGAGGTATGTTATGATTAAATTGATAAATAGACACTCATAAGGAACACCCATGTCCAGGCTGGGATTGGAACCCGGGACCCTTGGCGTCGTGCAGCGCTGTGCATCATTGTGCTTCTTCTTTTTCCAGTCACCCACTTCATCCTCATGGTCGCGATTAACACAAGAAGTAGAAAAGTGACGTAAAATAACCCAAATGGAAGTCTTCGAACTTTTCGTCGGGCGTTCCTAGTCTCAATGACCGGGGTACACCGATGGGACCCGTTGCATTTGCCCTCCGAACGCCCTTGCCGTGAAATTTGCTTCTTCTGGAATCCGTTCATCCGCGTAGCAGCATCGGATACAGAGATGCTTTTGTGGATGATTGCTAGTTAAGAAGTGACGTCACGATAAGTCTAGCAGCGGGAGGGGGTACTCGAGCGAGCGATAAGTGACCGTCAGTCGATCACTGTGTACCGAAGGAGAAACAAGTTCTGTAGCCATGCTCATCAGAGAAGCCTCGGACAGGTTGGATTCTTTGTTTGTTTGTTTGGATTCTTTAATTAGTTCTAGCAGTGCCGCTAGTTTGTTTCATCTGCAGTGTTCCTATACATTGCGGTTATGTTACTTCGCTTTTCTGCCTCTTTGGTTAATCGCGAACGATTAAGTTTATTTAAACAGCTTTTTTGTTTACCAGTTTTGGCTAATCGCGAAGTTGACGGAGGGACACTCCCGGAGAAGACTCATGCTGGGATTCGAACCCGGGACCCCTGGTGTCGTTGCGAACCGTGCTAACAATCCCGCCACAGAGGTCGGCGATTAATGGGGACAATGAGGATGAACTGATGAAATAATTGCCTTAAACAGGATTCGAGCATGGGACTCTTGCCGTCGTAGCGCGCTACGCTGACCACGGAGGCTGCCTGTAATATTTCTGCAAATAGCATGTGCTAGCATTAACAATGAAAAACAGCCTATGTAAGCAGACTTGCAAGCTGGAGATCATCGGTTCGAATCCTGGATAAAGCATGTAAGTTTCGTTGTGTTTCTTGCCTTCACATTTTGCATCAATTAATTATTTATTCTATTGTTACGATTACCCAAGTAACCTTAGGGAGAATTCACACCGAAGAGACACGCGACACGGGAGTGCACAGAAGCGACGTAGAATAGTTATATTTCAATACTCCCATAAGTGTCTTGCCAAGACAATTGCATTGTAATCAAGATGTAACAGGTTCGGTTCCTAGCTAGTGCACATTGATGTTTCTCGCATTCCAATTTTAAACTGTAGGCCCTGTCTCGAACAAACCTCTCCAAGGGATTTTTTTTAACAGATTATGATCTTTAAAGTATCTTGTTTTTAAGTCCACTTTATGCTCACAAGGCTAATCGCGACCAAAGGTACAATCGGATCCGAACCATTGTGAAATGTGTCTCCAGCGGGAATCCAAACAAGAACCCCTTGATTTCGAGGCGCCACCGTTACCGCTGCACCACTGGCAGACCATTGTTTTGAAGTAACAGATGCATAAACACATGTGCTTCAGTCAAGATTCGAGAAACCAACACTCCTGCTTTTGCTGTTGTTTGTCTTTGTATGTTTTTATATTTTTACGTCGCTTCTCTTCTACTTTTTGCTAACCGCGACAACAATGAAGATGAGTGATGATTAGATGAAATTGACGAAGGGACACTCACAAAACATCCATGGCTAGGACTCGAGCCAGGCAACTTGGTTGGCAGGTTCGAAATTCGCTCTGCCATAAAGCCGACTTTTGTATCGTCATAGAATCTACTTAATTCTAATAGACACTGCATCCATAGATTTTGAATTCGAACAATTGAACTAGCTGTATGTCCACATAGAATTGAATTCAGAGCCACTTCATTATAACACAATCACAGATTTATCCACACACAACCACCACCCCTGTAACAGCCTCCCTCCAAATTTTTCACAAACACTCAGTGTATGGTCATTTTGTTGCCTAGTACCCTTAGGGAGAATTCACACCGAAGAGACACGCGACACGAGAGTTTCACACCGAAGAGACAAGATGCACGCGACACGCAACACTTGTTTCTTTTCTCAGTTCGCATGGTGGTACCGATATAATTGCATTAATCAGTTTATTAGTCACCAGAAAAAAACGTAACAAGAGACATTGTTACATGTAAATTGCGTTGTAAAATTTGTGCAAGTTATTGAAACTTGGGAGAGGCATGTTGTGCATGAAAAAACTGAGAAATTATATGCACTGACCTCAAACTGTATACACTAGACTTTTCAGCCTGAATAAAGCGAATACCTAAACACTAGAGAAATGGTTCTCAACCTTTGTGAAATCATGTCACGGTGTTTTTTTTTAAGTCAATACCCTTAGCCGAAGAATTTTCCTCGTAAATCTTTACAGTATTTAAGATTTTATGCATGAATTAACATGTTCCTATGAAATTAAATATTAATAAATAATCTAGCATAATCGTAAAGAGTAATCATAGTTTGATTATGTGTGTAGGATTGTTGACAAATATATAAATATTGAAGACAAAGTGGTAACGTCGTCCCCTTGTAATTAAGTGATCCCGGGTTCGATAACCGGTAGAGGAACGGGGCAGATCCAGTTCTGATTAGTCTATTTGTGCATAAAATGGACTTAAAAAACGAAAACTCACAACTCAAATATGATATTGGGATTATCATAGTTGTCAACCAGAATCTTTCGCTGCTCAGTATAGTTGATTCGAGGGCACGGTATTGGGTCGCGGCCCGGCGGTTGAGAAACAATGCACTAGAGTACTTTACCATGTTGACTATTATATTTTGGACTAAAGTGCCTCCATATGCTGGCTTTTTTAAATAAAAGCAGTCAGGTAAATGGCCAAAACACGGCCTCTTTACACGATGTTGAAGCAAATTACAGCCGATAACTACATCAAAAAAACTTGATGAAGCGAAAAGAACGTTAAATCTTAACACATTGTTAAAACAATGTGCATATCGATACATTATTATATCAGCAAATTATAGGTTCAGATATGATACCGGCTGGGCTATCTTCCAGAGTCTAAATATAGCTCGTTGCAATGAAGCATTCACTGCACATACGCGAACAACAAACTGAAGCGACACGCTGCACGGTATTAAGAAAACGGCACAGTCCGAGAGACACGTAAGCGACAAGCGACACGTGCATCTTGCCGTGTCTCTTCGGTTCGAAAGGTTGCATTGATTACCGAGTGTTGGCTTCCAAGCGACACGTGTCTCGTGTCGCGTCTCTTCGGTGTGAATTCTCCCTTATAGGTAAGTACTTCCCTTTAAATAATCACTCACTCCGTAGATGAAAAATTGTGGATAAACCCCTGGCCATAAACATCAGTATGTATATTGTATTTTTTTATTTACTGACGTGAAGAAAAACAACATGCGCTCGAATTACCATTGTCACAAACTTTTATCATCGCCCGTGTCCTTGAGACTAAGCTCGTGCCACAAACATCCCAAGATAGAAACAAAAGACACTTCTTGAATAATTAGGTGGAAGCTAATCTCGACCCACATACAGATTTAGGTCTTCTTCTTCTTCTTCTTCTTTTATTGGCTCACATCGCCTTTAAGCGATTTCTAGCCAAAGTTGCTGAGTACCGGTTTTATTGTCTTTGATCTTGCTATTCACTTTCCTCAAGAAATTATATTCTCCATTAGTTATCGTTATGTGAAAATAATTTAATTGCTTTATCCTAGATATGCACTTTTGAGGAATCTAAGTGATTGTTAGTTAGGTTTTTGTACCTTTTGTAGTTCTCTTTTGTCGTTCTCAAGACATCTTACTGCCCTTTCTTCTTTCGTCCTAGGAAGAGTCCTCTGTTTCTCTCATTGTCACGATTTGCTCTATATATTAATATAGTGTGTTTGTATACACCCATCCTGCGATGATTGGAAGGGCGTCTGACTGCTACGTAAGACACGCGAGTTAGATTCCAGTGGTCTCCGGTGCAATTTTTTAAACTTTGTTTCTGCAGGAGCATGTCTGGTGTTCACCCGGACTGTATTAAATGGGTACCTGGGGGCAATTGTAGAGGGGTTAGGTCGGTCGTAGCGTGCTGTGCTACCACTCCGCCACGGAGTTCGGCAAGAAGGAGGGAGGGAGAAAGAAGGCAAGAGATGGAGAAAGACTGGAAGAAAGAAGGCGAGAGATGGAGAAACACATTAAGAAAATGAGAGAGGGGAAATAGAGAAAAGAAGAGAGACAGACAGAAAAACGGAAAGAAAATACAAGGAAGAAAGAACAAAAATCAAGGAGATTTACGAAATTTGGGGCCCTAGGCTAGCCTTTGTTTTGGGCCGCGACATTTTTATTATTATTACCAGGTTTGTTATCATGGTACTTCACTTCCACTAATTGCATGCTCTGTATTAACGACACTTGTAAACTTTAAAATATAGACACATCTGATTAGAAATTATTCATTAAACATTTGGATTTAACAAGAGAACACTCACCTAAAACCATTTCGTTCTGGCTTTCATCGCAACAAACTGATGAATGAGATACTCAAAGTCAATTTCGTGCAGGGCATCTGTATTCGCTGTGAAGGATGCCAAACTAGTAAGTTTGATATCCGACGCTGAATTTCTGAGGGCAGTTTTAATTCTTTTTAGAACACAGAACGACCGCTCTCCACTGGCATTTTAAAATAGAGTTATGATGTAAGATGTTATGTAAAACGCTTCAAATTCCTTTACTCTACCTTCTTTCATGAAATAGGCAACTAAAAGGAATTTACATGTTTTATTGTGCTAGTATCTCAATGTTAAGGAATTTTAATATCCTATGGTTTTTGTCACGTCTGCCCCTTTAGCGTCTCATTTTTGAACGGTCCCCCTGAGGATAGCCTAGTGGCAAATCCCCCCTGCTGAAAATAATACATCACGCCCGAACAAAGTTTTCTGTCGAAGCCACCGTGTTTAATCAATGTCCAAGTGACATTGAAAATCTGGAATTTCAAGTTCACCTTCAACTTTAATTTTGTTTACCGTCGTTCGTTGTTGGAAGTTACGTCATGCTGCTTCATGCTCTAATGATGTGGACACTAGATGTCGTCTTTCTTCAGGATGCGATTGGTTCCCTGTGGCTGTTTTATACTTAGAGCTTCATCTCTCCCTTGTATGGACAAAGAGTTACCAGTGTCCTTGGTGCATGTGAATTGGATGTTAATATGAAATACATGTGGATAATCTTTAATATACAATGAAAATAGCATTGGTTCACTTGCATAGTAGTAGAAGATTACTGTAGATATTATATAGGCCTAAGTACAGCCCGAATTTGTATGTACTAATTACATATTCTGTTCCTTTCTAGATACATACCTTGAACAGGAAAATGTCAACGAATTATGTAACTGACATGATTTTGCATAAGTTTTATGTTACATATTTTTACATGTCAACGAATTATGTAACTGACATGATGTTGCATAAGTTTTATGTTACATAATTTTACATATAAGCCAGGCTATTACATATTTTATATATTTCCTAATTTACTTTACATAAAAGATCATATTTAGGTATTTTTTTTCCTATCTTGATCCATTTTCCTACATTTTCGATCTCTGAAACATGATGAAGAAAATTTGTAGCTCGTGTAATGTCATATTTTCTAATCAATGCGAATGCTGGAGTTTCTCCCCTCCCCCCTGCAGGTTCCATATTGTCGTTTTGCTTTTAGGATTAGGCAAAGTACCATGAAACTTGGCATCGGTGGACAAGAAAACTACTTTACGTAGTGAGTTACACAACATATTTCCTTGTAGAAAAAGGACAAAATTAGATATGTATTTTTATTCGATTGTTCTTTCTGTAGACGCTTTTATTTTTTTTATTTTTTTTACAATTTGTTTAGAGAGTTACAAAGAGTTCTCTCTTACATATTTACATATGCTACAATAATTTGCGATGTGAAAAGTAATTAATAGCTCACAAAATTTGTTTCTTAAATATGTACAAGTTGCTGTGCTTTTTTTAGTTTATTTAATTTGATACAAATTTTAATTTGAACAATGTATGTCCTTAAAATTATGTTGAATATTTTCAAATAAAATAAATATGTAGCAGAATTCTTGAAATTGCTTGGATACCAGATTATTGTTAATATTACATATTCTTTGATACTACATATTTAGCTACATATCCTTTTGATAATACATATTTAGGTACAGTCTTGGACACAGCTGGCTTGTAACGACCCTATTGAAGAAGCAGTGAAGCAAGCCATCCATGTCTGACCACCAAGCGCCTTGTGACTAGACAACCCAAACAGCATTGCAATTTTGCGGCTTGTATACCAGTCACGGGTATACATCTCTGTAAATTGAGTAGTGATGCCAAAGAGAAATACGAGATGAAGATTGTCGATCGTAATGTCTCGTGTTCTCGACATGGAATAATACTCGGTCCACGTTACGTTCCATTATTTAATGTTGTTTGGGAATGAACCTGACGGACTAGGTTTATATTTTCAATCCTTGCATTACAGTAAATTCCATATTTTACAATTATATTAATGCTTTGAACGAAAAAAATGCCCAGAAAAACATCGAACACACGTTCACACCATTCTTCTCACACACATGCACGTGAAAACAAACACACAAAGCTAAGTTATAACTTCCAAGTGAATGTCCAAATAACAGTAAATGGAGAAGCACGATGTGCGAAAAAGGGATTTTTCACAGAAATAATGCGTCTATTTGTGACATACGTGGTTCCTATTAATAGACAATGAAACAATTATGAGAGAAATTAACATGCATTTTCGTCTTCAGGTGCTGAGGAAGGAAATAGACTGACTGGAAAAAAGAAAGCATGGTGCTATTGATAGGCTGTTGGTTAGCGTACAGAGCTTTCATCAGTGAGGTCTAGGTTCGATCCCCACCAAGGACATTTATTTTTATTCTTTTCTATTAGTGAAGAAGTATGTCATATTGTTTTCTAGGCATTTTGACGAAAGGATACGCATCAAATTTGTTCGTTTAATCTGTATTTTCATTCTTCTAATAAGTTCTCTATCGAAATGGGATATAGAGATTCTCTATCTAGGCGATGGATATCTTGTCAATGGTTACGTAGCTGCGATTCTCCAGTCCCTTACACCCACTTGTCTTATTTATTTACTTCATTTCATATCTAACGAAAACACACAGATATAGTTAGAACAAGAAACACACCTCGCGTCGAAGGTTCCAGACTCGAGTTCTGTTTTTTTTTTTTTTTGCGAGGGTGATTATTCTTGCGTGTTTGTTTCTCATCTTTGTCAAAAAAATATTCCTCATTATTGCCGTGATCAACCTAGGGAGAGACCAAAGCGACTGAAATAACAAAAGTACAGAAAATGCAAGACACATCTGCCTAGGCATGTTATACCTTGGGAATTAGCAATCTGAAAATTAACTTGCGTTTCAGTCGACTACTTGCGAAAGAGTTTCGTGTTGTCTCGTTTGGAGTGTTGGTTATCGTGTCGGACCAGCATGCGGCCAACCCGAGTTCGAGCCCAGCGGAAGGCAAGTTTTTTTTTGGTCTAATTTCATCCAACCTTATTTATAAAACTGAGGTTTCTGCAAAACCTTTTGAATTGCATGCCACTTCGTATGTTGGTAATCTGAAAGCATCAAAGATGAAAATTTGATGTTTCGAAGCGACGATGTATTTGTGTATGTGTTGAAAAAACGCAGTTATTTATTAACGAAAAACATGCAGCCACGTGATCATTGAGAACGCTTCCTAGTTGTCAGTGCTAATATGGCAGTAACCAGTGGCGTACGCAAGGGGGGGGTTACCGGGTTTAACCCCCCCCCTTGAACTTTTGAAATATTATGGAAAATGCTGTAGAAAAAATTAAAAATGGCTAATTTATCACAGTCAAAGATCTGCGACAGTAATAATAATAATAATTTGAATTATTATTCCCATGCAGCATGAAGAAAAACACAACAATCCAAACACAATTTAAGCGGCCGCAAAGTTCAATTTTGCAATTTGTTTTGCAAAAAGTCGCGCAGTGACTCTCGCGAGAATTGTGAAAATTCCTTGCTTCGTCGCAGTGTGCCGACCTTATTGCAAATATTCTTCCCGGTACTGATTTCACATCCCCTTGTGAACTCTCAAGTGATGCTGAGTCTACATCCACAGCATTAAATACTGTTGAAGAAGGGCTTTGTGAATCACCTAGAAGTGATAAATGTGTTGGAATGTCTATAAACTTACTTTTGAACGAAAACATAGACTCAGTGGAATTTAGCAACATGTATTCTCGCGCTTCATCATCATCCTGGGCGAGTTCCATAAGTAAAGGTAATGTAAATTCCCCCGTGCATATAGCACCGTGCCATGAAGGCACACGTAGTGGTGTGGTGGGCCCCAAAGATTCTCGATCTCGAACTAGTTTGCAGGTGATGTGATCAGCACCATGCTCCGGCAGCCTTCATCCCCCAGGGTTGCTCTCAGGTACCCATTGCTATGAAGCTGGGTGCGGAGACAAGGCTGGATAAATTCCAACCAATTCCGGGAATCGAACCCGGATATCCCACGAAGTAGTCAGACTAGACCAGCGTGGCTCCTTGAATGAGTTTCATATTTCAATAAATCTAATATATTTGCTTGTTTTTATGGATTTTCTTCACACTTAAAATGTCTCACTTATCATATACAAATAACCGTTGACTAGACAATCATTTTGTAACAAAGAAACAAAAAAATGTATTTTTGTTCTATTTCTTTCATAAATAGCAGCTGCATTAGTAGTAAATATTAGTAGTAATTAAACTAATTAATTAATTAATTATAAGAATTATTAATTAATTTATTATTAATTAATTAATTAATTAAAGTATAATAAAACAATGGTAATGTGAATTTGTAGAAAGTTTTCGAAATAACACCCCCCTTGATGAAATCCTGCGTACGCTACTGGCAGTAACTACAGTCTGTCAACACAAACCAACTTCCACGTTTCCCGTAAAATGATTACCTTTCCACGTTTCAAAATCATGAGTGCTGTCTAAAGCAATACTTTGATACTTGCGTTTGCATGTTCGAATCTAAAGTAATACGAAACTTTTTTCCCAACAAATGACATTCAAACCATTAATAACTGTTTGAAATGTGATACTGATATCATATATGGAAAGAATAAAAATGGAGAATTTCGCTTAATACAACTTATAAATAGGGAGCGGAAGTTGATGAACTGTCATCTTTTTTCTGACAATTCGGACACGATGCCCATTAAATATACACAATATTACACTTCATCTAGAACCCAAAAAAGGTAATTTTAAAGTGCATTTTTTTGCATTTGTTGCCATTTGTCAGGTTTTAGGTCATTTTCCCGGATTTTCGGCATTTACCCGTCATTTTTTGCAATATTCGGTATATTGTTTCATCATATTTTGTCACTTCTTTAATTTTGGTAATATTCTTGAATCTTTTCACCAAAGTATATATATCTCGCAGGATTGCAATTTACGAGCAAAAGAAATGCTGAACTGGTGACAGTCTTTGTTGTGTCGGGGGAAACCACCAGGTGCCCGTCTGGGGCAAACTCAGATTTAAGATCAGATAAGGAGAGGCTTGAAATACGATAGCTAGACCCCGTTTGCACTGAAAATCCTCGTTGCATATTTTAATTGAATGTGCATGTGCTATCATTTGGTGCCCTTTTTTTTTTAAAGCAATATTGCATTTTGTTTAATTTCATTTCAATTTTTAAACTGAAACTAACAAATTTGATGGTCATTTCTTGCATTTTACGTCATTTTTTCCCCATTTTTTAGGATATTCTATAGGTCATATACCTATATTTTTTAGGTCATCAACTTCCGCTCCCTACTTATAAATATATTAAATTATGTGGATACCTGATGTGAAACGTACGATGCACGATCAGAGAGCCTGAATGTTGCATTGAAAACTGCAGAGAACAATGACTGACTTATGAACAGTGAAAGGTTTTTCCATGCTCCAATGGGATTTTATTTATAACTATAAATAAACAAGGGAGAAGGACACAGGTTGGTATAATGAACTAAATTGTAATCTAAAAGTTTTAATTGAAGAAACAAAACACGTTCGCGGTTAAAAATAGAGCATTCAATTTCAGACACATTACACTAACTGAAAGAGAATTTTCAAAATTAATAGTATCCTCGTTCTTCACCTTTTTCTCAGTTGTGACACATGTCAATTTCCTCTATATTATCTGTATTCTCATTGGGACAAACACCCACATCCATGCCCGAACCGAGTATTGGTAATATCGCACGCTAGCCAACAATTCCAGAGGAAGAATTTGATACGAGGTTTAGTGGTTCCAAGTGGTTAAAATCCCACTTTAAACTATAGATCCAGTTTTCTTACTGTGCATAAAGTGGACTTAAAAAGAAGGAAAAAATCGAGGAAAAGCGCTTGAAGGTTTCGATGAGTTCCAAGTGCCTTGATGAGGCGAAGCTATTACATGATTTTCAAGTGGTCAAGTGGCCCCGTGGTAGCGGATAAGTTTCACGTACAGAAGGCTTTGAGTTCGATTCCCGTTCTATTGCCCTATGTTTTTTTTATATAACTCGAGCAACTAATTATTGCATTTTATTTAATAATTTATTTGAGTAAAAGTTAAATACATTTTTACTTTATTTTTGGGTGGAAATCTTTACTTTACTGTTTTAAATTTTATTTGTGAAAATTATTTTTTGCGATAGTTTTTTTCCACATATCTCATCATTTTACAAACATACTCAACAAAATGTTATGCCTGGCGAAAAGTATACATTTATTTCGAGAAAATGATCCAGAAATACATATAATACTATTCACAAGAAATTATCGTAATCGTTTGGAAAACAAAATTCAACAATTCGCACAGCAAATAAAATAAGAATGTTCGCAATAAATAAATTCAAATATTCAAAAATTCAAATAGTCGCTCGAGTTAAGAAAAAAAATTGAAAGCAATCAAAGGGGAATCGAACCCAGTATCTCCTGCGTGTCAAACTTACACGCTACCAGCCCACCACCTGGCCTTCTGCCAGTCGGACAATCTAATCGTCTTATCAGTAACGCTTGCTAAGTTTCTAATCTTTGAAGCGCTTGTAATTGTTGTTGTGTGTCACGCAGTTATGTTTACTGCAACATTTGAGCACACAATCCAAACATACGTAAATTTTATACACAGAAAACATGGGGTTTCGGCACATAATTACGGAGCATGCGCTCTCTCCAGGACTAGAAGGAACCTCGCAAAAGTTACTGAAGCTTGTCTTCGGTGCTGACAGTTGGCCCCGGAGTCACGTGGTCTATCTCGTTATCAGTCGACATGACCTTGAGCCTGCAGAACCAGCACACTGAAGTGAACGAAGGTATTTTACGTGATTTGTAACCTGGAAGAAAACATGCCACGCGTTACAACAGACAGAGGTTTGTCTTCAGCTTTGGGACAGACAAACCACACTAGGCATACAGACAGAGTATAATGTAAGATAAAAGGAAATTATTTCTCCGTCTCCTCACACTGACAACTTTATTGCCTTTTTTTGGAGGTATTTGGCCACAGAAACGGGATTATATTATTGAAGTCGTATCTCGTGTGATGGCTTGGTTCAGTATGCTGATCAGGTTTTCTGACAAAAGCAGGACGAGCTACCCAAGAACAGTAATTGTCTATCTTTTATATCTGCTTCCTTCATCATCCGGTATAAGGCAGACAAGCACATACCACACATATGTAAGAGAACTATTGCTAATTTGGTAACTTGTCTTGCAATTGAATTTCTGTCATGAACAGCTGCAAATAAACAAAGGCTTTCCTTTTAAAGGATTACACTGAATAATTGTTATTTGATTAGGATACTAAAATGACTTCAGTATTTACATGCAGTACACAAGAGATTCTAAACACACACTAAAACATACTACTGTTCGTTTCAACGTATCATTTCAACAATCAAGACACAAAATAAAGGGCATGCTCAAGAAAAATTATGTTTCTTTGATTATCAAGTGCATTACGTGGTTAACATCAAGTTTGGATTTGCCGGTTATCCAAATATTATTAATTTTGAAAATAGTCTTTCAGTTAGTGTAATGTGCCTGAAATTGAATGCTCTATTTTTAACCGCGAACGTGTTTTATTTCTTCAATTAAAACTTTTAGATTACAATTTAGTTCATCATACCAACCTGTGACCTTCTCCCTTGTTTATTTATAGTTATAAATAAAATCCCATTGGAGCATGGAAAAACCTTTCACTGTTCATAAGTCAGTCATTGTTCTCTGCAGTTTTCAATGCAACATTCAGGCTCTCTGATCGTGCATCGTACGTTTCACATCAGGTATCCACATAATTTAATATATTTATAAGTAGGGAGCGGAAGTTGATGACCTAAAAAATATAGGTATATGACCTATAGAATATCCTAAAAATGGGGAAAAAATGACGTAAAATGCAAGAAATGACCATCAAATTTGTTAGTTTCAGTTTAAAAATTGAAATGAAATTAAACAAAATGCAATATTGCTTTAAAAAAAAGGGCACCAAATGATAGCACATGCACATTCAATTAAAATATGCAACCAGGATTTTCAGTGCAAACGGGGTCTAGCTATCGTATTTCAAGCCTCTCCTTATCTGATCTTAAATCTGAGTTTGCCCCAGACGGGCACCTGGTGGTTTCCCCCGACACAACAAAGACTGTCACCAGTTCAGCATTTCTTTTGCTCGTAAATTGCAATCCTGCGAGATATATATACTTTGGTGAAAAGATTCAAGAATATTACCAAAATTAAAGAAGTGACAAAATATGATGAAACAATATACCGAATATTGCAAAAAATGACGGGTAAATGCCGAAAATCCGGGAAAATGACCTAAAACCTGACAAATGGCAACAAATGCAAAAAAATGCACTTTAAAATTACCTTTTTTGGGTTCTAGATGAAGTGTAATATTGTGTATATTTAATGGGCATCGTGTCCGAGATGTCAGAAAAAAGATGACAGTTCATCAACTTCCGCTCCCTATTTATAAGTTGTATTAAGCGAAATTCTCCATTTTTATTATTTCCATATATGATATCAGTATCACATTTCAAACAGTTATTAATGGTTTGAATGTCATTTGTTGGGAAAAAAGTTTCGTACACTCCAAACGAGACAACACGAAACTCTTTCGCAAGTAGTCGACTGAAACGCAAGTTAATTTTCAGATTGCTAATTCCCAAGGTATAACATGCCTAGGCAGATGTGTCTTGCATTTTCTGTACTTTTGTTATTTCAGTCGCTTTGGTCTCTCCCTAGGTTGATCACGGCAATAATGAGGAATATTTTTTTGACAAAGATGAGAAACAAACACGCAAGAATAATCACCCTCGCAAAAAAAAAAAAAACAGAACTCGAGTCTGGAACCTTCGACGCGAGGTGTGTTTCTTGTTCTAACTATATCTGTGTGTTTTCGTTAGATATGAAATGAAGTAAATAAATAAGACAAGTGGGTGTAAGGGACTGGAGAATCGCAGCTACGTAACCATTGACAAGATATCCATCGCCTAGATAGAGAATCTCTATATCCCATTTCGATAGAGAACTTATTAGAAGAATGAAAATACAGATTAAACGAACAAATTTGATGCGTATCCTTTCGTCAAAATGCCTAGAAAACAATATGACATACTTCTTCACTAATAGAAAAGAATAAAAATAAATGTCCTTGGTGGGGATCGAACCTAGACCTCACTGATGAAAGCTCTGTACGCTAACCAACAGCCTATCAATAGCACCATGCTTTCTTTTTTCCAGTCAGTCTATTTCCTTCCTCAGCACCTGAAGACGAAAATGCATGTTAATTTCTCTCATAATTGTTTCATTGTCTATTAATAGAAACCACGTATATCACAAATAGACGCATTCTTTCTGTGAAAAATCCCATGTTTCGCACATCGTGCTTCTTCATTTACTGTTATTTGGACATTCAGTGTGTTTGTTTTCACGTGCATGTGTGTGAAAAGAATGGTGTGAACGTGTGTTCGATGTTTTTCTGGGCATTATTTTCGTTCAAAGCATTAATATAATTGTAAAATATGGAATTTACTGTAATGCAAGGATTAAAAATATAAACCTAGTCCGTCAGGTTCATTCCCAAACAACATTAAATAATGGAACGTAACGTGGACCGAGTATTATTCCATGTCGAGAACACGAGACATTACGATCGACAATCTTCATCTCGTATTTCTCTTTGACATCACTACTCAATTTACAGAGATGTATACCCGTGACTGGTATACAAGCCGCAAAATTGCAATGCTGTTTGGGTTGTCTAGTCACAAGGCGCTTGGTGGTCAGACATGGATGGCTTGCTTCACTGCTTCTTCAATAGGGTCGTTACAAGCCAGCTGTGTCCAAGACTGTACATATCATATTCTTGTTACATATTTATGTACATAATTTGTACTTTGATATTACATAAAAATCCGGGATCTAGCTATAAGGGTCTGCGCTGGTAGAATTAACCACAAAATTTAACTGGCCGACTCTTTGTTTGTAAGCACGTGCATTACTCTCTGTGCTGTAGTTAGAATGAGAACTCAACATGGCGTCGGTAACCGCTTGGAATACGGACACAAAACTTAGCAAATTGTGTAGCAAAACCACGTTTAAGTTAAATATAATGAACTTACGTCTCTCTCCTATATTTTTTTTCACACATTTACGAAACATTAACTTTCTGTGAAATTCGAACGCGCCACTTTGCTGAATTTAACCCAAGTAATATGTTCCAGGGGTTTTCAAACATTTTGCTGTCGCGGTTCCCCTCAGGTGCCAAAATCTGGGAGCTCTGTGGAAAGTACTTTTCGTTTGAATGAAGTTGTATCAAGTGCTCCATTTAATTGTAGTCCTGTTTTTTTTTCTATTAACATGCTCAATGTAGAAAGCAATCACCAATGTTTTCATCTTCAAACTTTCTCTTCCAAAGTATAAAGCAAACCATTCTGATTGTGAGACATGTAGACACTGTTGCCAGAACTGTCCTTTCCTTATGTGTTCGGATATTGTTCAGGTTGTACGAAAGAACAAGCTTGTTATTAAATCATTCAAAGTTTCCTTTGAAGATCAACATGTATTGACATATATTTTATTAATAATATTAAACTTTCAGGAGAAACGAAATCTTTTTTAGAAGATGTGCCTCCTCTGCGACGCTTCGGCGCCTTCCCGGAGGGGGGGGGTTACCCTCAGTTAAATTAGTTCAATTCCTACGTACAGATGGCACAATATTTACATTCAAATCAATCTTCTAGTAATGTATTCGGAAAAGAAAGAAAAACAACGTTTCTGGGAAAATATTTTGACATAAAACACCTTGCCTGTTAGAGCTAGCTGTCTTAGACACAAATGTGAAATAGTGTGCACACCTCTAGCAAAGTTCTATATCGCCTACAAAAGAATGTGCTAATAAATCATGGATGACTTCAATTTAAGTCCGTAAAGTGGATCATTAAGATATCGAGTTCGTTGGATTGTTTCTATTTCGTATATGCCACGCTCGCTCATGTTCGCATTGGTATGCATTAGTTGTAGAGTGAAAAGATTCAAATAGCTGACGGTGTCAGAATAATTAGTGCGAAGGTAGTGGGGGGCTATTTTCTATGAGGCAGTCACATTTAGCATACACCTAATTAACGTACAAAAAGTGCATAGGCCTATTTCGGCTGTATGAGCATTCATTTATCTATTTTTCTTGTGACGAATGGTCTTTGGCGCCGTCACTGATTCAAATCCCAATTAAATAACTAATTTTAGTGACAAATAAAGCTGCCCTGGAGTAAAATTTGATAATCCACGCTATATTCAAAATTGAGTTAACATTAGATTCAGTTGCTGCACGTAAGTTGCTGTACGATAGTGAATGAAGTTCCTTCAGTAGCCGCTGACATCGGTAACATGTGAGTAACCCATAAGACACAATGTAATGGACTATCTTTCACCTGCGTTTTTCTCGGTTTCATACTTTTATGGGTTATCAAATTTTACTCCAGAGCCACTCAAATAATAGAAAATGTCACCTAAATAATAGAAAATGTTACCTGCGTTGATTTATAGTTGACGCTATAGTTATATAGGCTATCTACTGTATGTATATAAACAATGAAGCTACCCCCTGTACATTGAAACATTCCGTGAAGGTATATGAGGGAATATGGAGGTAAGACTCCACACACATTCCCAATCACGGCCATATTGAGGAAGCAATGTGATCAACACCATGCTCCGGCCGCCTTTACCTCCGGGGTTGCCCTAAGGAATCTGCTTAAGATAGAACCCGGGTCTCCTGCGTGGCAGTCAGACGTCGTACCGACTGGCTCACCCCATCTCAGTCTCTCTCTCATTAATATATATATATATATATATATATATATATATATTATATTCCCAAAATAAATGTCTAAACACAGCTGTGACGGTGACCCATAATGCTTCAGGGCTTCACGTGATGCCGCATCAACCGTGGGTCCTGGACACGCCATATGGTGTCGCAGATAATGTTGTAGCACTCTGTCCTTTGAACAAGATAAGCGGGATTTGCTATGTTCAACAGTTGTTGTTGTCACAGTACTAGTTTTCCCTTTCGATCATATTTACTTTCTCCTTTTGCTGTCGTTTTCTTCGTTTCTTAGAGGAGTGTTTGGTTTGCATTGTGTTAATGAAGTGGCTGGATTGAAAGCAACGACAAATATGAACCCATGATGGCTCTTGAAGAGATAACATGTGTTTATTCGCCTTTGTTCTTCCCGCTCGATAGTTCCGAGCTGTGAACAACTGAACGCCGGTGGGATTTCATTAGCAGGACGTCTTGACTAAAATATCCTATGTTCATTTTATTCTGGGCTAGCCCACGTGTCTAGGCATCGCAACTCCGTTAGTTTAAACTTTCGTATTTTCAATTCCCCATGGATCAATCGGCTTAGAACTATTATTATGAACTTGTGTCCATGGTGTTCATTTAGAGGAGTTGTATTTAAATGCCAATTATTATTGAAAACACACTTAATTCTCTTAAGGTATTTTAGGGGAAAGATACAGTATTTCGGTAATATGTAAAATAATGATCAAGTTAATAGTTTTACATGATTTTAGTTGTCAAGAAAATAGAAAACTCGTTCTGCCATCTATAAACAAAAAGTACACGCTTAATTTTTGTAAAGCGAGGGTGCCAAATTGTGTTCGAGACAATATTAGTGTGAAGTAGATTGTTGCTATTACTGTAAGGGTGTATTTTTTTTACAGTATAGGTACTTTATTGGTTCCCTAAGGAACTCGAAAAGTATCAAATTGAGGGTAAATGCACTTCTGATGCATTGACACACTTTAACATGTAATTTTGGTTTCATTGAAATGATCTGTGATCTTCTCGTAAAGTTATGCATTTTAATGCATCAGTGGCAGATTAAAATACCCTTTAATGCTTCAAAAGTGCATCGTTAGCAGTTTATGTACTATAATGTGTTGCTGGAGTTAATATATATGTTTCAATTGCCGCATTTTCGATTCTGTGTGCGCTATAGTCAAAGGGCAACTGGGAAATTGCCCGTGTCCCAGTGCACCAGTCCGGCTCTGCATGGATTCTACGTAGTAGCCTATAACCGCGTTTGTTACAACCTGTCCCCTTTCCCGCGCTAGGGAGCGCTCGACAGTTTCGGTGCCAATCAGAAACGAGGAAAAAATCGTCTGCTGGGCAGCGAGGAGCGAATGGAAGCCAGAAGAGAGGCGCTTACGTAGACGCTGTTGCGACGTTGCGTATTTTAATTGGCTGCCTGGCTTTGACTTTCCACAGCACCGAGAAAAGCCAGGGAGCAACTAGGGCGGGAACCGGGACAGGTTGTAACAAACGCGGTATAATACGAGTCGCCCGCGGAACGGCGGTTAGCGCGGCGGAAAGCAAGATCGCGTCTGCCGGCAAAGAGGATGCAATATCCGCGTAACTGGGGCCGCTAGCTATGTAATGAAAGAAGTTCGTACAATTACATTGACAGTTACAACTAAAATGAGTACGTACCTTGTTACACGAGGTGCTGGAAATGATGTCCCCCTGCATCCACACATTTACGGCATTTTTAAAGGAAACTCACTAACACGTGTCAGTTCCTCTTCCAAAATTGCTTCATTTTCCCCTTCTGATATTTTCTTTCAATTCTTCTAATGTATGGTTTCAGGTTTGAAAGCTTGGTAGCTCGCCACGCAGACGTCATGAAAATGTCTGTTTCTTGTGCTTCTTATCAAGAACAGACTCTGATTATCTTAATTTGTTCACAAGAATCCGAAACTGTCTCTGTGTGAAACAGGAACATCTGGGAATTCTGCTGCAAAACGTATTTTAACTTCCCTACAACAATTCGTAATGACGTAAGAGTCGTACATAAAAATGCTTTGTTTCAAATTGTGCGGATAGCGTGGCATTATTAGACACCATAAAAGCACCAGTAATACGTAAACTAAAACGAAACAATCTAAAACACTTGTTAACACTTTAACACTTCACAGACACGGGCAAACTGGACACCAGCTACCTATATCCTGTCCCAGCTATCTGTAGAGCAGGGCCGCGCATATCGGCAGAGGAGGATGAGGAAAATCGAGTGGTGAAAGCGCAGCGTTGCCAACCGAACGGTCACCTGACCGTACATGTCCGAACGTACGGTCCAGACCTTAGTCCGTACGCTAAATGCACGGCTTATCAAAATTTGCTCTTGCAGTTTTATCCCTAATATTTCCCTAAGAAATTCTTAAACCAATCGTACGGTTCTGGAGACAAAAATACGGTCCATTAGACGTAATGTCTAATGTCACAACACGTCCTATGGCTGCATTGTCTTGTTCACAAGCGAGACTGATATCTATCACCACCAGGCTATCATTGGTCTCTCACTTGTTACAGCAAGTGAACATGTCGAAGATCAACCACCATTCATGCCAACTGACGGGAAAGTTTTCTTAGCTTTGCTCTCTCAGAGCAAGTACACGTTTCATAAAAAATGCAGCTTGTCCCAATTAATTTGCACAGCACTTATGTAAGTGTTGCATATCTCCCCCTTCGATAATACCCTTAAACTTTCTTTTCTTCATATAATGGATTAAATATGGTGCACTTAGGGTGTAAAATTTTTACATATATTTTGGAAAATTATATAGGCCCTAAATGTTGAATTTTATGTTATTTGAAGGGAAAAAATGCCCCCAAAAAATCTCGATGGCGCAACCTGCGCCATAATACCCCCCCCTTCTCCTCCCCCCGTGGACACCTGGCAAAGACAGTTTACTTTCCCTTGATACGAAGGTTTTAGGATAGTGCGGGGACAAAAGTGGCACAAAGTGAGGGGCAACTGCCCCTCCTAATTGCTGCCACTGTTAAGAGTTACAATCAAGAAATTCAAAAGAAAAGTTATTATAATTTTGAAATAAGGGTTCACTACCTGCATGTTTGGCCTTGGAGAGGAAAAAGGAAGAGGTAGTATAGAATACATATTGATTAGTAGATGGTGGATTATTTTGTTTTTAAACACTGAAATAAATCATTTTCTGTCGTCTATTCGAATCGTTTAGCTCATATTCTAAAATATTCTACAAAATCTTTTCTTGAAATTAAGAGACCTATCCAAAAAACGATTACTAGACTTTCTTTCGCATTTAAAATTCTCGATGTAACTCCCGTGTACTATTACTATTATGCATTGTTATTACTATTATGTATCATCATGCATAATAGAGACCGTCAAATACAAGCTTCCCCAAATTTCCCTCGTTTGAAATATTTCCCCTTCAGCTCAAATTAGATGAAATGGGAAATAGAAACAGTAACTCCCGTTTTGTACTGATAAACCATTAAGCGAAATGGAAATACAAGGGGTCGTGGAGTGGGAGGAGGAGGTGCCACTCTGTGGCACCGTCTGTTGTAGTTTCTTCAAGTGTTAACCATCATTCTGTGACAAAGCTGGTTAAGAAGTTGATCGCGATTCGCCAGTCGATCAGGGTGTGATTATGGTCAGATCTTGAGTTACAACTTCAATTTCGTTAATTGTTTGAGTTTGTATTGAAGTCCACTTTATTCACACAAAGGCTAATCGGGACTGGACCTGCAGTTTAAATGTCCCTTCACCGTGTATATAACCCGTGACCCTTTGATTACAAGGCAACACCGTTACCACAACGCCATCCAGGAGACCAACTACGATAAAAGCTTGTGAAAACAGCCTTCAGAACAATAGCAAAGACACGTAGAAAAGTACAGCTATCTAGCAGAAACGTATCTAAAAATATGTTTCGGGGGGGGGGGGGGTCTGAACCAAGTGTCACAGGAATAACAATAAAATAATTATATTAAATCAAATTAATACTAATTACAATACATAAATTAATATTATATTATTATTACACGAATTGGTAAAGGACTGTATAAGAATATAGATATAACAGCGCAAGTTCATTACGTAGCTTACCTGTAGTTAAGATCGGAATTATTTACATAAAAACAAGTGCCCTGGCAATGAATTAATGTCAAATAGATGAATAATTGAATATTTATCGAATAACAAAAATGATGTTACATGTAGTTGGAGAAAAGTAAGTTTCTGATTAATATTTTATGCATATTATTTTGAGTAATAGTGTACATAAATCTTCCTCGTAATGTCATTCAAAGCCGTATGATCCCAATATAATCCTTGTCTTACAGTAAGTTCAGAGGAAATTATATAACAACGGCTAAAGGAATAAATTTTTCATTATTTAATTTTAATACTTGATAAATCTTTCGGGGAGGGTCCGGACCCCCCCCCCCCCCAAATACGTCCTTGCTATGTAGGTACTAAAATGCAATTACAGGAAGTTTGTAACATCTAAAATGACTTATATTTAGAAGATTTTTGTGGAAATTCAAAGAAATTAAAAAAAAAAAAATAAAAGAAAGAGAGAGAGAGAGAGAGATTACTTCCCAAGTTAGAAACTTCAAAACACTGTCTGCCAAGATCCACAGTAATCGGTAGTTTTCTGAGAAACATCGCATCTTCTTTGAAAGACTCGGTGATTGCGTAAACATGTTATCGGCCGCTTTGCCATCTGAGCTCGACTTTGTGTTGTTTACGGTCGCTTGCTTATCGCTGGTGGAGAAGCCGTCGGTACACACCTTTCTATCCCGGGAGGCCAGAAAGCGCCGAGAGTACACAGTAACAGAATGAATCCTGCGGCACGCACTTGCGTAAGGGAAATACAGGAAGTGCGTGTATCGCCATTGACAACGCTCTTGTCCCTCTGTTGGCGTTTCGTAGGTTGTCTCTGGGACGGAACTTTGAAATCGAGTCGGTAAACAAACATCTTCGAAAGGAAACGAAGGTTGTTTGTTTGATTTTTTAAGTCCACTTTATGCACAGATAGGCTAATCGGGACTGGACTAAAGTGGGCTCCGAACCACTATGTGCCACCACCGGAACACCCTTGATTACAAGGCGACGAGGTTACCATCACGCTATGGGAGAGACCTCAAGGTAGTTTGGGATTGTAGTTTCACCTATTTTGTAGCAGTTTTGTCTCTTTTCTGCCTTTTTCGGTGAGCGCAACGCTGAGAATGAATGATGATTAGATGAAATTTAATGATGGGACAGTTGCAAAATACTCCGAATTGATTCAAACACGGAATATATGAATAGATATTTGTGTTTTACATGAATTACTTGGGATGTAAGAGGGTGACCCTTTCTGAAGACAAGCATATTTCAACCCTTCTTTATTTTAGTACACCCTGGACAGCATTTTGCAGACTAAAGAGGCTCTGACGTCTAGGTTGCACTGCGTGGAAGAGAAGTGGACATTTGGGTGTCCTCGGAAATTAGGTTGTAATACTGATCATGAATTAATTTCGAAATGTAAGAAAAGCCATTGGGGGGTGGGGGGGATTACACCCAAATAACCCTTCGAGTTTAGGTGTGGCGTGGATTTGACTGTTACATATTTCCGTTGTCTTAATTCTACCACTTACAGTTGCATCAATTGCAACGTTGCATATTTGCATCCTGCAATTTTGTGTGTTGTTACGAAATCTCCTTCAAGTTCAATATAAAGACCACTCAATAATCGGAAGCAAAATTAATGATGATTGGTTCGCAAAATGCTCGTTACTTGCAAAATCATCAATGCTATATGACCTTGGGTTGCCAATGGTAAGGGGAATAGGATGATTGACTTCCGGTGTTCCTCTTACGTGACTTCCTCGTCGTTTCGATTGATAGTCTTGTAATTGGAGTTGTGCGTTCCAAAACATCTTGTTTACGTCACAGCAATTAGGAGAAGTGATTTATGCAAAGAATCACGTAAAATGTGTCTCCTTCCGCTGATTTCAATTCTGTACGCAAACTGTACGATGGTTAAGTCTGCTTTGTGCACAGAAAGGCTAATCGAGACTGGACCTCAGAGGCGTGCATGTAACCGGTGTTACCGCAGGTAACAGCAAAATGTAAAGAAATTAAAACGTTTTTTTTTTATATAAAATAACAACATTGTTAAATAAGTTAACCGACAGCGTTGCAGTTGAATGTATATTGCAGAGGACATTTTTTCTGCAGCCGACAAAAGCGAAGAGACAGGCTGTTCCGCTACCCTCAAGAGGCAATAGCAGTGGCGTGGCGTGACTTTTTAAAAAGTGTTACCGGCTATCAATACGACAATTCTGCCTGCTAGACGTTATTACACCCCCCCCCCCTTTCGGTAAAGAAAACATGTCTTCGGATATTTGTTCATTTCGTTCTTGTTTTGCAATGAGCACAGTGATTTAGCCACAAACACTCCTAGAAAGAACTACCACTCATGAGACAGTTACCACGAAAATCCAATGAATGGTGATAGACCCTTGTCAATTCTTCATCTGTCTCCGTTTCTTTGCAACGAGCTGCGAAGGGGAAGAACCACACTTTAACCGGGCCAGTTTGACGTTTGTGTGGTGAGCACTGAGCATACGACAGAACTCCGCCCCTTCGTGGAAGGGCAACCCAGGCCGCGTCCGAATCGGCTGCAGATGTCACCTAGAGCACCGTTCCATCCGGGGACTCAGCCAACCTCCGTTGTCCGAATTCGCGGCAGACGTGGAGTCGGAGGGGAGAGCAGAGAGGAGCGACAGATGCACGCTTGAACTCGCTGTGACGCTGCGCTTGGCAGCCATATTCTAACTTTCACTTTGTAAAGACAACATTTACTGATTAGAGGATGTAAAACTCAGTTATACTTTAACATTTTTTCGATAATACTGAATGCAGAAAAAATGTAAATGATGAAATAGCGTGTTACATTTTTAATATGAGTAGTAAATAGGTGGAAATCATTGTCACGTTTGTTTGGCGTCTGCCTTCTGCTTCCGTGCGATGCGCCTGCGCCCCAGAGCGCGGTGGGTGAAGTTCGAGCTGACACCTGGCGGGAAAAGTGACAACCGTACTACAAGGGAACATGCAGATTCGGACGACTTGGACGTGACTTCGACGGTACGCGAGAGCAACGGGAGAGAACGGGACGGAGCGCTTGCCAATCCGGACACGGCCCCAGCTGTACGTACTACTGTTGCCAACTTAGTATTTTGGAACAAGGTTTGTCCAAATCACGAATCACACCAAGGAACTATATTTTCGTCTATTTCCTTACTGGTCTCAGTTGTAGTTTAATCCAGCCTTGGCTTTGCAGTCTACTCTGGTTGCTTCACAGAAATTGTATTCCTATTTTAGGCGGGATTTAGCTCTTTTCTGTCAATCCGATGTGACAACACTGGCTGCTCCGGAGGGTCTGAACGGCAACAGAGCCCCTTAACAGGCATATGAATAATACACCAAAGTCCTTCCCCGCTCTTTCCTTGCATTGGCGCCCTCTTCTCCCTTGTTGCCTCTTCAGGGTAGCGGAACGGCCTCCCTCTTCGCTTCTGTCGGCTGCAGGAAAAATGTCCTAGGCAATATCTACTCGACGGCAACGGTGTTCATTAACGTATTTAACAATGTTGTCATTTTATTGAAACAACTTATTAATTCTTTACATTTTGCTGTTACCTGCGGTAACACCGGCTACATGCACGCCACGCCTCTGCAATAGAGGAAAGGAACAGCGGGGAAACATTTGGAGGCAAGTGTGCTAGGGGGTTATTCATATGCCTGTTTAGGGTCCCTGTTGCCGCTGCGGCCTACCGGATCAGCAAGTGTTGTCACATTGGATTTCCAGAAAAGAGCTAAATCCCGCCTAAAACGGGGATACTATTTCTCTGAAGCAACAAGAGGTAGACTGCAAAGCCAAAGCTTGATTTAACTACAGCTGAGACCGTTTAGTAATAGACGAAAAGATAAGTACTTGATGCGATTCGTGATTTGGACAAACCTTGCTCCAAAAAACTAAGTTGGCAACAGTAGAACGTACATCTGGACTTCCCTTCCACCGCTATTGGTGAGCCCAACTTTAGAGTTCAGTATGGGGCTTATGGGGACAGTGTTGCCGCATGGTGCGCAGTGGAAGAAGGCTCCGGCGTGCATCGAACTTCTGCTGTAGTACACGCCGCAACAAAAGTTAGTGATTAACGGAACGGGTACTGTTCAATACAAGAATACAAATCCTTTCGCCATGATTTGATGGGAAGCTGTTCTTTCATGCGGCTGTGGTACAGAGTAATGACGGTCCATGGAGGGAGATTTGCAAATAACTGTTCCCGAATATACTTGTCATACGTCTTGCTGTCCATTTCATCGTGTACGTTGGCCGTGTTTTTTCCCTTTAAGTCCACTTTTTGCACAGATAGGCTAATCGGGACTGGACCTACAGTTTAAACTGGGATCCGAACCACTATATGCCTCCAAAGGGTATCAAATCAGGACGTTACCACTGTGCCATCGGGGAGGCCTGTTTCACGTTTATCGGCACACTGTCTTGTTTGGGACAAAACAGTGTTCATTACCGGCATGCACCAAAGCAAATCTCTCCCCCCCCGACCTGTAAGTGCTCGCAAACAACTCGTAAGGCCGCACAGAAAGTCTTGTTGTGTCTTTATTGTTTTGTCCCTCTATTCGTTTTGCACAGCAGCAGCTCGACAGTCATAGGCGGGTCTAGATTATTTTTTTCTGGGACGTGCACAGAATATGGTGTAAGCATTACGTAATATTGGAAATATAATGTCCAGATTTGCAACTTATTCGACACATCAAAAAGTGCCCTTATATCAGTGTTGTGCCCAGTGTTTTCGAAGGGGGAGGGGGGTAGTACGTATACTTTTTAGTAGCTGGTCCTCATATGCCATCTTCTCCTGCTGTTGACCCTCTTCTTTTAGGAATACTTATCCAAGGGGGAGTTATGACCAGCATATACGCCCATTGGACACGTCACGTCATTCACATCAATATAATTGCAAGGGTTTGTTCTAGGTGTAATTTGTGGTCAGATGAACTAATCGGAACTGAGCCTTCAATGTATAATTCATCCTAGAATGTACCTCCACCAGGAAACTGAACCCAGAGTCCTTCGATTATAAGGGGATAGCATTAGCAGAATTTCCGTCGTCGCATTATAATCAAGTGATCCAGGGTTCGATACCTGCTGGAGGCACATAGTACTTCGTATCTCACATAAAACTCTAGGTCCAGTCCCAACTAACCTATCTGCGCATAAAATTGGACTTAAAACTCAATCAATCAATTATTAGTAGAGGTGTGAAATAAAAGGAGTTCTATTGTATTTTTACTCATATGAAGGATAATTACAGAAAGGAGACTGACATTCTTTTAACTATCTAGGAAAAATGGCTCGATCATTTTTTTTATCTTTTAATATAACGCTCTAAATACTTTTCATAATACTTAGTCATCATTTTGGGAGGGGCAAGTGAACCTCCTCCCGAAAAATCCGGCAATGTATTATATACAATGTGCCTGGGAAGTTTCGCCGCACATCGCCTCGTATTAAAGTTATATTCGAAGTCGTTGGATTTTGCGTACCTCTTGACGTTTTTTCTGCTCGTTTGGTGTTGCAAGAGGACCTTTAATCGCTTCGCTATTAATTTTGTAAATAGTTTTGAACGAAATTCCAGTCGTTTCAGCATTTTCGCTTGCAGTCCAACTAACACTTTTACCGGGATTTTTATGCTTGAAGTATATTTATATTTATTACAATTTGTCTCTCTTTACTTGTAAGACTCTGGACACTTTTATGCTTCATAATACCACCCCTTGCCATTTTGCTGTTGTAGAATAATTATAATGATAAATTCCTTCAAGAAATATCCAAAATGAGAAAGCGCGTACGCAAACAACAAACCACTTGACCCCCGACAGGAGCCGCCGAACTTTTGCCTGGCCATTCCCCGCCCCCTTCCCTCTCCCAACACGTGTTTGCAGCAAGTGGCAACCGTCGGACGGCTGTTAGTTTTAACTCCCCAAATGGCGGTAAACACAAGAAAGGAAAACGTCTTTTTTTGATGGTCCGAATTGCAAAAGAAGGTGTAAACCATCAAAGCCTTACATTTCCTCTGGTTTTTGCTTATTTATTATTTTCTCTTCGAATGATAACGACTTTTGTTTCTGACAGAAACACACTTGTTTAGGGGTGGTGATCTCAAAAGTAAAAGCCCATAAAGGCCCATACTGAACTCTTAACTTGGGCTCCACTATAGAGGAGGGGAATTCTGTCGCCTGCTCACCGCAGAAACATCAAACTGACCCGAATGTGTGGTTCTTCTTCCCCTTTCCACCTCTTTGCAAAGAAACAGAGATGGTTGACAAGGCTCGACTACTATTCACTGGATTTTCGCGGTAACTCTCTCATGAGTGGTAGTTCTTTCTACGAGTGATTGTGGCTCAATAAATCATTGAGCGGATTGAAAAAAAAAATCCAGATCAAAGGCATGTTTTTTGGGGGGGACGGTAGGGTGGAGATGATAACGTCTGATGGCCGGTAACACTTTTAAAAAAGTCACGCCACGCAACTGCTGGACCTACAGTTTAAAGTGGGATCTGAACCACTATGTTCCTTCACCGTGTGTCGAACCCGGAACCCCTTAATTACGAGGCGACGAAATTACCACTTAGCCATCAAAGAGACCACACCACACTGCACTGCACGCTGGGGTGATGCACTATCAGGGTTTAATGTGTATTAGGGATGAAGGAAACCCCCTCCCCCATTCTGATTGCAATGAGTAGCTATGCCCCAGTTCCTACTCCCATCTCCCTGTCCAATTTTACAATTTATACTCAATTTCAGAACGGCTACGGCAATTCAATAAGTTCGCGTGTTGTTATTTTCTTAATAGTGCCGGGTTGAAGGGAGTACATGGATCAATTGCCCTGTTGGTCACTACGCCATACCACCACTCTTTTTGCCCGCCAGTAAAATATTGACTTGGGCCAAGACTCGGAAAAGGTGAATTCGAAAGGAAATGGCTCAGCAAATGCAGGATGAAGAAAGCCATACTGGTGGTGGATATTCGCGACTTCCGAGTGCCGAAGGCGGAAGGCTGCCGGGGAAGGGGAAGGGGATGTCACGTTCTCTCGGTGCACCTGGAAGCTCGGCCATCTGGCGCTTGAGACGAACCCATTGTTGATCTTCCTGGGAAGGGACGGCGCGTGCAGGAGCGCAGGAAGAAGGCTTCGATCGACCATCCATGTCGTCTTGGGCGACGCGCTCGGAATGAGCAAGGAGAGCGAGTGGGGGCGGCGGAGATCAAAGGGGAGCTTTCTTAATCAGGGGGAAGGTTCTGCAGACGCGAGATATCCTCTGGCTTCCAGGATACGTGTATAACTCTTACCGGAGGGATTTTTTTTTGGAAGGGGGGGGAATATAGGCGTAACTTGGCGTGGGCAAGGGGTTATACTTGCCCCCCCCATATTTTCGAGTTTATTAAAATTTACAAGTTAGGGGACCTGAAGAACAAAATAATAAAGAGTAGCTAATATTTGTGATTTCGCAAACGTCACAGTTATTTAGCAAATAATCCTGGACGCTGTTTTTATGGGATGGGAAACTTTTTGAGTCTCTTCCCTCAAAATTAGGCCCAGTTTAATTCTGCCCCCTCAAAATTAGGCCCCAAGTTTAATTCTGCCCCCTTAAAATTAGGCCCAGTTTAATTCTGTCCCCTCACAATCACGCCCAGTTTATTTCTGCCCCCTCAAAATTAGTCCCACTTTAATTCTGCCCCTTCAAAATTAGACCCACTTTAATTCTGCCCCCTCAAAATCAGGCCCAGTTTAATTCTTCCCACTCGAAATTAGACCCACTTTAATTCTTCCCACTCGAAATGTAGACCCAGTTTAATTCTGCCCCCTCAAAATTAGGTCTAGTTTGATTCTGTCCCCTCAAAGTTAGGTCCCAAGTTACGCCCATGGGGGGGGGAGGGGGATGGCTATTCGGGGCAAAATTCTGATTAAATTTCCTAAAATGTTATGAAAATTTCGGCTACAGAGCAAGGTGAACTCAGTAGATTGTAGTCACGCCCAGTTTAATTCTGCCCCCTCAAAATTAGTCCCACTTTAATTCTGCCCCTTCAAAATTAGACCCACTTTAATTCTGCCCCCTCAAAATCAGGCCCAGTTTAATTCTTCCCACTCGAAATTAGACCCACTTTAATTCTTCCCACTCGAAATGTAGACCCAGTTTAATTCTGCCCCCTCAAAATTAGGTCTAGTTTGATTCTGTCCCCTCAAAGTTAGGTCCCAAGTTACGCCCATGGGGGGGGGGAGGGGGATGGCTATTCGGGGCAAAATTCTGATTAAATTTCCTAAAATGTTATGAAAATTTCGGCTACAGAGCAAGGTGAACTCAGTAGATTGTAGTCATGGTATAATTCCATGAAATTTTAAACGGGTCTGTTTATTCATCTATTCTCAATGTAAAATTTAGAAAAACTGGAGTACAAACTTGGTACAATTTGCTTTAGCACCACTTCTCATCTAAGGTTATTGTGGTTAAATCTACGGACGAAAGTGTAATTTGAACCAATGGGCAGTAGTCATGCATTGAGAATCGAACGCGGTGCCTCTTGATAACAAGATTTATCCACTATACAGTCGGGAAGGCTAGAAGGAATGAAACGAAAAATGATACCTGACATACAAGCAAATAAGAGCCTTGATGGTGAGAAACATTATCTGCATTCTTATCCCGATTGTCGTTATTAGATTATTTAACGACAAAGCTCGTAGTGTTAGCGATTAGGGATGACTGAAGAGTCCGTGTGACGGATATCCATATTTCCAGTATTCGTTTTAAAGACGAATTTTGTCCATATTATCCGGATGCAGGGGTGCCCACAGGGGGGGAGGATTATGGCGCAGACTGCGCCATCGAGATTTTTGGGGGGATTTTTTTCCCTTCAAATAATATAAAATTCAACATTTATACTATATATTTTCTAAAATATATATGTAAAACTAAATATATAGCTTAAATGCTCCATATTTAATCCATTACATGAAGAAAAGAAAGTATTTTGGAGCAAGGGTGTCCACAAGTGGGTTTTTGGACGCAAGTTGATGATGGAAACTTGACGTGAACAATATAGTGTTGGACACAAATTGCATTACGTTATGAATTAACCATTGAGCTATTTAAATAGCAATCTGCAGACTTTCAAGGGAATTGTAATGGTTATAATATGTATCGGGACGGGGGGAGACAATATCCAACTATTACATATTAGGCCTTACTTAAATTGACACGTGTATTCTTGGGGGGGGGTTGAGAATTAAACGTTAGGGGAACAATATCCAACTCTTAGATTATGGCGGATATTTTAGTTAGGGGGGATTGAGCATTAAATTGAGGGGGGTATTAATTAATTAAATTCTTGTGTATTACTATTGTCTTAGACTGTTGTGGAAATTCTGGTGTGGGGACTGATAATTACTTGTTTTGGAGGATGCAATATCCACTCTTCAATAACCAATAAGCCTAAGATTGGTATGGAAATTTTGGTGCGACGATTGAGTATTAAATTTTAGGGAGGAGATAATGTATTATATCTTAGATTGTCAAGGGATTTCTGCAATGGGGGAGAGTTCGAATATTATATTTTCAGGACTATATTTAGTGATATGGTATCCACACGTTTTTGGCACGCCGAAATTGCGAGAAGAGAAGCTGAAAAAGAGTAAATATCGCGGGAACGTAAGAAAGTATTGGTACCCCATTAAAATAATAATCTTGAAAGCCTGCAAAGAAATTGATGTAAAACTTTTCTTGCTTGCTTCGCTCGCAATAATGTGTTTCACAAATGCTGGTTTGGCATTTTGCTGATATGAATGTGACGTTTTCTACTTTAGCTGCAAAACAAGACATGTACGATATTCTCGATGTTGATTAATAACATCACTTCTTGAAATATGATGTTTAGTGTAGTGTATAGCTTAATTTAAAGCAGATTCATAATTTGAATTATATACTACTATTCCCAAACAGAGGGGGCGAATTCTTTGAAGGAGAAACCGTATTATATTCTCCCCCTGAGCTTAAGAATTTCCGTCACACGGCTGCAGCATGTTTTTGGTTTCCCCAGGTTGAATTTTCTATCTTAAGTTGTGTAACAATTTGTGTTAAATACTCAAATTGTGGGTTTTATAAATGTTATTCTCCACTCACAAACACTGTTTAAATACATATTTATATAATTCATTACATTTAACCAATCAGTGTGCTAGCTTACCGTTATTTCGAAAATGGAACAATTAAGAAAATATGGACAGTTTAACATGATATTGTATTCAAATAAACATCAATTATTACGAATTCATCCTAACTATTTTGGGGGGATTGTGATGAACGATTTTGATGGGGAAGGGGGTATTGCATCTACGGTCTTCCTGCTTAGGGAAGAGGGGCAGATCAAGTATAGTGTTCAGTCAAGCTAAGAAAAAAGTTACTTTTAGTAGACACGCTGTCGTAATTAAATACTTTATGCGGATTATGACATGATTTGGGGGGGCGTATTTCATGATTTTGTGGGGGAATGCGCCATTGGCCTTCGGGGGGGGGGATGGGCACCCCTGTCCGGATGCTATGTGGATATTTGGATTAGCCGGATAAATAAATAGCTGATATCCGGATTTGACGTGGATATGCGTTCTACAAGTATTATTTAATCTAGATCTGTATTAAGGATAGTGATTAACCATCCTGTAAAAATTCGTTCTTTGAAATAGATTTTATACCCAGAGTATATTCAGTGCAGCCCTTCAGCTGCAAGGGGTCGCCAAAATGTGCATAAGATATTCACAAACGTACGACTTTAAGTGCATTTTTAATACTATTCGTCAACAGATGTCACTGCTAGAAAGAAAATTATAGTGGGTTAGTGAGTTGTGCATTTTGTTCAAGTACAACCAAAAATATATACTTGTGATGATGGATATCACTTAGGTATAGCTTTGGTTGTAGAACTAGATTCCTTGTAGCTATAATAGAGGTTAAAAGGGAAGAAGTCAATATCCCTCTGTCTTTGTTCCTATAGCTCCATACATCAGTTGGCGAAGAAGGGAGATGCGTTATAACCCCTCGTTCACAATGAATTAACCCAAGTACATGAAGAAAATAGTCAAATAAGCTATAAACCTCCTTTTATGACTAAACTTTGTTTTCTTGGTACAAAAGTTTCTCCATATATTTCTCAACTGCTGAAGTAGGCGGCTTATTCTGGTAATATCAGTAACTTCGATTGGATAACATTGGAGGAATATTTGGGGAGGGGCAGTCTCATATTATACCACTAATAGCATATAACATGAAGGAAGAAACCTAGTTTAATTCCCATTTTTGTGAACTGGAGCAGTAAGAATAGCAGGTGGCTTGGAAGGGCGCTGTCTACTAGCCCCTGTCTCTCAAGTATTCTACTTGGAATTCGGGTTACCAAAGTGTTAAACACGATTAGGGATGGACGATATAAAAAAATTGATATCGCGATATATCGTCACAGACGATACGATACGATATTCTTTTCCGTATCGTAGTATCTGCGATATATCGTCTCCACGATATATATATTGCCAAATATCGTGACGATATATCGCTGACACGATATATATATCGCTAGAATATCGCCAAAACAATATAGTATATCGCCAACATGATATATATCGTGACGATATATCGCCGACACGATATATATCGATAAAATATCGTGACGATACATCGTCTAGTTGATATCGTCTGGACACTATTTTTTTAAATATCGCGATATATCGTCTGGACGATATATCACCCAACACTATTTGTTGTAGAGAAAAGTTCAAAATTTGAAGCAGGAGCTTAATTGTGACTATCGCATGAAATCAACCACTTTTTAAACAAGCAAAAAGGTAACCTGTCTTGATTGGTGATTGTCCCTGGTTCCAGCTGGGTAGGGCTTCAACCCGCGGAGTCCCTTCTGCTACCCTCGCCCGCCAGCCCCAGCGCAGTCATTGTGAGCCCAGAGACGCTGTCACCTTCCCGGCAGTCTTCTCCTGCGAGACAAGTGCCCAACGGCGCCGCGACGCGCCGAGGATCAACTCAGGGGTAAGAGCAGCATGCGACAAGGATGTAGATTGCATTTGTTTTCAGTTTGCCTTTAGTACAAGTAGCTTTCAGTTGTGTTCCTTTGTTTGTCGAAGTAGGTTAGGTTTCCTCCACTACTAGGACAAACATACCTCGCCTCCTAAGATGTAGTTACACCCTCCGCCTCCGTCCTTAAGAATGCGGTATTCTGTGTGAATTGCTGATAAGCAAATGATATACAAGTATTCAAAATGATTGTACTCACGGTCAACACACTACTGTAATAATTTCATATAGTTCTTTAGTGTCTAAATCTTTTACATTGTTTTGCAACACTAATCACATAATTCACAATTTTGCCAACCACAATCAGTGAAACTTCAGTTGTCAGATAAATTTCCAGAAACTTATATTTTGAAAGTTTGTTTTAATCCCACTATTTTCACTCAAATTGGCCAATCAGATCTAGATCTACAACACGACACCTGTGGGCAGCAATAAATCATTTAACAAATAGGTTCCAAATACGGTTATCTCATTGAAATTTGTATCAATATTACAAATATATTATTCACTTCTGTTCATGTGTATGCCAGCTGGATCAAATTCATTTATATTCTTTCATTTAAAAAAATAGAAACTCTTTAAATCTCTTCCGTTAACATTTCTCCTTCATTTATTTTTGTCATGTGTAATTTTTCATTAAAGACACACTGATTTTTAATATATTAATCCCTTTAATTAGAATATCTTCCTTGATGGCAGGATATTAAGAACTACATCATGCTATAAGTATTCCAACACCACCGCATATATAATGGAACTCATCGTACTTCATTAGGAAATACAGACACTGGCGTTTTGAGAAAAACAATATTTTCAAATAAAAGCAGTGAAGAACTTGGGAAAATGAGACTGGTAAATGAAAACTTCCCTTTAAAATGGCCCCTGGTTGCCATTTTTGAGAGTAGAAAGCTCTAAATATACGAAATATCTTATTGTGTATAGTCCCTCTGGCAAGCAGCTATGTCCTATCCACCTTCACAATTCCAGCCCATCCTGCGTACGCCAGTGTCCACAGATTTCAAATTTTATAAAACGGTATAACAACGACTCTCTCATTTGCTTTGTAGCAATTCAAGTGTGTTGAATTCTTAAGATCACAGTACATAATTTCACCTGTGGAGTACAACTTGTAGATTACCTAACCATAGACATTGTAAGCATTGGAATGGACTTCAGTATTAAATTAATACAAACTGAAAACATAGACGGATAGCAATGCGTTGGCTATAACAGTATATATTGCACCTATTTCTCGTAATAAAGGTATTACAATACGTTAGGTTACTGACCTTGTAATAGGTATAGACCATAAAGTTTTACCTCTCCCGGCACTCGGTGGTCCGTCGTCTGCTGAAAGTCCTTACGTGAATGCTTTCACCCACCGACAGGAGCGCTGGGGACAGCACGTGCTTTGGTCTCTGCCAGTCAGTGCTCGACGTTCACTTTGAGAGAGGAATTTGAACACTTGGCTACCACATTCACAGCGGAGGGGAAGGGAAGGCAACATACACACAGGGACCGAGTATTTCAGACACAAAATGAACCTGTAAGGGCTTGAATAGCTAAGTGATATCTTTCCTTGCCCCTTCGAAGTACTCCTGAAGAACAGCAAGGCCAGCCATAATATTTGCACGAAACATACGTTTAGAGCAACAACAGACCACTTACTGGCGGGAACTGTACCAAAATAAACTTTCTGGCTTGTAATAGGTGGTATGGTCAATCATAAGATAAACCAGCCAGAGAGGTACCCCCATTTGCACGATGATGAACATTATGCTCTAGGCGAACATTATATTAATCCTCAAAAGAAAATAAACCAAGGGTGTACACTAGCTACAGATAAACGCACTAACACGAAATTAACGTTAGCTGTTTCGTGAAATTAATTTGTTCACGAATTTTCCGTTTGGAATCTTGCTGGTGGTATAACCTCGGATGTACTGACGATACTGTGGACAGTTTATGTTTAGCGTGATAAAGTTCCCAAAACAAAGTTTACAAAATATCTAACACTGAATGCTATTATGTAATTACCATTGTACGTACCTTAAGCAATGATATACACAAGTTTGATTGATAAGTTCGTTTTTTCATGTATCTAATACAAGCACGTTAGACCTGTTTCGGTTCCAGAACCCATACAATTAATGATAATACGTCATTAAATCTGAAACATTCTACATGTAACCATATCACATAAGATATACAAAGTATAAATGTAATTTAAGGAAATAGTTTATGCTTTAATTTTTATATATAAAAAAAGAATACTTGTTTGGGTTGTGAACTTTTGTTAGTAGGCATGATGAGCTGTAGTTAGATTTTTAAATACCTTTGTTTTGTATATGGAAAATATTTCCATGATAGATAATGTTTATTACCAGTACGTGATGTGATTGTTGGTTCATGCCATTATACATTTGTTTAGATATCTTTCACTTTGTATTTAGTATCTTGTAGCATATATGGATAGCATTATAACTTATGTAATGAGTAACTCTTGTTCGAATTTGCTTTTTATGAATGGAATTATGTAGTATTTATACTTGTCCGTAACCAGTCCATGTTCAATGTAGATGTATTTCAACTGTGTGCAGTGGCGGCGATTAAGAAGTCGTGGAGGTAGTTGCCACCCCACGTTTTGCCCCCGCGTCTACCAAGAAATGGAAACTCCCTCCCAGTTTTGGCACCCAGTCGCCTCTGCTTACTATGTGATATATTCGCCCTCTATCTTACAGTGATACGGAGTAGTATCTCTATTTTTAAAATTACTATTTGTTTCTGAAGAAATAGTGTTTATTTATCTTTGTTCATAAATGTTCATCTTTGTTTCATATGAGTTATATTGGTTTGTTGTTTTATTATGTCAAGTGTTGACTACTTGGAAAGGTTTAATTCAACAAAACACTAAAATGCTGACAAAGGCAAAATTTATTGTAAAATAAGACACCATAAACGTCTTAAAATGTCTATAAATGTCTTATTTTACAATAAATGTTGCCTTTGTCAGCATTTTAGTGTTTTATTGAACTTGGAAACAAGGCTTAATAGTGTTTCATTGTTTAATTCAATGTGATTCATCATTGATCAGATAATATGTTGAATGTTATCTTTATACCTACGATATCTTAAATTGTGTGTATACATGTAATAAGATAATACATTTTATATTTTTTATTCCTTTTCATCATTAATTAGATAGGCTATTTATTTTTTGTCTTCGGAAACACATTTGTGCGTATGTGTGCATGTGTGCGCGCTTTCCAAGAATAATCCTTATCTGTAAAATACAGCAAATGAAGTGTACTACGAATCTTATATCAAAGAATGCTTGTAAGTCTGCATTGATATTGCACTAAGAATATTCTCCAAGTCACTTCTCTCCCTATCTTAATCGCAACGATGATGATTGATGAACGGACAAAATATATGATAACTCAAACATCAAGAAATGTCATTCTAAGCGAGTACTCTCTGTGACAACCACTACACCACGGTGGCCTAAGATCCTGGCACGGGTCCTTTCATTTTTTGTCTTGTGGTCATTTTTGTTCTTCTTCTTCGAAATTAACTTTAACTAAGAGGTTTAAGGCATAAGTTAAAGAACCAATAAACAAGACGCAAATACGAACACAACCATAGAATTTAATTCAAGTTGTTCCATTTTGTGGTGAGATTTTAGCATTATTTTTCTTTACCTTCTCCACAGCTTCTCGCCGCCGGCGTTGCTTCCACCTGTACTGTACCAGGGCCATGGACAGCGCTCGCATTCTCTGCCGGGGGTCCCTCCTGCTCTCAAGAGGCGGCCCAGTCGGTTTGAGAACCAGAGACCCGAGGATTGGAAGAGACTTGGAAGGTAAGTACATGCTTACATTCAGTTTACCAATATAAAGCTTGCAAAGGGTGAAATGGCATTACATGCGAGAATAAAATATTACCCCACGAAGTTCAGTAGCTACATATAACACCCGAAATAAACAGCTTCACCAGGCTAACAGTTCAAGAAGTCCCGAACAGATGGCAATTAAAATATCACTACCCAGCATGATTTTTGCGGCAAAGCATGTCATAAGTGATTTTAAGGAAATAAGGTCTCCTGATTTTAGAAATGTCATTTGTTTGTTTGTATCACGTCTAGTTTTCGTGTTAATTGCCATTTACTGTCTGCAAGTGTGTCATTGTGGCTCGGTGCTGCTTTGCAATAACGGTGAAAGAAACGTAAGGCCCTTCCATTCGGGATAGGGATGGTTTGGCGCGATCCCCAGGATGCTACTTTTGCCTGTGTAAAACAGCTGGATTTAATAAGGAATACAGGGACAGTATTGTGTACCTGAATTTAAAGTCAGCGATGAGACCCGTTCCTCATGGACCAGAAATTCCAATACCTTCACCTATTACCAGTTTACCTGACTCTGAAGCTTCCTCAAATTCCGAAAACAAGCAAGTTGATACCCACCAGCCAAAGAAGCAGTAAGCCCAGAATTGTTGATACGAGACCTCGGTCTCACGAAGGAAAAAAGTGAACTGCTAGGGTCACGATTGAAATAAAAATCTTCTTGTGCCTGGAACTACCTTTTCTTGGTATAGACATAGAGATAAAGAGTTCAGGAAATATTTCAAGAAGGAAGATGATCTGACTTACTGCTGTGGCATTCCAGGACTGATAGAACAGCTGGGGAGTGAAGATTACAAGCTGGAAGATTGGAGACTGTTTGTGGATTCCTCTAAAAGAAGCTTAAACGCTGTACTACTTCATAACGGCAACATTATAGCTTCGATACCTTTGGCACATTCCTTTTAACTAAAAGAAAATTACATCACAATGCAAACTGTTTTGGACAAAATCAAATATCATGAGCACAGGTGGGATGTGTATAGTGACTTGAATGTTTTTGGTATTCTATTAGGACAACAAGCAGGCTACACTAAATTCCCTTGTCATTTATGTGAATGGGACAGCAGAGCTAGGGACACACACTGGTCTACACCTACCTGGCCCAAGAGACAAGTGTTGACACCGGGTGTAAAAAAATGTTACAAATGCTGCCTTAGTTGACCCACAAAAAGTTATTTTGCCACCGCTACACATCAAGCTGGGAATCATGAAGCAGTTTGTTAAGGCCTTGGACAAAATAGCCCCTGTTTTCAGTACATTGCAAGCAAGTTTCCACATTTATCAGATGCAAAGGTCAAGGAAGGCATTTTTGATGGGCCACAAATTAGAAAGCTTCTGAAAGACCGAAACTTTGAACAGACGATGAATGCCGTTGAACTTGCTGCATGGATTTCAATGGGGGACGTCATGACGAAGGAAATGTAAAGGATGAACAGTGCGAAACAATAGTCAAAACGATGTTGGATCGCATGAAACAGTTGGGGTGTAGAATGAGCCTGAAACTGCACTGCCTTCATTCTCATCTCGATCACTTCCCGGAAAATCTTGGGGCTGTTAGTGAAGAGATGGGAGAGAGGTTTCACCAAGACATCAAGGAGGCAGAAAGAAGATACCAGGGGAGGTGGGATGTACCAATGATGGCCGACTACTGTTGGTGTTTGAAAAGAGATGGCAAACATGCAGCAGTCAGACGCTGGGCAGCCAAGCGGTCATTCCAAGGGGACATCTAGGACTGTTCACATTGACATGAGTACAATTTTCCCCTGCAATAGCATTTTCTGGTGTTGTTTTACATATAAATTGCCTTCTTTGTGAATTCTTTGCTAACACTTTCTTGCTAGAGCACAGAAATCACGAATGGCACGTATGTATATCAGCATCTACATGAATCAAGAGACCCTGGTTCGACCTCAGGTACTGGCACTTTATCGATGAAACTTATGTTAATTTGGCGCGTATTAAAAAAAATAGTGGAATACATATGTTGTGGACTGTTTGAAAATATCATTATGTTTCTCTGTAAATATTTCCAAATCTATATTCAATTTTGTCAGTACATTTTATTATTATATGCAATATATATGTAATTTTGGTGTACCTATTGCGAGAAAACGTTAATTGATACGTAGAAACGGGCAACTGATTCGTGCTCAGCTACCCAAAATTAGTTAAGATCACCTATCACACCCCTTGCCGCAAAAAATAAATTTCAAAATGCTGGGTAGTGATTCAATAACCTACCAAATGATATGAAAGCAGGAATTATGACAAGGTTCAAAAGCAAATTGAAAAAAAAAAACCTATTATTAAATCAGGAATATTATAGCGTAGTAAATATTTAAATTGTAAATTATAGAAATTTTGTAATTATATTTTTTGTCTGAACTGTACTGAATCCTCCATTGGTGTATATGGTTTATATAGAGTAATAACATTATAATTCAAAATTCAAAGATTAACGGTCCAGATTTTCTTTTAATTCTTCTACAAACAGAAAGTATTGTCTGTGAGATGTAACTCCTTGTTTTAGCCAACTCATCACTCAACCGGTAAACACATCAGCTTGAAACATTTCGGCAGGAAGAGAACTAGTTATGCCACACACACACACACACACACACTAACTCACCGAGGCTCCACAGCCCTTTGAGGGACTTTTCTTTGGATGACACGTGGACAGTGCAACGGATCCCATTGCCTCTGTTTTTCTGGCTTTCGAAATCGGAGTACGATAGCTTTTCTTTTCATTTGGCTCTCCAACTGTCCTCACGGTGTTGGGTCAATACCGAAATTATGGATCTCCCCACGGGAGCGCTCGCACAAAATAGGCGAGAAGAACGCTATTTGGCTAAGCGGGAGCTCTCTCACACACTATAGCTTGGATAAATTGATTACAGTGCGTGATTTTGAATCTACAACTAACGTCGCATGAACTGTGCAATATATAAGAATTATTTGGTAAATTAGAACACACAATCCAAGTCATGCTTGGATTTTGCACATTTTCTTTTCAACTCGAAGGTTGAGTTGATTTCATATTCTACTTAACATATGGCAAGCTATGGAAGGAAACTTTCAAAGCTTATGGGTTTAGCTCAAAATACTTGTATATAATGATACAATAAAATTAATGAAAGTGCTCATCCTGTAGTAATATTGACGATTTTTTTCTTATTTTGCAATTTTAAAACCTTTAGAAAAGGACCTCCCCTGCATTTTAGGTGTACTGCAAAATTAACGGGTGTGAATTTTATTTGTTAGGATGTCATTTTTAATTATGTTCTCGGGTGTAAAGTATAGTGTTTAGCAGGTTCTAGTACCGTACAGAAACTCTCAATGTCCCCTCTTATCCAACCTGAAGATTCTAGGGTCGAGTTCCTGAATGATAATGGCAGTTCTTTTATTTCCTTCTGCTTTGTAAATGAATGAAATACGAAATTGTTATATATATATATATGTTCAAACAAATGTTCTCATAATCAGCCCGATTATGTCGGCGTTTATAGCCGTCTACTTATCCTGGCTGGTAAGCCGAGAACACTTGTTTGAATTATGTCGGCAGGAAAGCTATAATTCCTATTTGCTATTATATCTTTTTCATTATGTTATTGTCTATTTAAAATTCTAAATGTCTACGACTTGCTTCATTCAGTTGTTTCCTATATTTTTTATATTTATAGTATGTTAGTAAAACTGTATAATTTATCTGGCCCAAGAAGCTCTGTTAGAAGAAATATATATATATATATATAAGTGAAAGAGGAGAGAGGAAACACTCACCAGACGCAGAAAAACTTCAAATTTTCGTGACGGTGTCACATCTTCAGGAGTAGAAAAAGAAAGACTTGTGAATCCTGAAGATGTGACGCACCGTTACGAAAATTTAAGTTTTTCTGCGTCTGGTGAGTGTTTCCTCTCTCCTCTTTCACTTTTTACTTTCACTTTTTATTTAGGCCTTGTGGCCCTCCTTCCGTTTATATATATATATATATATATATATATACCCCCTACTTCAAATAAAAATAAACGTCAGTTTCTGCAAAGGTTCCAACAAATATCATCCCCAACCAAACAGTTTCACTTCAAGCGTGTAAACAACCTTCGTCTATGTGAGTCCAACGCCATTCGTCGTAAGGACATCCATTTGGAATGTAAATCTCCTCGCAAAAGCGACAAGTTCAGTCTTTAATACGATGAATCTCACTTGGGACATGCAAAGCGACATATGCTCATCTTCCACATGGCGTAGTACAGTCATGGGCATTTCTGGAGCGTAACAACCTCATTGCTCTTTAAAAGGTTCGTTACTGCCCAGATATGTCCGTGACTGTACAAAAGTGCGATTCTGCTGACACAGCCATTCGCCATTTGCGATCGGAGTCTTTAACTGGAGTCGTGCAACATTCGACTGTCGCATTTTATCTGCTACTGCCGCATGCGGCATCACTCTTCCTTCTGTCGCGAGGCAAAACAAACAGAATCAACCTGTACCACATCTGACGCACGCTCGCATGTCTCATATCGTTATGTTGTATCACTAGTTGAAAAGTTTCAAGCGTGCGTCAGAGTCGCATGCTATACGTTGTCTAAATCAGGGTTTCTGATCTCAGCTCTCCTGAGCCTGCTGCCCGGTAAATTCATTTTTTTTTAAAAGTTAATGCCCTGATTCCAACAATTTTACTCGTAAATAGCTTTCTAATTTTTAACTTTATACGTTATACTTGAAATTTAATATTAATAAATAAATTATGGCATAATCGTAGAGAGTATTCTTTTGATTGTCTAGGTTTATATTAGTCGACAACAACTGGATCTAATAGAATCCTTTAGTTTTTCTCCGCCCTATATCATTAAATTAATTTGGTAAGTTCTGATTTTCATTGGCATGTTCTATTTCGGACACAGGTATTTCCCCGATGGCGCAGTAGCGTCGTCGTCTTGTAATCAAGGGGTCCCGGGTTCGATACCCGGTGGAGGCACATAGTGGTTCGGATTCCACTTTAAACTGTTGTTCCAGTCCTGATTAACCTTACTGTGTACAAAGTGGACTTAAACCATCAACACAAACCATTTCGGACACAGATAAATTCCAATTAATCAGAATCGTTCCACTCAGTATATTGGTTAAAGAAGGTTGCTGCGCAAACTAAATTGGCCGTGTTGTCCGTCCGTCAACCTCCAAATTTTGAGGCTGGAAGCAACGCGGCCCCTGTTAGTAGATCGTCTGAACGCTCACCACCAGTGGGGACGATTAGGGAGGGAGGCAGGTGCCCCCACTTTCGCCCCGGCACTAAACCTTATCTAGCAAGGTAAAGCAGCCTGTCTTTGCCCCCAGTTTTGGAAGCCAATCGCCGCCAGCTCACCACCACTGTCACGAAAGCATTCTCTGTTTCCAGGTGGTTGCCAGCTGTGGCTGCAAGTCACACAATTGACGCCAGGTCCCGGTCGTCGAGAAACACTGGATTAGACCGCTGTACATGTTCAAATGCATTTTTGTAAATATGTTAGTATCACCAAGAATGACTTATTTCCTTTCTTCCACAGGGATGCCCTGACGACCGCGCTTTCGGCACTCTACGGAAAACTGTTGGTGGTCATGGGTATCGCCTTCCCAATGGCCGAGGTCATTTCCACTCACATCCCGCCTTCGTACTACGAGGTAAGTAACCTTTATGCTTGCTTGCTCTTCTTATGTACTTGCAGGTTCTTTTTTCTGCTGGAGAATCGGCAGACTAGTCTCCAGAGAGTTCAATTAACTAGCTCTACTGTCGTTCTAGCATAGCATCTCCGCTTTGCCTTCTACAAAATTATAGTGCGTGTGGAATTTTCAGTTCGGTGGAACAATCGTCTACTATACTGATCGCAAGCCTAACTGGCGGCTGATCTACTTTCTGCCACATAGCTCTCTATCTGTCCACCAATCGTCTTTGGGGGTGTGTGCTTCGATGAGTGTCAACAACCTCAGTTGCGAACTAAAAGCTGTAGGGGTAACGTCGCTCTCCCGTTACATCGTTGCCAAGCGTACGTCAGTTTTTGTCGGTTGTTTTTATTGGCTTGTTTGTGTAGTGTTTCGATGTTTTGTGTACTAATTCTTCGTGCTTTGTGTAGTATTGTACAACTTTTATCCAGTAACTGCGCTGATCAACTGCCTCTTTCTCTCTCCCCCGTTTTACAGTACGTTTGGCAACATGCTGTATATCCGATGCTCGTTTCTTTCGTCCCGCCAGGAACTTTCGGTGCCTTGTGACTCGGAAATGCCCGATGTCAGTCGAAGATAATTCAACTGATCGTTGATTCGTTGTTTCCCAACCGCCTTTTGGAATTACGAGGGGTATAGAAAACTGCATAGCTGTATTCTGTTATGCTCTCTTCAATCCACTCTATATCTTTCTCTGTCTACCTTCGTTCTGTGTTTGTCTTCTCTCTCTCTCTCTGTATGACTGTACCTCTTTCTCTATCACTTCCTCCTTTATTTCTTTCCGTGCTTTTCCTGTTTGTCTTTCCTTCTTCCTATCTTTCTTTCTTTTGTCTAACTTTTTCACACTCTTTCTCCTCTATCGCTATGTTTTTCTCTCTCTTGGTCACTTTCTACATTATTTTTTTTTTCATCACTGCTTCTCTCTCCCGCTCCCTTTCTTTCTCGTCTTCTACTTTCCATTCTCCCTTTTTTGCCTCTTATCTCTTTGGAAAAACATGTAAATTCTCGATTGTTCTAATACGAAGACGGTTGATTTTCTTTATTTTACTTCGCTTTTTGTGCCACTTTTGGCTAATCTACGAGGATGGGAATGAGTGATGACGTGATGAAATTGATGAATGGACACTCACAAACATCCATACCGAGGCCAGGACCGCTGGCGTTGTAGTGCGATGTGCTAACCACTCCGCCACAAGGTCCGGCTAATACGAAGATGGAAACTACTCATAATTTCTATGCGAGGGTAAGGTACCCAAAGGCAACCTCACTTCCACATAGTAAATCCTAGTAACTGCAATATTGCAAGGCTACAAGGCTCTTGCGTCTGAACCTACGGCTTGCATCTGAATCCTCCGTAGGGCTGTGTTGTCGTCTTGTGTTTGTACTTCTGTGTGCTGAGTCCTTTACAGCCTCAGCTTTGAATAGGTAAGGCTATTTTGGTTCTCAGAGACAGTATAGTTTCATCTCGTGTTAAGCAATGAGCGAATGGCTCAGTTTTCAAAAATTCAACAGAGATATTAATTTCTTATTGAAGGTCCGTGGACAATATTATTGTAGTTAAGGGGCTTGTCCCCGTATTGCTTGACGAGCAAATATGGCCTATGTGCTGATCAATCAATCTTAATGTGTACAAGAAATATACTTAATTGCATACTGAATATGTACAATTGTTGTCTCTTATACCTTGCATGTGTATAATAAATTAATATTTTATCTGGCAGTGAAAGTCATTTTCTAGTATGTCTTTATCTAGAAGGATCTTCTTTAAAATAATGTCACTTGAACAAGAAGATAAAATGTATCTTTCCGTAATTTTATGACGAAGTAAATGCAAAGTGAAAAACTCATTTTTCTCTTTAAATGAAAATTGATACAGCTCTCGGTATTCCTTCTTACCATTTCTGACAGGTCGTTGTCTGTTATCTGGACTTTTATTTTCCGCTTGTCTGTGTTGCACGAAACCAATCCGAAGCTCGCTTTTAGACGGATGCAACCGAACCGCGTACGTCGCACCCCTTTTCAAGTCTCCTGCACGCACCCGAACACACACACACACTCTATCTTCTTCTTTTTTTATGTTTCCGGAAGTGGGAAATGCTTCCATTCGGTTGGAGGGGGAAGGGAGTCATTTTTGGGGGGTGGGAGAGGGGTGAACTGTCATGTGACGGCTAAATCGACGCTACAGTTGTAAAGCACATCTCTCTCCTTCTCCACGGGATTGTACAATCTAATTCGGCCAATTTGAAAACACAGTGGGAGCCTGCCTTATCTCTCGCACCTCGGGACATAACGACTTCCCCAAATGGGGGAAAGAATCAAGCTTTATCGCTGCATTGCGGTGGAATGACAGGGTGTTTACGTCTGGTAGGGGTAGGGGACGGAAAAAAGGGCCGAATATCCTATTCTAAAGAACATTTGCGAGGCTTGGACATGTTTATGTCTAAGAAAAAATCAAGTACTGAACTTCCCTGCACTGCTAGACTTTTGTAGCATTCTCAGACAGTAAAGAAAATTGATCATAAATAGTAATCAGCACGGGTGTCGGAGCCGGGGGGGGGGGGTACATGTGAGTGCCTGTCCCTCCTAGTCATCCAAAATTGTTCTGATATAAGTGTGGGGCTTTGGTGTATTGTACACTATGTCGCCACCACCTCCAGTAATACAAAGGTAGGGTATGATATTTTTTCCCAATCTTTTCATGTAACCGACGTTCTTTATTTTTTAAGGGAACTCGGCAGTAGGAGGGGACGGGGGCTGAGACTTACAGATCTGAAAATTTGATATATTCTAAAATTGGAGCGCCCCCCCCCACCCCCAAATTCTAATTTAAAGCGATATAAGTTACATCAACTCTTCAAACCGTCTGTTTATGGCAGTGAAATAATCGAGCATCAGCAATCCCCCCTTTTTTTGTTTTGATATAATCGTAGTATTAACAACAGATATGAAGTTTGGCGAGTTGCTGAACTGTGAATAATAATTAATCGATACCTATGAGTAACAGAAATAATAATTAATTAACAATTACTATTCTTATTGTAAACTAATAATAATAATATATTATTTAATGACAATTTATTATTTTTATTATTACACCCTAGGCACACTCTTGTATTCTACCAACCGTTTTTTTTTTAAATTTTTTCACATCTTGGTAAAAAAACTTTGACAGGGTGATTTATTCTCGCACAAAATATCAGTTTTTGAAATTTTGAAAATTCATGGATTTTAGTTTTTAGAGGCGATTTTTTTTTCTGTAGGTTAATCTCCTGGAGTACTCAGTAATATATAAAGGTATTTTTTCAGTCGGCTATTAAACTAAAAATGAATTTTCGATTATTTTTTTCTGATTTGAAATTAACTATGCCAAGTTTCCAGATGGGTCGAAACCCCCATCGCGGTGCCTATGGTGTCATTTTGACCAAAGAACAGCTGCAGTTTTATGTGGTATGGTGGAATTTTGTAGGGCTCCAAAGAGAAAAAAGCATAACTGTTAATTTCGTTACAATTCGTTGCAAGAAGTGAGTGAGTACAGTTACTGCATGCTACCAAAGATTAGTAGCGCCCATTATTTCGAATAGGAGCACACTTTACACCCTCAAAAATTATTGCTTCCCGTCGCTTGTTTTGAATCTCCACCCTCTGCTTCCAGAGAAAAACTGGAAAGCTAAAAGCATCCGCTCTAATACACTTGCAGGGGGAATTAAGAGCGTTCTAAATTCACGCGGAAGAGGTTCTCTAACGGGAGGACTTAGTCTCTTTGCCTAATTGGAAAGCCAAAAAGTAGATCTTCATTAATCCTCCACAACTGGTCTTATGTAGGCACATTGTGAATCTCGCGCAGACTGTGGATCCCGGGTACGAAGCAATATTCTCAGAACGTATGTTAACGACATTAAATTGATGATAATGCTATCAGCAAGAAGAAACGTGAGAATATCGGATAACAAAAATGCAACGAAAACTAAACATGGTGCTTCAGGTTGACAACTGGGTCGACTTTCTCAATTTTTCTTGTGTCTCCATATCTTATTTTTCTGGTCTTGTTTCTCTGTCTTTGTTACGTCTGGGCTTCTTTTCTGTGTCTTCGTTACGTATCCGGTCTTGTTCTTTCCCCGTCTTAGCCACGTAGATTGACTTCGTTACGTATCTGATCTTGTTTTTTTCCCTGTCTTAGCCACGTATCTTAACTTAGTTACGTATCCGAGCTTGTTTTTTTTTTTTCTCGTTGCATATCTTTCCATCTTCTCTTACATTTGGACCGTCAATTATCTTGTCTTTCCTTTCTCCTTACGTGTATTGTACTGCCTTGTCTTTCCTAAAAAACCTAATATTCTCTGTTTCCTGCAGCCTTTCCTAGCCTTCTTCCCCATTTGCACGTTTCTGAAGAATATATGCTGTATATTGAGCACGTCTTCCTTACACTTTAGCGGTAGGTCCTTGCTCTTTATCCGTTGCTTTTATGACTGGCTCTAAATCTCCTCCTCTGTCTATCATGTTTCCTGGGTATTTTATAGTTCTGTATCCCCGGTTTCGGTTTCCAATCCCTGCCTGAGCATGGGCTTTATTTGTGTCCCCCTTCATCGACTCCATCATATCATCACTCATTCTCATCTTCGAGATTAGTCAAAAGTGGTAAAAATGCGATGAAAAATAAACCAAATCAAATCAATAAATGATGAATTGATGATGTGGGTGATGGGATAAACATAAAGGCATATTCAATCTGGATTTGAACCTTGAACCCCAAACAGACGCGATGAGGAGATGTTACGCGGCGCGCTACAGTATCACGTGATCAATTTTTATATAGAGGTGATCACCCTCAAACATGCACAATACAGGGCATGTAATGATGTATCGCGCAATATTTTTTTTACAATGCGTTAAATGTGTTCGGTAATCGTCTCTGTATGTACTAACACTTGAAACTAAACGCAATGTAAACATTGATCGCGTCGCATCCCGCATTGCGCCCACTCGGGGAATCCTTTATGCTAACCACTACCTCACAGATGCTGCAGATTTTGTAATATCGATGTCGGTTATTGGTATATTGATCTTTGTATGAAGCAAACTGTTGTTCTTGAAGTTTTGTAATGGTAAATAGTTCAGTAACAGGATTGAACTATTGCAAACGCCGTAAACAATAATATTGCCGTGCAAGCAATTTGACTTTTTTTTTCTTGTTGCAGGGTTTCTACCTCTACCTGTACTTCGGCAGTATGATCTTCCTTTTGTACATGTATGCAACACTGCTTCGAGAACGGGCTTCGAACTCAGTCATCAATTCTTTCAGTAAGTACTGTCTTTCTAATCTCTGTCAAGAAAGAAGAGTTAATGTCTTGGCGATTAGCCAAAAGTGTCAGATAAGAGATGCTACACAACAAAAGTAATGAAATATCAATAATCTGAATAAAAAATTGAAAAAGAAACAGCACTTCAAATTACCTGAAAAGTAGTAACTTCATTTATGAAATGTCAGTTCACTGTATACTTTACTTTTAAAACCAATAAGTAATGGTAGTCAAAAGATTTGGGGCGTTATAGGGTATTTCTTGGGCTTAAGCCCCTTAACTTTCTTAAAAATAAGTCACAGAACCAGTGGCGTCGGGCGCGGTTCGCTTACGAGTATTCACAATAATGTTTTTGTACTGAATGCAATTTTACTCCTCTCCCTTGTAACTTCATCTTCAATTGAAAAAGTGAGAATAACAATTCAATTTATTTTCAACAATTTCCCCCAAAATTCACGCTATATTTGAAGTAATACACCAAATTGTCCCTCTCCCCTTAAAATCGGCTAGGTTTAGAGAATTCTCGCTAAAGTTTGCAACTATGTAGCACAGATATTTTCGAGTCCCCCTAGACATGCCTTGTATATGCTGTACTCTGGTGCCGAATGTAAAAAGTATTTCTGCTTGCATCAGTGTTCGCGCAGCGAAGTGAACATCTTCGGGGTATAGTGACCAAAAGCCCCTTAGCTGTCAGCTCTATGCAACACGCACAGCAATTGTGTTCAACGCACTCTGTGGAACACCGTGGGAGTCAGTGTTACAAACTATCTAGAGAAGTTATCCGACGTGAAAGAAGTCGTGTCAGAGTAAATTGTGTGCATATAAGGTGCGTTGCAAAATGATAAGAACGGTACCGCAGATAGCGAAATGGGGAAAACAAAAAGCAAACGGAAAATAAAAACGATGGCCACGGACACAGATAGACGTGTGTATTATACGAAAGCAGTTACTGTTCGCGCAGACGGGTATATGTACGAGCAAGTACGAAAACATGACACATGAGGTCGGCCGAGTGTTGCAAAATGATAAGAACGGAGCCAGGTAACGTCTTTCCCGTGACACCAGAGGCAGCGAATGAACACGTCTCAGCACGCACCAACGGCAGACAGTTGTTAACAGTGATTTGCCCAGGAAAGGTGGCGAGGAAGTCGTGCGGACAAGTGTAGTAGAATGGGCCGTGGAAAAGCGTTGTCAAAACGTGAAAAAGGCCAGATATTGGCTTATAAAGAAGAGGGAGTGGCTGCGAATGTGATCGCACGTCGGCTTGGGCGGAGTGCGTGTGTGGTGAACAATTATCTGCGATTAAAGGAACAATATGGTATAAAGAAAGCGCCGGGAAGGCCGCGAAAATTAACGCCGCGGCAGGAACGTTCTGTTGTGAGGAAGTTGGCAGCTGGGAACACATCACTTGGACAGTTGTCTCGCGATCCGAATATGCGTGTACTTAAATCCACGCTCTGCAGGACTGTCGAACGGTGCAATCGTCTTCTCTATCGCAAAGCCAAGGTACAGCCGCGACTCACTTCACAACATAAAGATCGGCGAGTCGACTGGGCCAGGACTTACGTGACGTGGAAGGAGGAATGGCGGCGTGTCATCTTCAGCGACGAGAAAAAATTCAATTTAGACGGTCCAGATGGCTGGCGGTATTATTGGCACGATCTACGCAAAGAGGAACGGATCTTCTCCAAGCGACAGCAAGGAGGGCAGTCTCTAATGATGTGGGGTGGCTTCGGATATCATGGCACCACCAACCTAGCATTTCCTACGGGTCGTCTGAATGCACCAGCATACCAAACCATACTGGAGGACAACCTATTGCCTTTTGCTACACACATAGCTGACACCCCATGGGTGTTCCAACAAGACAACGCCACAATACACACGGCTGAATCCACTGTGATGTGGTTTCTGGAGAAGAACGTCTTTTCAATGGCTTGGCCTGCTAATTCTCCAGACTTTAATCCTATGGAGAACCTTTGGGGTATTCTTTGCCGAGCTGTATACGCCAATGGTTCCCAGTATGACAACATCCACGATCTACGACATGCTATTGTTGCTGCATGGAACGATCTCGATGTTATTCTGTTGCAAACACTCGTGGATAACATGTGTGATAGAGTTTTCCGTATTGTGCACCGACAAGGTTCCTTTATTGGCTAATAAGTGATAGTGTTCGTATCATTTTGCAACGGTCGGAGTGGCCTGTTTTGTCTTCTTTCTAAACTGTACATATTGCCCTTGTTGTCACATGCCTGTTACTTTTCAGAACGATTTGTGTGCTCTTTCTGTAATAATATAACCATTGATTATATGTTCGTACTCTTATTTTCGTTACTTTGTACACTTTCCCACAGCGTTCTTATCATTTTGCAACGCACCTTACTCGTACATCAAACATAGTATTTTTTCGAATAAATATACGTATGTGTGTGTGCATTTAATATACACGTCATTTAATACATATACATGAGTGTTCATGTGCTCATGCGAACATCATCAGGCGACGCGCCTGCACAGAATGTACTTTTTAGATGTTTGTTTGTAATGACACGAACCGATGCGATTGGTCAGTGCGTTCAAGGTTATGAAATGTCCACTTATTAGGTTCTGATTAACTGTTCTAAACTGAGCTCCAACTTGATTCTTTCCCACAGAGCGCGGCAGGGGGACATCGGTGTCAACGGAGTCTGAGAGCGGGACCCGCAACCAGACGGATACGGAGGTGAGCACGGGTACAGAGTGCAACTACCGGAGTCCCAAGAGGGGCCCCATTCGACAGTTCCACTACGGGAGCTTCTATCTTCGCATGGGCGCCGTGGGTGAGTACTCCTGCGTGTCACTACCAATCTAAAGTCATTTTTTTCTTGCATTGTAGAATCATTTCTCTTGTAGTCTACGGTTTCATTAAGGATAGTTATATCAATGTTTAAAAACTTTATAATAAAAAAAGAATCAGTTATGTAATGGACCTTGTCAATGTTAGATTGTTGTAACGTAGCAACTTTACTGTGAAACATGCAGTCTGTTTTATTATTATTTTAGATGAAATTTTTATCACATATTAATAATTATAAATCTCAAATATCATCAGGCAATTCAAAATCATAGAGATTCTTGATGTCTTCCGTTACATTAAATTTTAAAGATGTTGGCCCAACGTGTGTTCTCATGAAACGTCACAAAGAACTGTGTTTTTATGCTTGTAGCAACCGTAAATTACAAGAAAAATAATGTAAATTCAGCAGCAATAAAATGTTGTCACCAGCACTGTCCTGACTTCTGAAATATTCGCTTTCCTGCGTACTGTTATGTGTGTTGTCTAACTGTACGGAGCTACGTCGACTTCAATGGCAAGTCAATAGAAGCGGCATTTTCGCATCACGACTGCAGTTCGGAAAAAATCGGGAAAGGGTTCAAGAAGAATGAACCGTCCCGACTTAATCGGGATGTCTGGTACCCTTGGTTATAAACCTAAAATTACCAAATATCGCACAGACTGCAGACTTCTGGATCCTGCCTCTCTCTAGGAACAATATTCATTTATTTATGCAAGTGCAAATCCGAAATTCTTGCAAAATCTGAAAAATTGTCAATGTTATTTTTGTATGATTTTATAGGTTCTGATTAAAATATTTCATGGTTCGAGGGGGTCATGGCCCCCATGACTCCTCCCCTTGGGTACGGGCCTGGGATAATCCTTCTTTATACACTCGTCTTGTTCTACATATCGCCATTATCTTATAGTAATTTATTGGAAGACTATTTTAAAGGAAAATTTGTAATTGCCTAAAATTCTATAACCAAAAGATCTGGTTTAGGTCTTGGAGGGATATCACATTGTTGCAACTGAACACTAAAATCCAATTGCACTAATTCTTACTTTCCTTTTCATTTTTTGTCCCGTAGCCTTTGGCATCGGAAGCATGATATACTCGGGACTCGAATTCGGTCAATACTTCGAACTGGAGCAGAACACTAAGTGTCACAATGTGTCAGTGGCCCTCACCCCCGCCACCAGGATGGCCTTCATCTTCATCCAGATGTACTTCATCTTCCTCAACAACGAGGTAAGTCCGCAAATGCAGTTTCCCAAACTTTACTAAAGAAGTCACGTTGACGTTACAATGACATGAAAACGTTTGGTTCAACTGAACTTTTCATTAACAAAAGAAAATATTGTTTTTGATGTAGAGAAACACTTTTATTGTAATATAAATCCAGAATGATTAAAAGAATTATTATCTCAAAGAAAGATAGTATTTACAAATTAGCTTCCTCGTACAAGATTTGGTAACTTTTAAATATATTAGTGCACGGATATGTAGCTTGTGATAACTTTCAGTAAATCACAATGTTCATGCTTACCTTACAGGTGACTTCCGGTGCCCACATCTGATCTGTAATATATTTCAGCCCAGGTGTTAGCTAACATGTCCCTGTTGACATGCATAATTGCATCTACCAAGGACTAGTGATGTGCCGTAGGCTATAAGTTTACGTCTACATGCGTTGTCTACACGTAATCTACGCGTAGATTACATTGGGTTGTAGTTTACATAGACTACGTAGACAATCTAAAGTGCATTTACATTAATTTTCAAGGCTTTCATGAAAGGAAAGTGACATTTTTAACTATATTGGTTCATAATGAAAAGAATCCTATTTATAACAAAAATCTCTTCTCTTCTATCATCAACTATGGAAGAAGATAAATAGTATGCAAAAAACAACAACAGATGGCAGTCGTGAGGCAAGAGTGATCTTTTTTCCATAAACCAGTAGAATATTTTCCTGTATTAGATTTCTTCCTAGGTGAGAAACTGTTCGAATTTGGAAGAAAGAGTATAAAAAGTTCTCTTCACACATCAGCAACTGCTACGCAGTATAATTTTCTTTTAATTCCACGGCGCCCTTTGCTAAGTTATCATCTTTCGCCATGTTGTTTACATAGATTACGTCATCTACGTGTATAAAATAGTCTACGTGTAGAATGTAGACTATCGTTGTTTATGCGTAGACGCACATCACTGCCAAGGACATATTTAGGGGTGTCCGGATCCCCCTCCGAAAGACTTATCAAGTACTAATATTAAATGATGAAAAATATATTCGTTTAGCCTTTGTTGTATAATTTCCTCTGGACTAATCGGAAGACAAGGATTATATTGGGATCATACGGCTTTGAAGTACAAGAAGAACGTATTTAGGGGGGGTTCGGACCCCCCCCCCCCGAAAGACTTACCAAGTACGAAAATTAAGTAATGAAATTATTAGCATTTGTTGCATAATCGATGGTTATTAATTTCCTCTGAACTTTTTAGAAGACAAGGATTATATTGAGTTCATAAGGCTTTGAATGACATCAGAAAGAAGCTTTATGTACACTACTACTCAAATATTATGAATAAAATATTAATCAGAAACTTACTTTTCTCCAACTACATGTAACATCATTTTTGTTATTCGATAAATATTCAATTATTCATCTATTTGACATTAATTTCATTGTCAGGTCACTTGTTTTTATGTAAATAATTCCGATCTTAACTACAGGTAAGCTACGTAATGAATATGCGCTGTTGCGTATATCTCTATTCTTATACAGTCTTTTACCTATTCGTGTAATAATAATATAATATTAATTTATGTATTGTAATTAGCCTTAATTTGATTTAATGTAATTATGTTAAATTAAACATTATTATTATTAATAATATTATTATTACTATTCTTCTTCTTATTATTACTACTACAGCACTATTCCTGAGACACTTGGTTCAGACCCCACGCGAAACGTATTTCTAGATACGTGCCTGGCATCTACCTAGATATAATTCTGGTTTCATGTATGCTCCGTGGTAGGGCAGGAAAGTTGACTGTGTACTAAAGAATCCCCACTTGGAAAATCACATGGTGTAAGGTCTGGACACCTTGCTGGCCATGCAATTAATCAGTTCCTGGTTGCGGAAGGTGCTAATTCTGCACGTCATTATCACCGACGCAACTGCAACACGACTGAAAGAAAAGAGACCTGCACAAACTTGGAGTGTGAGTCGAGAAGGTGTAATTCCGTAGTTATTCTACTTCTAAATCAAGGAGCTAATTTGTAAATACCCTTTGTATACTAGTAATATAGATGTATAACAAATAACTGTAGATCTCATTGTAGGTTAGCGTGACGTGAAAGTCTAAATTGAAATATCTTTGTTATTATATGCTCATTGTGTCCATGTGAGAAACGTGATGTTAATGTGGTAATTGTAAAATATTATTTCCTTTTTATACACCGGAAATTTTAACGAATCCCTTAAATATTTTTACATTAAAATTTACTGCACATTACATCTTATACGATGAATACAATATCATTGCAAAATTACTCATTTTATCACCATTATTTCTATTATAGAATATTTACTGTATACGGGTGAATAAGCTGGATGTATAAGAGTTGTGCACACTCAAGACTGAAACAGCAAGCGCCACTTCCTCTACTAAAGTAAAAATCTTGAAACTTCAGACCTTCTGTAAACAGAAAGTGTTACCAACTCATGAGATTAAAATAATCCATTCACGTAGTGTAAAGGGCATTTCATCCCTCACTGACAGAAAATTAGTATATTTTTCTTTGTTTTACGGATGTGTATGATTTTCAACCTTCTCAAAGGGAGGGACGAGTTATTTTTAGCGGTCTTGCACTACTGTCTTCATCGATGCTTTGTTCCTACTACTTATAGACGACGAAAAGAGAGGTATTAGTAAATTGTAGACGTCAAAGTGGAAAGGGAAGTGAAGTGGAAGTTTATGCCCATTATAGATTTATTGTACGTTTTGTACATGAAGAGGCAGGGTCACTCCTCCAATCTTAGTCTGCCCATGCATGCAGCAAAATGATGTATTTATTTCTATTTATACATCCAGGATGAAATAGTGTGAAATAACTTAATAAAAGAAATAATCACCATTTGTTGATGATGTTTCTGATTCCATGTTCGACAGAACATTTGGGCTAAAGGACTATTTATTAACCTACTTTTTCTTCCTTGCTAGGGGTGATCGTCCCTCTGACGTAGTTACTGTCTACACCCCTTTAAATATGTTTAGCCCACATGGAAAAGAAAATCCTGGATACGTGCTTGTCATTATCAGCCACGAATTGCTGACGCGGAGTGATACACAACTGCAACTGTGAGACGATTTGTTTACAGAAGGTCTGGAGGTTCCTAATTTCCATTATAGATGGCACGGCGTATGAGAGTAAAAGAAGCCTGATCTTTTTGCGTTTGGATTAGCCAACAACACTTGCCTGTTTAGATTTCTCGCTGTTTGATTCTGTAAGGTTAAGTGCAATTGCTCAGCTCTTAACCAATCCAAAACAAAAGACACTGCATTACTTTTCTTCTGGATCTTCCGATGGATGAAGTGGCACTTGCTATTTACATACACGAGGATGCATATATTAACCAGTCATATTTGGTATTATTTAAAATTACTCCTTCTAATTCTTGTATCTGAGATAATTTTCGAAACAATACTTTATTGAATATTTGGACCAGTGCCTGAAGTGGGAATTGTTAGCTGGGGGGTGGGAGTTTAGTCAAGCCTTGGAGTTAGTTGGGGCACGCTCCTATGGTTTAACATGGTGACAATGAGTCAGCTGGAAGGATGTTTTGCGAAAACTTTGCTACCTGGGGGATACCATCCCCCCTCACTTCGAGCACTGAGTCGCAATAAAATTCAATATACCTCTTTGTTTCGCTCACATTTCTTGAAAAGTTTGAAGGAAAGCGCAGAGTATCTTAGTCGACATTATCCACTGTCCTATAAAGCTTTCCCTTGTTACACAATTTCTGTGTAAAGAACTGCTTTTCCGATACACTTTCATCAACAAATAAACTAAATTTACTTTCTTTTGTCTTTTATTATACTTCTAGATGGTAAACGTGAAGACGCATGTTAAGGGACTAAAGGATGTGAGTTTTAAAATGCATCGAACATTTGCTTTGAATGTAGGACTTTGACTTGTACAAGCACTCGTAACAACACACACACGCACAGACTAACTAACTAACTAACTCTGTATAACCATGAATAATCTACACACTAGACGCTTACGTGCAAATAATTCCAGTCATTCAACACTTTCATTTAAAAGTGTGTGCTCTTTAGTATTAGTGTGTGTACAGGGTGTACGTGAAGTTCTGCGCCATGGACCAAATCACGCACAGGTAGGTTGTAGAGCACACGGGGAGCGTAACTTTTGGCTATGGCATGGTATTCGACCTCGATTTTGGTGAGATCGGCCAATCTTCATACTGTGCCCCCGCAGATACTCCAAGAATGCAAAGTCCAACGTATTCAAATCTGGGGACCGCGGGGGCCCATTCTTCATCGGGTTCTCTCAGACCAATTCAGTGTCCAGCCAGTATCGCACAGTGCGGAAGAGCCCAGTCTTGCATGAACCATTTGACCTACACTCTGTCTCGAAAATCTGTGGAGAATGGCCGCGCATTACGGTAGAGAAGGGGAGAGAGCGAGTGGCCGAAACAAAACAGTGCGAGCTGCTGCATACGGCTGGTAGCTGCAGCCGCGTTTTGCTCTTCATGCACTAACTTCCTCTTTAGCGCGTTAATTGATCGAGCCCTATTGAGTCCCTTGGACAAAGGATTGTTTTCGTTCGCTTTCTGCAGAGATTATCTGAAAAGAGTGTATGTGCAGGACTTCACAGACACCCTGTGTACATATGTGTGTATATAAACAAATTATTTACTAATACAACATACTATGGACTAATACATTTGTTTCTGCCATTTCGCTACAAGGAATCTGTACACGTAAGTACTCTATTGATCATGTTACGAAGGTTATTGATATTTTCATGTCGCATCCATGTTTCTTTAAAGCATTGCATCCATTTCAAAATAAACCTTTTGTTAAGGACTCTTAAACTGTAAATAAATTATTTCCCTGTACAGTTTGGAACGTTTACAGAATGTGTAAAATTGTCTGCAAAGTTGTCATTATTGATGTTTTGTCATTCTAAAGTTCTGGATTAACAGTTCAAACATTTTCTTATAACTGGCTATTTAGGTGCAATTACCTCAATATGAATGACGCATATTTAATAGTTACGATTAGAAAGAGTTATTAAGAACTGAATAAATATCGTTTTAAATATGGCAGTAAGTGTATTATTATTTATTTTAAAGCATGTTTGTGTAATCTCTGTAGTTGATGCAAGTTTTTCTTTCACAATACATAGTTCTTTTTGGTTCGTACTTGCTGTTCTACACACTTTGCAAATCTTGCAGCTCGTTGATATTTGTTAACAGAGGATTTATTTAGCCTTGTTGTCCTTCCAGCAAATGAAGGTGTACAAATACAAGATCCTGGCTCGCTTCGGACTGATGCATATGATAGGGACGAACCTTTCTGTGTGGCTGAACGTCCTCGTCCAGGAAACGAAGCACGAGATTCTGACTTTCTTCAACGCAGAGAACAAAACGCTTGGCCTGCGCTCCGAGAGGCACGGAGTGGGTGAGTCAATCTCTCTCCCTCTCTCTCCCTATAGCTGTCTCCAACCGCCCTAGTTCACCCAGCAAATACTAATTGCACGATCCCCAGACCTTAATTTATGTGCAAGAGACATGAATAAAAAGTAATACCTCTGACTTTAAAGCTCGTCAAGAGATGACAGCACCGACGTGCTACAAGCACATGAACTTATCCCTTGATATCTCAACTTTCATTTATGCCTGCAGTTCAAAAACCAAAACTACAAATCCCTCTTAGTAGAATTGCTTCTCAGATACTGAAATGAAAGTGATGCCAAGAAACAAGTGAGTGCTTATAGCACGTTGGTGCTGCCATCTCTTGCTGAGTTTTAAAGTCAGAGGCATTATTTTTTATTAATTTCTTATACTTACATCACATTTTGAAAACCACATATTTCCAACAACTTTATCCTCTTTCCATTTTTCGCTGTCTGCACTAATAACGAAGTTGCCCTATGGTGCTGGACTTTTGAAACATCCTGTGTGAGCGTATGTGTGTATGTAAATATATATAAAACAACCTGCACAACCAACTTGACTAGAAATAAATGATACCGCCGACTGTGAAAGTCAGTTTGCAAACCCCTTCTTGAAAGTCAATAACGTGTCACTAAGTGTGCACCTAAATTAATTTAAAAACACACAAGATAATGAATTGATGAAAAGAACCCCCCGCCCCCCTCATAACAGGCCTTTTCCTTCAAGTATAGTACATGATACATTTATTATTCATACGTCTTTTTCCAAGTTTTTTTTTTTTTTTTAAGTTCGTTGACTATTCTTCATAACTTTGTCAAGGAGTGTTTGGACAACTAGGTATACGAGTATTTAATCCTATAGACCCACATGGAGGTTCCGCTGTAATGGAGTAGGTGTGTTTATAGACACTATCGATATTCGTATTTTATATATTTGCTGACCAATTTACCCAGTTTTCTGTTCGTTTCTTTAAATTTCAAATGAGTCTAGAATGAGGTCTGTCGACCTCCGTGGCGGAGTGGTTAGCACAGCACGTTACGACACCAGGGATTCCGGGTTTGAATCCCTGTCTGGGTATATGTGTTCTTTATGAGTGTCACTTCATAAATTTCATCATACCAGCACACATCCTCATCTTCGCGATTATCCAAAAGTGGGAGAAGAGCGAAGTAAAACAAACCAAATCAATGTATCCAATGTTCTTTAGAAAACAAGCAATTGCGCCACACCTTTCCCTGGCCAACCAATAAATAAGGTGCAGGGCCTCCCGATGACGTAGTGGTAACGTGGTCGCTGGATTCCGGGTTCGATACCTGGTGGAGGCACATACTGGTTCGGATTCCACTTTAAACTGTAGGCCCGGTCCCTTTTAACTTATCTGTGCATAAAATGGACTTTAAAAAACTGGGGGGAAATGTTAGACCAGTGTCCGTACGATTACCCACAGCCGTTCTGAAATTATGATCATGCTTACTGTGTGAAATTATCAATCTGTTACTAAATTACGTACTCGCCTTGTAAGTATTCTGAGAGATTCCAAATAACATGTCTCTTTCAGAGATTATGGACAGATTTCCATAGCTGGTTGGTTTTTGAACAAATATATGCTGTAATCAAATTAGATTCTATTCTCCGGCTTATAATTTGCTTTTTAATGAATGGGCTTCTTGTAACGAAAGGAAGTTGGCGCCTCGCCCAGATACTCGAAATCGATGTCAGCGCCGGTTTGTCTTCGCTATCTGGAATCGAAGTTCTGTAATTGAGAGGACTTGTTTCGGCGTCTGTTGTTTTTTTGGCGCGAGGCCAAATGCTCCCCAGCGACATCTGTTGGAGATGATGTTTCAGAGGAAATTCTGTTCCGCTTGTTAACTTCGTGGCAAGTGATATGAGAACTTACTTAACTTGCTCTTTCTGTTGAGTGAATTCTTGAAAACCATTTTGTACTCTTTTTCAATGTTGACAAAAAAGCGATGTGCGATTTAACACGATTGCCATCTCAGAGCCAAGAAATTTCACATGGCAAGAATTGCAGTTTGTGGTATTAGTATTCTTCTCGCGTCTTCGAAAAGGATCTTAATATCTCCATCAGCACACCTGGACACGGTTGCACGTGACTGTTCTTACCCTACATTTGACTATTGGGTTGTATAAAGAAATGAAGTTATCCACATTTATCAATTCTCATTGCACTTTTACATTGTGTAACAACTGCAAAACAAATTGCTATTTAGCTTGTAAATCTTGGTCCAAAATTCATCGATGGTGACGATTCTGCTTAGCTTGTTCTCTCCTATCTGCTGTTAACGTGTCAGGTAGCCACAGCATGTTGCATACCTTGCCCACTTTTGAACTTGAAAGAGTGCACCTCAATGCAACTTTACACAGGTTAAGCTCTTCCCGTAAAATCTTATGGATTGTTCGTTTCTCAACGCCAGTTCTTGCCTGTAACTCAAGCTTTGTCCATCATCTGATGACCCCCATGCCGTGGGCAGTTACTGCAACCGACACATCGGTCCACACACTCGCACTGCGTCCTAACAGATGATGGCCGCGAGCCGGACTCTGTGGCTGAATGTGACGCCAAGGGTCCCGGGTTCGAATCCCGCTCGGGCATGGTTATGTGTGAATGTCCATTTATCATTTTCATTATTTCGTCACTCATCCCCATCTTCGTAAATTAGCCAAGAAGCACAAAACGCGAAGTAAAATAAAATAAATCAAATCCAAAATCCAAAGATGCTCCCGCTTTGTGTTCTAGCTGAAATGCTGCTGTCCACCTCGGTACGATAGGACATTATTTCCCCCCAGCTTCCACCAGCTTCCTGTGGCATTTCTCCCCCCGAAGAAGACTATTTTGACATACGAACGCTGTTCACACCTGGTCACGTTCATCGACTCATCACTGAATTATCACCGCCCTCTGCGCGATGGGTCTCACATATCGCACAAATCCTCAACCAACCTTCCTGCTTTTCGCCTTCTCTGCGGTTTTTCCGGGCTTAACCAACAATGTATTATTTGTTAAAAGAGAACTAAACCTAACAAGCCTAAGCTAGCAACGAAGACTTTTAGCCTAACAATGAATGCATTTCGGCAGACGTCAGAAGACGAAGGCGGGAAAGATGGTTGAGGCTTGTGCGATGAGTGAGACCCCTGGGCGATAACCGTACATTACACTGCCACTTTGACGTGTCCACCTACGTACTAGGGGGTATACGATTATATTGTGCTACCATAGTGTAACTGTGAGAAAAGAATTGAAATACCGAAAATACAGAAAAAAATATTTGTCATGACTTATGTTCTATACAAACTGCACTGTATTGCAATGGCTTTATTGAATTGAGATTCATTTTCTGTCCACAGCCATGAAGATCACTGCCGCTAGCACCTTGGCCGCCAATGAGACCGTTCACCACCGCGTGACGCGGGGTCTCTTCAAGGGTCCCCACCACATCTACGAGTGCCGCAGGACAAACATCATGGGGTCCTTGGTGCAAGATGCCAGCCCTTTCCTTTTCCCTTGCACCATCGAGTACAGCCTGATATGCGCGGCCATTTTGTACGTCATGTGGAAGAACATTAGTCGGTTGGAAGGGCAGGGGGCAGCGCGAGGAAAGACGCACATCAGCACGAAGCGGTCGCCACATCACTACTCCGTCGACTGCGCCAGAGCCCACAAGGGACTGTTCGTCGGGATTTTGGTCCTTGTGCTCACCATCATAAGTCTGATCCTGTTCTTCGTACTCATCAGCAAGCCCGAGTACATCGGGTTGGCAGTCATGGAGGTGAATATATGCGAGTTGGCACTGTACACCATGACCACGGTGGCTGTAATGGTTGGTTTCTTCCAGATCCGGGTCCTCAAGTACGATGGCAGGAGGAATTTGGAGCTGGATAATATCTTGCTGATAGTCGCCCAGACGGGGATGTTCATCTACAGTACCTTCACCATCATCGGTGGACACTTCACGATCGAAAAGAACACCGTTCTGGTACTCATCACTGCCCTCGCGTCCCTCATCCAGACGACCTGCCAGACGATCTTCGTGCTCGATGCATCCCGACGAAGCTGCTGCACCGCCGAGCAGATGAGGAAGAAACCAGGAAGAGAGTTGGTGACGTTCCTCCTGGTAACGAACCTTGCGATGTGGGCCATCAACACGCTGGAGAAGAGTCGCGCGGACTCGCATCCGATCCAGCTGCACTTTTACGGTCTCTGGGCGTGGACCATCATCACTCACGTCAGCATGCCGCTGGCAATCTTCTACCGCTTCCACTCCACAGTCTGCCTCTGCGAGATCTGGAAACGGGCGTACAAGATGAAGCCGACGTACATGTAGGAAAGACTGAATCGCGTCGACGTGGTGCGCATACTCTGACAATGAAGGCAGTCCCTCGGTTTGTGTGGATCGGATCACCCCGATTCCTTGTCGGCCAGAAAGAAAGGACAGGCTACGAAGGCTGGTCACCTGATCCGAGCCTCGGGCTCTGGATAGTGTAAATCGGTGAAGATGTGCAAGTTGGCGTTTGACAATAGTCCGCCCTTACAGGAGCAAACAATACTGAAATGGAAGAGAGGACTTTAGCATAGGAAATCCACTTCACCTTCAGTCAAAAATACTCCCACTCTGCAAGAGTTACTTGCTGAGGAACTAGAGACGCACCTCATCCAGAAGAAATCGCCTTACTATCGATACAAGTAAGTCTAAATCAGGTGGCAAAGTTTTGTCTTGAAGGAAGACATCGCAAATTGCCCATCTGTCAAAGTATACTGAACGATTACCCCGAAACGTATTACCATTAAATGTGTTATTGGTACAAATATCAAAAATCAAAGAATATAATTATAATTGTATAAAAATTACAAAACTTGCTATTATTTGTTTATTAAAAAGTCTATGAACGTGCAACAAACATATCTAAAGGTTCCAAAAAGCTGCTTACTTATTGCGTGTTAAATTAGAATTGCATGCAGATGTAAATTGATGTACTCGTAACTGGACTATAACTAGATATTATTCCTTGGAAAATATGTGGTTCTTGATGTCACGTGGTTATGAATTCTCACTGCCTAAAAATTAGTTCTGCAAGTCTAGAAACACGAGATTATGCAGTTGTTTGGATGAAAGAATAAGTGATGGAAGAATGTTATCATAGCCAGGGACACGCTCAGGTGAAAATACATGTTTTATGTAGCCGCCGACAATTTAGATCTTCCTCGACATATCCGTAAACATTCCACGACATATCTCTATCAGACATTCTCATTCCCTTAGATTAGAATAAGAATTAGTTTTCGATTTGTAAACTTCATGCCCGTTTGTGAGAAATATGAGCTTGCGCTAGACACGTACCAACAGATAAAGTTGAACAACACGTTTTGTAATGAGTAATATTTATTGACTAAATTACTAGTTGTAGTGTCTAGCAATGTAGTGTCTTTCTGCTTTTAAAATCTTCAGAAACACATGTGACAGTATTTTCATAATTCATAATTTATAAATAATGTACGTTTTATAAACGTCAAGGTTATGTATATCAAATATGATTTTCCAACAAATATAGTAGCACAATAGAATGGCAAATTAACATATTTTTTTTATTTCTTGGTAACTTGTCAAAAACCATAACTTGCCTTGTGGAAAATAGCATAATAGATTTACACGCAAAGCATAGGATACTACATTGCCAGACTGGACATGGCACACAGAAGCAGAAAAGGATGTTTGTTATAGAACTGCAAAGTATCTATACGTATATTCAGTCAAGGAATTCATTAATAATATTTTATATTTCTCAGTGGATCTATGAGTATAGTTTTATTCAGAGACAAATTTGGGACCAGGGTAATGTCAGTGTTGAAGGGCACAGTTAGTTTTATATGTGAAGTAGTCAAAAAGCAAATTGTAAAGGTAGATGCAGCATATTTTATAATACTTTTGTTCAACTTTCTACTTTTTAGCTTTCGACCTTGTTCTTAGTAATTTGACAATAAGTAATTTAGACCAGATTCAAGAAAGGTTGTGATGTTCGGTTTAAAAGTACAAAATTCTGGACCATGAAAAGTTTGGACCATTTGAGTAGAGTAGTACTGTAGAACATATTTCTTACGGGCAAACATTGTTCTTCCATATTACATGTAAAGAATAACAGTACAACAGCCAAATAATTTAAGATTTCGCTTCTAAAATATTCCAGGTCGCTGTTTTTAATACCTAAACTTCCAAGTACATTAACAATAAGTAGATGTAATAAATTATTAATAAAGCAAAAATCTACTTCATATCAGGTAACAGTTTTATTCAATATTGCACAGATTTTGAGACTGAATTTCATACTGGTGTTGTTATGGTTAATAAGTGCAAGAACTGTTAATAGTAATGGGTAGATAATTTGATAATATTTACCTAAGTTGCTAATAATGCATATCTGATTATTGTACATAGTTCATAAACTGTAGTGTATAATTATTGCAATTACTATATTTTTCTCCTCTGTCACTATTTGAAGGATGATAAATTTGTATGAATATATTTTATTCAAGAAAGGAAATTTTATTTATTTCTACATCACAAATTGACGTTATGTGCTAATTATAATTTTCTTTTTTGTATAACATTTGTAATTGCACCGGTTATGAACAACACAGGAGGAACGTTTCGCAAAAAGTTACTAATAAAATTAAATAGACTAGTATAAATAACAGAATGTAGTTTGAAGATAAATTACACAACTTGTGATAAATAAAATTCAATATTTTATATTAAAGGACAATTGTGCCTCTTGCACTACTAGTATTTGCTTTTCGATGTATTACTAGTCTAGACTCTCACAGTAAATCAAATAATGCACATTAGAAAGGGAATGGGTACTTGATAACTTTGTTTGTTTTTGTGTCCAAACCATAGTATTGAAATTTTGCCTTTGAAACAAATAATAAAATTGCTTATTCTCTTCTCCATTTGGAGGAAAAGATGTACTCCTTTAAAGATAGTAATATTTACGCTTGTCAGTATGGGATATGTCAAAGTAATATTTATCATCTCAGTTTATTTAGTATAGTTATATAAGTGCAAAGTTGTGTTTGCAAAGATATTTTACACACATGAAATGGAGTGGAGAAAGGAGATAGAACTTATGTATTTAATGCAGGCCAAACTTAATATCTAAGTATATTTTGCCCTAAAGCTTCATACTGGCAAAATATTAAGATATAATGATTGATTTTCAATGAACAATAGTATGGCTTAAAACAAGTTACAATCATATGTGTGCCAATACTTTTTTTTCAAGGGGTACAAACAACACTACCAGGGAGGGCAAGGAAAATACATTTCAATGCTTGATTTTGAATTACAGATAAACACATTCTAATGTTCTAAAATTGAGGCATGCTTTGCTTATCCAACATTTATCATATTATTCTAAAATGTGAAAAAAATTTCTGGTATTAGTACTTCAACAGGTTTCTGACATTTTAATACCAAAAATATTGCAAATTTAAATTTTCTCTACTATGACCATTTTCAATTTGGAACCTTACCTCCAAACCCTTTATGTGTGTATGTAGCACATTGTATTCATACATTAATAACTAAAATAATATTCTATCGCCCCTCCTCAAACCACACAAATTCCTTTAACTATCGACAATGTCTGATGCCATGACTATTGTTCTTTATATTTTCTTCTCAGTGAGAAAACCGCAACTAAATTTAATATGTATAATACTGAAGTGACCCTATGAAGTTGTCAATATCATTCATATTATTCTTTTCGCAAACATAAATATGTAAAGAAAATCTTAATTTCATTTCTGTATAGTTTTTGCACGTAAAGCACTGGAACACCCTTTTAAACATAAGTAGTAAAATTTTATATTTAAATAGTAGCTAGTTAAATTATTTTTATACAATACTTTTTACATAAGTTCTTTGTGGGAACAATATGTCCGAGTTTACATGATGTTAAACTCATATTCAGAAATTTCCGTTTTGAAAATACTATGATTGAATAAGAGGTGTGTTTATGTACATAGTTTTTTTGTAAATAATTTGTAATATAACACATAAGCAGTCTGACTATATGTGATGTAGTTCTGGCAAAGAAAGTCAGAAGTAATGTAACAGTTCTATATCTATTTCCTTTACTGTTTTGATATTATATGCCTTTGCTCAATGTTCATTTTTGGTATGTATACACGAGTGTATATAATGTAGAGACTTTTTAACATACTAAATGTCACATACTTTTCTGTTTTCTGTTACATTTAACAAAACTGTAATGCGTGTATTCACATGACCAAACAACTTTAAATAAATTTTGTATAAAAAATGTTCTAATTTGTTAATTTACCTTGATAAGCAGGTCAATCCTAACAGTGTTGCAAACTTATGAGAATAAAATAATCCACGTAGCCTACAAGGTGCAAGACATTCCATTTGTCAACTGACACGAAATGAGCAGTGTTTCAATCTAATCATCGCTCATCCTCATCGTCGAGATTAGTCAAAAGTGGAAGAAAGCGACGCTAAATAACAAAAATAAAATACAAGATGTACATCTTATACCCTACAAGGTGTGACAGTTCGTATAAAAGGAATATTTTTTGCTGTCAAAAAAAATTGCTAAAAGAATGTGTGTGACATGTTGAGATAAATTATGTGATAAAACCAGCGTTTCTTGATAAAATTTAATTGGGGTTTGAAAGTGTCGTAATATATTATTACTGTTATAGATAATTGAAGTATGTTAAATATATTAAACCCACTAAATTAATAATTAGAGAAAAAGAATGACAATTCATTGTCTGGGTAACTAATGATAACTGCGTGTCACAACGTGGTGGATGTGTCGCATTCTAACATCCTCCAGTATTTTCTTCAATATATTTAAAGTTACTCCATGCCAAAACACACTCATATTCCCTTATCACCCCATTCAAAAATACTGGCTTATGAAGCAAAAGCGCAAAGGGATACTAAAATGGCAACTCATTTTTTTTTAAAAAAAAAGTGGGAGAATGAGACTGTAGTAGGCAGAAGTATTTCACGACAGTCACATTTTATTGTACTCTATGTAACGTATACAATAAGAGGCATATTGGGGGTGCATTTTTTTAAAAAAAATAATCGAAGTTTTTCTTCTCTCTTGAGCAGAAGTGTTCATTTTATATCAATCTCCCCCGCCCTTGTGACTTGCCCTAATCCTCACTCTCGCATGCCATCCCCTCTCGTCGCAGCATCTTCACTGACAATTAAATGTGAAATCAGACTATCATATGCCGACATTTGCCAAACCACTTCTGTTTCAGCACTGATTTGCTGTGAATGTATGGGTTTCACTTTCAGCACAACACTTGAGCAACCTTGTGTTCTGACTCATGGGAGAAAGCTTTTTAATTTAAGGATAAATGCCTACTTTGTTAGGTTAGGCTAGCTAGGTTTAGTTCTCTTAGCCTAAATAATAATTTTCCATTGTATTTATGCTAATGGAACCTAACCTAACAGGCCTAACCTAACCTCCTAGGCATTCCTCGTCTGACGCCAGAACAGAAGGTTGCAGAAGTGAAGTGAAACAAGGCAGACCCTGAATAATGTATTGAGGTTCGCAGCAACCTAATAGCGGATTTCTTCCGCAGCATGTAGTTCGTTTTATAAAAGCTTGCTAATGTAAGAGAAATGTGTAAACTTTATCGTAGTATACATTTTAAAATAGCTTTTCATTAAATGTTTCTGTTTATAATAATAATACGTGATGATTGTGTAAGTTACAACTGATCACGTGAGCAAAAAGAAAGTAGCGCCAGTTTCGAAGATGGCGACTTCCATACGTGTAGGAATGTCTCCGTGCTGTCAGAATTTCTTTCGAAAACTCAGCAAGGACAGCCGTTGAAAAGTGGCGAGAAGCAAGCAGATTGTTCTGAAAGTTTTGCAACGTTCTGTCGATGATATCCTGATAAACCAGTGAACTTGGTCTCCGAAGTGTAGTGTTGTGTCAGCCAGCGTCTTGTGTTTTCGGTGTAGTGAAAGGAAAACAACCAGTCAAGTTAGTACTCCAGCGAAGAAACACAACGTTTTTGCTCGAATAAACAAGTACAACGATTTTGAGATAAGTGTAATACGGCACAACGTGCATTCGTATTTTTTCGATCAAGAGCTGCCGACTGTGAGGAAGGTATTGGCAGATGTTAATAGTGATAAGGATCTCCAAAATTTTAGTACGCCGATGTTAAATCGCCACATGTTGGACGTTGCTTTCCTTTTGGGAGAGCGAAGTCGATACACGCCAATCATTGAAAGGGATGATGTCGTTTGGCGCCGAAAATACCTTCGGTTCATAAAGGAACTGAGGAACCAAGGTAAGAAAATATATTACTTGCATGTGCTTATTATTGTCGTCCTATTTTCCATTGCACAAGAAACAGAAATGAAGATAAACAATCTATTTTTATTCCTATCTTTGTTTAGTTTCTGCCAAAACTGGCTGTACATTTCATTTCTTGGACAAAAGAGAAACAATGCTTTGTGTATCAACAATGTTGGACAATATTTAGATGGAAGGGTAGCAATGAAAACAAATGGCTTAAATTTACTGAAACCACTCTCTCACTCTCTTCTAAGTAAGTTTTACTGTGGTGGTGCTATCATACTGAGAGAGGAAAGGGGGGGTGGTCTGTTAACCCAGTGTCAAATAAAGGTAATTTTTGACGTCGGAAAAATATTCATACTTCAACAAGAATACGTATTTAATCACTTTCGAAAAATTATTGTAATTCAATGTGTAAATCTTATCAGTTAAAACAGGAACAAGTTTTTTAATTTTACTTAAAATTAGAGGTCGGGTGAAGTGGTCGTGAACTGCATTTGATAGCCGCGCAATCCACGAACAGCTGACGCGGAGTGATACGTTATTCGAAGAGAGACTGTTTGTTTTACAGGGGTTTTGAGTCAAAGGCCTTCTCGGTCGAGCGCCGTATCTGACGCAAGCGAACCATGGTCGTGGTTAGGTTTAAATCTCTTAGGCTAAATGTAATGTATTTACTTTTACGCTAACAACAGGGTTCGAAATGGCGGGGGAGAATTCTCCCCCACCAACGATCTTGTCCTTAAATCCCCCACCACCAAACTCTTCGTGGGGGGGAGTTTTTGTTTTAACAACGGACATAAACAATTAGTTTGAGATTCTAATATACTTGACTGGAATAATATCGATAATGGACAACAAAGAGCTTCATCTCTTAGGACACTGAACCCAGCAATCCCCAGAACACAGAAATTAGACCGACTTGTTATTTCTTCTCCATTTCTCATCGCCTTTCGTTAGCTACAACGAAGTATATAAATATATTTATGAAACACGTAATAGCACTTATATGTGCATTTTATACAGGAAACTATTATCTTCTTAATGTCTCTTAATTTGTTTCCCACCTCCCTTACGCAAATCATTGTTCATAGCATCAGTAGTACATCAAAATCTTCAATTTGCAATTACATTTTGAATGAAAGACAGCCGATATAATATATTGTATATTTTATAATATAAGTTGATTATTTAATAATTGACACATATTTCATGACATTATATATTCGTAATATTCGTGTGTATATATTGTGTGTGTGTGTCTACCTGCTCCTTCCCCCCACCAATCTGCAGTGATTTCGCACCCTGCCTAACAACATAAGACGAAATACGGCACTTGACCGAGAACGCAAGGTTCACGATTCCGACTTTTAGATAACCAACAGAGTACTATACAGGGTGTCGCAAAACTCTTTCAACAACGCTTGGGTGCTGGTAGATATCATAAAAACAAGTAACTTTTCCCTATAAAGTTTACCTCGAAAGCGCTTAGTTTCTGCGCTATAAGCGCTTAAAATCTATCCTGTACGTATGCAACCCAACACAGCAAACGCTTGCTCTGACATAACTACCAGGGGCGCGTGGCAGGGTTGCCACTAGCTTTCCTCGTTAAGAGAGACGACTTGAAAACAACAACTTGGGAGTCTTGCCTGAGCAAAATCCAAAACATTAATGATACTTGCGATGTTGTAACAAGCATTCACAGTATTTATAAACTGACCAAGACAAATAATGGGCAGACTGAAATTCAAGATTGCTCATTCTAAAATATTTCCATAATTGATTGATTGATTTGGTTTATTTTAATTCGTTCTTCTGCCACCTTTCGCTAATCGCGAAGATGAGGATGATATGATGAAATAACAAATGACACCAATGTCTAGACCAGGATTTAAACCCGAGATACCTGGCGCCGTAGCGAGCTGTGCTAACCACATCACCACGGAGTGTTTCGTGTATCATGCGATATCAACAATTGCAAGGGATACGTGAGATGTGGGAAATCCATGAACGAACAAAAGTAAACATGATGTGTTTGCTGCCTCGTTTCGAACACGCAGACTGTAATGTTATTACAATTTATTTATTAGAAAATTATTCCTATCTGTGTTATTGCTAATCGTGTTCGTCTCATAAGGAAATAATTGAAATGCTCTTTTAATTTAATGATTGATTGATTTGCTTTATTTTACTTCGCTTCTTGTGCCACTTTTGGTTAATGTGCAAAGATGGGGATGAGTGATAATATGATGAATTTGATGAATGGACACTCACAAACATCCATGCCCAGGCCAGGATTCGAACCCGGGACCCTTGGCGTCGTAGCGCGTTGTGCTAACCACTCCGGCACGGAGGGCGGCTCTGCGTGTTCGAAACGAGGCAGCAAACACATCATGTTTACTTTTGTTCGTTCATGGATTTCCCACATCTCACGTATCCCTTGCAATTGTTGATATCGCATGATATAAGAAACACTCCGTGGTGATGTGGTTAGCACAGCTCGCTACGGCGCCAGGTATCTCGGGTTTAAATCCTGGTCTAGACATTGGTGTCATTTGTTATTTCATCATATCATCCTCATCTTCGCGATTAGCCAAAGGTGGCAGAAAAACGAATTAAAATAAACCAAATCAATCAATCAATTATGGAAATATTTTAGAATGAGCAATCTTGAATTTCAGTCTGCCCATTATTTGTCTTGGTCAGTTTATAAATACTGTGAATGCTTGTTACAACATCGCAAGTATCATTAATGTTTTGGATTTTGCTCAGGCAAGACTCCCAAGTTGTTGTTTTCAAGTCATCTCTCTTAATGAGGAATGATAGTGGCAACCCTGCCACGCGCCCCTGGTAGTTATGTCAGAGCAAGCGTTTGCTGTGTTGGGTTGCATACGTACAGGATAGATTTTAAGCGCTTATAGTGCAGAAACTAAGCGCTTTCGAGGTAAACTTTATGGGGAAAAGTTACTTGTTTTTATGATATCTACCAGCACCCAAGCGTTGTTGAAAGAGTTTTGCGACACCCTGTATAAGTACTACTTGCGGGTCTCGTACTGTAACCATGTTTCATATTTTGAGTCATAAAGCCGGGCACACACTGTACAAAGACCGGACCGTGGAATTGAGGGGTCTTTTTCTTTGTGGCGGCTCTTTTTTTTTCTCGTAAATATACCACTCTGTGTCATTTAACTCTTTGTGGATGCATTTACGGAAATGCATTTTTCAGTTCCACACGTTTCCCTTGCTTGTGGGAAAGATAATGAAATTTTCAAATATTTTGCACGCTAAGATTTGCATGTAATGTCTCCGCGATTGTACAGAAATGGATCGACATTTACAGCGAAAGTAGACGTTCTGAATTACAAGCTGAGGGGTAGAGATTACTTAGCTCTGTCATAACTACAGCTACCTTTCTTGTTTTGAGAGAAATTGTTTTTTCTTTCTGAGACAGAGAACCTTATTTATTTTTCGCAAATCCTCCGTATTGATTTCTCCAATTTCAGTTTCATTTCGACAAACTTTCCAAAGTCTCGCTTTGTTGAGGTAATGCTGCTTCTTTGCCTTCGCTCCCAACTATTCAAAAGGACCCTCTACGTTAGTTTCCCTACAAGATAACATAAATTGAATCCACCTAGCCACTTAAGTTAATGTAATGGCAGGTGGTAGGGGGGATTTGTAAGGGAAGGTGGGGGGATTTATCCCCTCTGGGTACTTGTGTGCCCCCCTCTGCTTGCAAAATTTTATCCATGGGGGATATGTTATATGGCTTGAAGTCATTATCTCATGCTGTCCCTGGACAGTCAGTAGAATTTCCCCTCACTGGAAATTTCTTAAATACCCACACTGTGTAATGGACATTATATTCTCTATATTTATTTATTTATTTATTAATGCCTTGTTTTAAATGGCGGAGTTAAGGCCGTACAAAGCCTTTTCTTCCACTCAACCATACATTTAAAATTATACATTATTATATTATACACAAAGTACACTAAGTCATTCACATAGGTCCACACACACACATTATACTCATACACACAAGTCTTAAAGCCCTGAATATAACACACAAAATACAAAATATATAATACACAAAAAACTAAATATGGAATGAAAGAATGCAAAATTTAAAATTGTATTTAAGTAACTGCAAGGTATTTTAAGAATTCGTTCACTTGCACATGCTTTTTAGTCTGCTTGACAGGGGAAGATCTACCGACTACTCTGAAGAGAGTGGCGAACCCGTCTGCTAAAGGAAGCGACGGAGCTTACTGCTCTAGTGCTTTCTGGCAACTGATTCCATAGTCTTACAGCCGATACGGAGAAAGAGTTGGAGAAGAAGTTTGATCTGTGGGCGGGGATAGAGAGAACTGAGGAGCTGCGTGATCTGGTGTCGCGATCGTGAAATTCGTGAAGAAATTGGAAGCGAGAGAGGAGATAGGAAGGTGACTTGAGGTTGAGAACTTTGTAAAGTAAAATCAGAGTGTGCAGCGTTCGTCTTTCTTGCATACGTAGCCACCCCAATTTGAGAAAATAAGGTGATAGGTGGTCCCAATATTTTAAATTAAAAATGTATCGTACGCACACATTTTGAACACTCTGCAGACGTCTAGCTGACTCACCTGTTAAGCCGGAATACGCTACGTCACAATAATCTAAATGGCATAAAACTAGGGACTGACATAGTTTGGCCTTGATAGAGGTGGGGAGGCACTTGCCCATGCGTCTTATAGAATACAGAGATGCGAAAGCTTTTCTACACGCCGAACTTGTGTGATGTGACCATGATAAATTTCCGTCTAATACAATTCCCAGATCTTTAACAGTTTGGTTAAATGGAATGTGAGTAGAATCTACAAGAATGGAAGGCAGAATGTTAAGATATACGTAACGTTTCAGTTTATCGGAAGCAATCAAAATTGCTTGTGTTTTATTAGGGTTAATATACATGCCATTGTCTAGCGACCAGTTAACAATCCTCTCTATATCTTCATTAACCTTGGAAATGTCATCGCTTAACATTACTGGGGGTGCAGAATAGTACAACTGGAGGTCATCGGCATACAGGTGATAACGGCAGTGTTTCAAGATATTTGGCAGGTCATTAATGTATAAAGAAAATAATAAAGGGCCGAGTACGCTTCCTTGCGGAACGCCACAAGTGATCTCAGATAGCGCCGAGCACTTGCCATCATAAAACACCCTTTGTTTATGTCCAGTTAAGTAGGATTTGACCCAGTCGGTTGCGGAGGTGGTGAAATTAAAAAATGATTTTAGCTTGGAAATGAGAATATCATGGTCGAGTGACTGGAAAGCTTTCGTGTAGTCCAATAAAACTAAAACTGTCGCCTGTCTGCAGTCCATAGCTTGTCTGACGTCGTCGGTTATGTGAGTCATGGCGGTGCTAGTGCTGTGATTAGGTCTAAATCCCGACTGAAACGGAGCCAGAACTTCATTTGTATGTCGGCTGATTTGGTCGTGAGCAATGTATTCTAATGCTTTCGATAGCGCGGGAAGAATACTGATAGGTCGGAAGTTGTCAATGGAAGTGGCGGGGTCAGTCTTGGCGAGAGGAAGAACGTGTGCTATTTTCCACTTATCTGGAAAAATACCAGAGCGCAGAGAAAGATTAAAAATGTCAGTGATGTATGGCAATACATGAGGTAAAATCAGCTTTATTAGTCGCAATGGGAGGTTTGATCCGACCGATTGCAGTTGCAACTTGGAACTCATAGACTGGGTTAAAATTGAACTCTATCATTTCTGTTTTGTGGTTTGCTATAGCTCTAATAGTAACGTTTTTAACATCGTTATTCATTGAATTAGAGAGAGAGAAATGCGTATTTAATTCATCAAGGGACGAAACATGAGTAGGATCTACGTTACGTTTCTCTCCTAGCCCTAGATTTCTTAAGTTATTCCACAACATTCGGGGGCTGCCTTGCATATTTAATTATTCGTAAGAAAACCTCCTCTTTGCGTTGCGCACGGCCTGATTACATCGATTTCTCAACACGCGGTAGTTATTAAAACTATTTAAAGTATTTGGAGATTTGAGGCGCTTGTCAGATTTAAACCTGCGGTGAGCCGAATCGCGCTCCGCCATAAGTGCGAGAATGCTGTCGGTCATCCAGGGGGAAGCAGGCCGCGTGACGCGTTTTTTCTTTAGTGGAGCATGTTTGTCGAAAAGGTGTAAGATTAGACTATTTAATTCATTGAGCTTATCGTTAATATTAGTGAAGCAGTTTATTGAATTCCATGGGGTTCTTGTAGCATCTTCGTTTAGTGAAGCGGGGTTAATTTTCTTTAAATCGCGGTATTCGATTATGTTTGGCTTGGATTTCGGAACATTGAGCGAGTAAGCAACGTAAATAAGGTCGTGGAACGAGAGACCGCAGGCGCTTGTTTGTCCATGTTTGATGATTCGAGAGCAGTGTCCTGTTAAGATTACGTCTAGCCAAGAATGCGAGTTGGCCGTGTGGAAGGTAGCTTCCTCCGTCGAAACCAGGAAAATAAGCTTGAAAGCCAATTCATCCAGGCATCACAGCCACGTTAGAGTACAAAGTTAATGTGTGGAAAGGAGGTTGATTTATGGGTGCTTATCAAAAAGGATCTCCCCCCTGTGGCCGTACAGGCTAGCTCTTTCCCCCCTGGGCCGCTTGGTTGAAGCCGAACAATAGGCGGTTGGGGACCAAGCCGTCCAGGGTTCGATGCCCGGCTGTACCTGCACGGTGCACATAAACAGTAGAAGAATACTATTGAGATTGGGGAAAAGGATGGGGTTGCATATGAAATTATAGCGATTTGATTGATGGACTGTGATATGTGAATGTGTATTATGTTAAGGATCTCTACATGATATGAGAATTGCAAGTCCACACCTTAATTTCAATTCCGGTCACACTTACACCGATGTCCTGGCGCTGTGTATTGATGTCTCCATTGTCTGTCGTTAGGGAACCTGGTTGTCCCAACTGTCCGTGGTGTCAATCACACTGCCCTCCGGTGACGATTCCTACATATATATCAGGCCGCGGAAGCACACGTCACAGTTCACATCTGTCTTCTGCACGCTGACCAGTTACATGTATATACTTTTATATGTAAAAAGATATAGTTTATCTTGTGACGAAAACTATCCCGTTCATCGTAACTTAAATGTTATTTGCAATACTCTGGGCACTGACGGACACTGGCTTCATAACGCAGACTCTTCATAACACCGACTTTCCTGTACTATTCCTAGACACACAGTTGTCACCTTAAATTCTCAACACAGATTCTTCACTTGCATTCCCAACACCGATGTCCTCTGTCTAGCTTATAGACGCACACTGGACCGCCAAAATTCACCGTTGGGTTAGGGGTTTTGTCCATGTCCACTTTCTATTGGCTGGCGTGGAGGAGGGGGTTGGTTGCAGGGAAGAATGGAAATATTTCAGGTTGGGGAGACAAAGGGGCTTCTGGGAGAGAAAGCGTAAATATAGCCGTCGCCTTTGTGGGCAAGGCAAATGACCTTTGCTTGGCTTCTCAGATACTGACGGGGATTTCGAGACGTGCTGAAAGTTCGATAATAATAATAAATGTAGAAGATGATATATTTATATTGATACTAGTGTGCACGTATGGAAATACGGGTACACCCCTCTCGCGTGAGATTAAGACATTTTTCTTGTGGTTGGAACTTTTGAACATAAAAGAGGGAGTAAAGTCCACCAGGGGCATCGCCAAAAATTTCCGCGGATTAGAGGAAAATTTACTTAATTTTTAAAAAATCCAAATTATTATTATAATTATTATTTGAAAAGCTTTTCACGTAGATCAAAATCTGTTTCAACTTTTTAGTTATTGCCTTGTTTTGGGTATAGTCTAAGTTAAACTTAAATGTAAATTGAATGTGCATATAGCAGGTAAAATTATTGGCCGAATTGACGGAGTGGTTAGCACAGCGCGCTATGACACCAGAAGTGCTGGGTTTGAATCCCGATCGGGGCATGGGTGTTCTTTGTGTGTCCACCAATTTCATCAGATCATCTTCATCATCGCAATTAGCTAAAATCGGAAGAAAAGAGGCGCCAAATAACAAAAAAATGAAATGAAAAACTTATGTATTTATTTAAAAGAAACAACTAGGCTATTATATATTAAAATGAGAGTTGGGTGTTTATCTCTTTTGTTTAGTGCGGGTTTTAATATGGAGTTTCGTTATACTGTTTGAAGTCTGAAGCTTTAGCTTCATGTATATTGGTACTATAGTATTATTCTAGTTTTATAATTTTTCTTTTGTTGTATTAGTTGTAGTATGTTTGTCGTGGGTATATTGTTTTGTATTTTGTATTGTATTTTTTAACTTTTTATTTTCTTTTTTTTGTGTTGCATAATGTGAGTGTTGTTGTAATATCCCATTGTAATTGGAGCATTGCTCTGTTATGGGATTGCTCATAAATAAATAAATAAATAAATATATTCATGAAAACTTAATGACACAGAAATTGTATGTGTGTTGTTAACGTTAATGAATATAATGAATATTGTTTGTATGTAGAAAACAATATACCATTTTTAAGCCGTGTTTAGTTATAAAACACATCAACCTACTGACGATCCTCCGAATAGTCTATATGAGAAGTGTTTAAAATCAGTTATAGCAGAGAAAGAAATCCCACACAAAAGAACGGAAAAAAGTTGCAGAGAAAGATAGAAAGAATGGGACAGCAAGTGACAGAGAAAAGAGAAACAGAAGAGGAAAGAAAAAAAACAATGAAAGCTAGAAAAACAGTGGAGGAAAAGGAGAACTAGAAATGAAGAAAATAGAGGAACGTGGAAATACGGAAAGAAAGACTGTGTAAGGAAGCAGAAGAAAAAGGAAGAGAGAAACTTATGAAGACAGACAGAGCCAGACAAGGAGGACGGCAATTCATGTGAAAATATTCCTCCTCCCGTGAGCCCACGCGAAAAAATAAATTCTCTGGATATTCCTCATAAAAACAACCGGATCTCCCCTCTAAGCCATTAACGATCCACCCTTCCTTTAACCCTATATCGTTGAAGCTCTTGAAAACAATCCATGAAGTCCGAAACTATGAAGCTTTGAATGAATTAAGACAGTGCAAATCCCCGCCCCCAAAAAAACACTCGAGTGGCGGAAAGTTTCCCCATGCCAAGGAAAGTTTTTTTTTTAAAAAATGTATTTCTGAGTCTTTCTGAATAAAGAGAAAAAAAAGTACTAGGAACTACAATTTATTTCCTTACATGTTTGAACTAACTAAATTGAGATTTATTGTAATGATACGTGTCAGCAGAAATGTCTACAACGAAATGCCCTAATTTTATTTTGTTCCCAATTCCACAGCAATATAGATACGGGATTGTTTTTTTTCAAAACACGTAAGTCTTAGGAGTATGAAGGTTGTAAAAACAACAACACAATTCTTCCACGTGTTTAGTTTGTAGAAAAAATCGCACCAGTTCCACGTGAGCCCTTCCGGTGACACGAAGGATATCCAGTCTGTTTCGTTTTCCGTCCATGTTCGCTCCAACGTGTCACTAAATAACATTCCTTTATTTTTATTGCTGCGAAATTCTGAACAAAATTAAATTAGTGCATTTCGGTGTAAACACCCTGTATTATTCCAAGGAATAGATGACCCTAGATGGCGCAAGAAGTTCGAGAATTAACTTTGTCCAGTATTGGCAAAGATGGAAAGCAAATTCAAGCCTTCATAAAAGCAAAGTCCGATAAATTTAAGAGCTATAATTTTGCTATTAGAGAGCTTCAGCAGGTATAGAAAATTATAAAATAAAGATAAGTGAAACATGTGTACAATTTCTACATTAATTTTTTTGTATAAGAACATTTTTTATCATTACTGTATTTTGTGTGTCCTAAGTATTTGAACTTCGGTTTCTGTTTTAGAGAAGTGCGTTCATAGGGAGAACATCCCTGTAGTTAAATCAGTTATATCGACAGAACTTTCTTCCTCCCTATTCACGAGGGCGGAAATGAGACCTCGCAAAGCACGTTTACAGAACATGGGGGAAGCACATCATCCCCCGCAACACGGAGCAGCTCCACAAGGGGGTTGAAATGTGGCAACGACGCTTACCGAGGGGGTGCGTATTGATCTGACGAAACGCTAACCACGTGACACTGGTATAATGAGTTTTTTCCCTTCCCTTCCATGGTAGCAAACTACCCTTTTCGTTTGTTGCCATTCATCCCCCTCTTCGCACAACCCCTCGGCATTCATCTGCGCCATCTGATTGCACGGTTCGGAACTATGTGACGACTTGTGCGGATTGTGACGCAGAGCTTTGATCTTCCGCCGGAAGATGGCAGCCGTGTTTCGAAGAATAGGCAGCTCGTCGATTATAGATAACAGCTTTTGCAGGGATCGTGAAGTTATTCTGCAAAGCCGCTATTCAATTTCAAATCCCTTCTTGCACCTGTTCGAGGCAGAGATTATTTCGAAACCGTGTGACGTAGTGTCGTCAAACAATTTCGTTCTGCTAGGTGAAATATTTTCAGTTATCCCTGTTTCAGGGGTGATAGGATTATATTTCCCCCTCTTTCCCTTCTCTCTTTTGCACACAAACCTGTCAATCCGCAGAAACGGGGGTACAAGAGTGCACCGTTCCCCCAAATGTTTGGGAAGGGTAAATTCTTTTATGAATTGAACCCCCTCAAATAAAGTGATAGACGTGCCATTCAAAGAATATTTTTTTATATATAGCTGAACGCACAGTTTATTTTGTGTGTGTTGTCTCCCTATCGAAGAGAATGAAACCAATTAATGCACTACTGCATTGTGCTGCTCGGGGGTCACGGGTTCGATTTGATTAATTTGATTTATTTTTAATTCGCTTTTTGCCACTCTTGGCTAATTGCGAAGATCAGGATGGGTTATGATATGATAGATATTCTGTAACTTTATGTAGCCATTTTGGTATCAATACCTTGAAAGAAAGAATAGCTTTTAATGATCTAATGTTTTTACGTGAATCAGTAAGACAAGATTGTCTACGTTCTGAGCTGTTAGAGAGAATGAACTTTCACGTAACACCTTTTACAGTGAGGAACAGAACACCTTTGTGCACGCCATTCTCAAGGTTAAACATACACAAAAATTCTCCAATAGTACGAGTTCAGGAATCGTTTAATGAGTTATTCTTAGCACATGATTTGGACATGTTTTTCGATTCATGTAATGTTATTAGGCGCAAAATTCTGTAAAAAAAATATATTTTATCGGATTTGTCTGTAAAGGAGTTTTAACCGTATTCATATGTTGTTACACTATCATAAATTTTAACATTATTTTATGTATTAACATTATTGTTATCATTTATGTATATTATTAACATTATCTTTGTGTACATTATGTTCAGCATAAATTGGACTTCGGTCCTATGATGGACAAATAAAGAAATGAAATGCAATTGATGAAGGGACACTCACAAATAAAAGTCATGCCAGGATTCGAACCCGCGATCCCTGGCATCGTAGCACGCTGCGTTAAACACTCCGTTCATCAATGTCAGTGGGACCGGGTTTGAAACCCGGCCTGAGCGTGGGTGTTCTTTGAGTATCCATTCACCAATTTCATCACTCATCGTCATATAGGCGATTAGCCAAAAGTGGCACACACATACGCTCGACTTACACTTTGATGTTGTATTCTATGAGTTTGAGGGTTTAGATTCCAGTCTAGGGAGCTCCAGATTAGCATATATAAGCGACTATTGTTTTCCTACTTATTGATGACGTATCCAATGTTTTCCAGACAACGATTGATGTGCCGATCGTAGCAACTGTCCAGCAAGGATGCTCAAGTAGCTGCTCAGTGATCACTCAGCGAACGAAGTGATCGCTCAGCTACTTGTCTGTCAAATAGGCATTACTGAGCGAACATTGCGCACTTCCTCATCGAGCAAGCTTTCTCCTCGTCAACGAAGCATTGGGAAACAGAGAATATGATTCGACAGCTGCTGAGGCAAGTGTATGATAGCGTTGTTGGGGGAATTTTGTCGACAATATGCAACTCGTCGTTATTAAAGTAGCAGGTAGTTCCCTATTTGAATCTTGCGTTACTTTTCATCTCTTGGGTTAATCGAGACGCTGAGGATGAATGAAATCCTTGGTGAGATATACAGAGTTCGAACCTGTGACCTCTGGCTTCGTAGCGCGTTACTCGGACCACTCCGACCATACAAGCTTTTTACTTTGATGAATTGCGTGTTGTATTGATAGTATTGTTGTTTTTAAAAAAGGTGTCCGAATCAACATTGGTTGAACAATGAGTCTGGGAAAAGCTGGATGGTTTTGTCTTATTTTTGTTAGTAGCCCGTGGGGGGGGGATGTTCTGCCAATGTGGGCTGGAGCATCTGATATCCGTCAACCCTTCTTGAACACGCCACTGAACTAGAGCCGTCAAGTAAATTATCAGTTCGAAAAGGAACGTTCCTGAGACAAGACGAAACGAGATTTTTCAGCGTTCCGGTCTTGTTTCGATTAAGTCCCATTATATTCGTACTCATTGAAACGTCTCTCGAAAGGTTAGGAATGTTTACGCACAAGTGAAACGTGGATAGACGAACTAAAATACATACTGTACATAAAACATAAACGAGGTTTAATAACTTTCAACAATCGTATAACATGACGCCCAAGGAAAACTTAAACCAACTCTCACGTAATAAACAACAGACTATTGAACATATGTGTTCTTCATCGTAGCTTGATTATACATACTATCAATCACTTAGTCACACCTACTGTACCTATTCATTCCCACTGTTCTGATTTAGTTTCACTGTTCCCATTTTAGTTCCATTGTTCCTATTTAGTTCCATTGTTCCAATTTAGTCCTACTGATCCAATTTAGCCCACTGTCCCTATTTAGTTCCATGTTTCACTGTACCCATTTAATCCCACTGTCCTTATTTAGTTCCATGTTCCACTGTGCCCATTTAATCCCACTGTTCCAATTTGGGAACTTTGGGGGAAACAAATAATCTTTTAAAAATACATAATATTCAAATAGTGAATTTTGCACTAAATGTAAGTCGAGTTTGTACACGTGCATGTCTCAGAAATGCAAAGAATTGTGGTACTGAGAAAACGGTCATGGCGTTGTTTATATCAAACCAAATTAAAAAGTAAAATAAGTGCTCCCCTGTGCTTTGCACCAAGTCATGAAGGCGTATTGGGAGTGTGGAGTTAGGGCCCCACACTTTCTTGATCACAGCTGAAGGTGGGGTGATGTAATCAGCACCACGCCCCTGGCCGCTTTTACCCCCCAGAGTTCCCTCCAGGTACCCACTTTATACGACGCTGGGTGGACGCCGGAGCCGCTTGAACAGCTGTTCTACCCCGTCGTGGATCGAACTCGGGCCTCTCTCATGGTAACACTCAAACTTATAACAAAAAAAAAAATGGGCCAAATGGCTTCCATCTCGGTCACGTTTGGAGTCTCCAAATATATAACATAATCGACGTACACAGCGTATAACAACACACACTTCACAGTCATGAAGGCAATGGACGCCTCGTTTCGACGCTACGAACTCGAGAAATGCCGAGATGGCTCAACGAGCATGAGTCTTGCTCGGATACCAGGAGTACCAGACTTATCCCTGAGATTTGAAGATTCGTTCCAAGCAGCGGGTCACCGGTTGAGCACCGCTTCCAGATCCCTCCAGTCGTTCCGGCGTCTGGAAAAGACGTTCGCAGTTTATCAGCGCCGATGCTGGAGTCGAGAGTGGAAACAGATTGAGATAAGCAAAGGGAGCCATTACTCACGGCGTCTCAGATGAAGCGGGCGCTGAAAACCCTCGACTCCCCTTTGGAAAAACAACCCTTCGGCTCTTTAAGTGCCCTTAACACTGAGGGGGCGGATCTATTTTAGGGAGCATGATTTCAAGTTCTCCGCTAAAACAGAAAACATACTTTCACCTGTTACCAGGAATGTACGTTCATATATTATGCACACACCCACACATACCCTCAAACATACATACGAGCCTACACGATGACGTAGTGGTAACGTCGTTGCCTTGTAATCCAGGAGTCCTGGGTTCGATACCCGGTAGTGGCTTGGATCCCACTTCGAACTGTAGGTCTAGTCCGGGTTACATTCTGTGGATAAAGTGGACCTAGAAATGAAACTCGCGACTCTATATTCAGCAACAAATATCAAAATTGTGCACTACATTACAGGCTATTTATAGAATATCCGCAATATTAGTGATAAATTAGTCTTGCTTAACGAAGATGAGAAAATCATCTGTGGCGCCGTCATCGTATTTGTTAACAAATCGAGCGGAAGGAGTGTGAGCGATGCACTCTGCTGCTTGCCATGTAATTCTACCACTGCGTTGTCAAAATGCGTGGCATTCTTCAGCACATCATCACTTTTAGTCAATGGCGTGCATAGGATTTTCGAAAAGGAAGATTTCGTTATACTTTTTCCTTGGTAGTCAGTCCTTATTTTGACATCTTTCCCTGCCTTCAGCGTTCTTTTTTTTTTAAAAAAAAAAAACAACAACAACCAAACGCGGCAGAAAAGCGAAGTAAAATGAACCAAATCAATCAAAAATATTAGAAATAGAGAGAGATAGGGAATGTGTGTGTGTGTGTGTGTGCCTTCACATGCTGCGGATGGTCTAGTCATTTTGGCATACGTACAACCGCTTCGATGGATGAGTAGTGCTCTATCAGGAATTTCTCAATCAGTATCCCTGCATAAACGGCCTGTAGGCCTACGTGTATTTGTATTTCTTATTTTACAATGCTCTTCTGTCTCGCATTTTTTGTCTGGTGACACTATAAAGAAAAAAGATGAGCTAACATAATTGTAATTATTAGTTTCATTCTGATATTGTATTGTATTCTGTATTTCCAAGGTTAGTGCCACTGTAGCAGTAGAAATAAGTCGACTTTTAGCGAGAAAATAGTGCAAGAAGAAAGTAACACCAGGGAGATTGATTGAGTTAGTGTTTTAAGTCCACAGTAAGGCTAATCGGGACTGGACCTACAGTTTAAAGTGGAAATCTTGTAATCCCGAGCTTTCGTGACGGCAGAGAGGAAGTGGGATCTCGGGATTTCATTCCCTAGCAGTACTTACTTTGGTGTAACGAAATAAAAGTGTAGCAATCATTTACAGACATGTATATTGCGTGTCGTATGCAAGAAGTTTTATTTCAGTCCACTTTATGCTCATATAGGCTAATCGGTATTAAAGTTTATGGGGGAATCGAAACACTGAGCGGCTTGCTTCCATCGGATCGAACCCAGGGCCCTTTGATTACAAGGTGCAACGTTACCAGTACGTCATCGGCAGGCACGCATCTAGAAATATATTTCGACGGCGTCCGAGTAGTAATAGTAACTATTAGTTATAATTAGGGCTAGGATTTTTATGACTTAGCATGTTTTTTTTTGTAAGTGTGATGTGTTCCCTAAATATACAGAAATGCATATTGTGAAGAAACTAATTGAATTAAGGTGCTTTTTAAGGGAATATATTGTCATATTTAGCCATTTCTACGTGATAGAGCATAGTTTGATGGACTTTCGGTCATATTCAGCATATTTTCGCTTTTTCAAGAAATATACAGTCATTTTCCAAGTGTTTTTTTTTCTTACTCCCATGTTCGCTCGAGGGTATTTTTTTTTTTTTGGACTGCAGCAAAATCTGTTTCATTTTTAATTGAAAATTTACAGAAAGTATTCATTGTGCATTTCAACTCATCAGGGCCCATAAAGTGAACTAGAAATAGTATGTACTATATGAAAATATTTCGTCATAAGTTAGATATTGATGTTTGAAACAGTCTAGTTATAGATAAGGGCATATTTTGTAAAATTTTAGGTCATAAGAGCATATTTTATTTTGCATATTTTGGTGATTTTTAGGTCATAAAAATCTTATCCCTAGTTATAATAATAATAATATAAACGTTTCAATTAATACGTTAATATGATTTATAGGTCTATTCATAATAATATGTAAAAGAATTAATATTGTATTATTATTATTACATGAATAAGTAAAGAAACAGAGACGGTAAAATAATAAAGATATAACCGCAGATATTTATTATAAAGCTAACGTGTAGATTAGATCTCCAAAATTTGTAATACAACAGACTGGCAAGGAAATTAATCTCAAAAGGATAAAGAATTGAGGGGTCTAGTGAGAGAGGGATCTATGCTACAAATCTTGAAAATTTTATTTTTTGCCATTTTCAGTCTTCTCCTACCATCTGTCATCTATCATGTGAACTACAACCATGTGGCATAGCTCCCGCTTGTTCTGCAGCAGATTTTCTGAGTTCTTGAATACGTCCTCATCAGCATTTTGAGTGAGAGAAGGAGCTATGCCACTTACTGATGGTGTCTGCAATAGGAGTGGCAGAGGTTGTGTTGCAGTAACCGGTGCTAGATTTAATATCAGCCCTGAAGTTAAAAGATCTCATAGCAATAATTCCTTATATTCCTTCAGTTCTTCATGGTGTTTACCAAAAACTAAAATCCACAGAAACAATGGACAGTGAAGATCCTCCAGAAGACATATGAAGTTGTCTTTATGTAGATCATATGTAACCCTGTCAACATGATTTACACTCAGCCAAAAGTATTTAAGCCTTGTTCAAAGTATTTGATGTGCTAGATTGATTTTTCCACATGGGTATACTACAACAATATACCACACATGTTCATAATAAATGGTATTTATATTGAAATTCATATTTTTCCTTTTGAATAATTTATCTAACAATATGTTCAGAAAAAAATTACCCTTTGTTATACAAATTATGACTCAATGCAATGCTTTAGAAAACTCAATTTATTTCCATTTCTTGTCAAAGTGGCATAGCTCCCTCTCTCACTAGACCCCTCAATTGAATATTTATAGAATAGTAAAAATTGATGTTAGATCCAGTTTACGAAAAGTAAAGTTCTTCATTAATATTTTATGTATATTATAACTAGTAATTGTGTGCGTAAATCTTCTTTGGTACTGTAATTCAAACCCGTATGATTCCAATCAAATCCTCGACTTCCAGTGAGTTCGGCGGAAATAAATGACCTTCGATTACACAACGAATGCTAAACAAGTATATTTTCATGGTTTAATTTTAGTACTTGGTAAATGGGGTTTCCGGACCCCTTGGTCCCACTTAAATAGTTATTGGTCATGGGCAAGGCTCGCATTTACTGTGCATTTGTAAGTTTCTTTTCGCAGTTCTCGTGGAAGGTCTTCGTGGAGCTGAGATCTTAGAGGCGACTGGAGGATTGCTAGAAATGAAGCTGGGCCTTTGAGAACAATGTATTCAGCTTCTTTGAATATTCTAAAGCGGCGTGAAGAGAGATTGTCCTTTACAAGGCAGAGACAAAAATAAATAAAAAGAAGGTTCTTCAAGGAGGAAGAGGAACCAGATGTTCAAACAAAACGTGCAACGTTGCCGCCTCAAGCACCGGCCACGTGTCGGTAATTTCAATTTCCACATGCACTCAGGTCATGGCGTTCTCACCAACAATTATGTAAGCAGTTCGAAAGTGTAGTTAGTATCCTTTACTACAACGATGAAATGGAAGAGTAGTTAAAAAATGTATATATTTAAAAAAAAATAAGAATTAAGAACTACCCATCTATCTTTTCCGGTCTCCGGGTTCGAATCCTGGCCTGGACATGGATGTTTCAGTGTGCCCATTCATCAATTTCATCATCATTCATCGCCATCTTCGCAAATTAGCCAAAAGTGGTGCAAAAGGCGAAGTAAAATAAAGCAAATCAAATAAAAATTACAAAATTACCTACTTCCATGGCGGGGTGGATAGCACAGCGTATGATGAAATTGATGAAGGGACACTCCCAAAGAACACCCAGGACTCCGTAGCACGCTGTGCTAAACACTCCGCCCTGAATGTCCACGGTCCCTGGTTCGAATCCCTGCCGGGACATGGGCGTGAGGTCCCTTCATCACTTTCATATCTGCCAAAAGTGGCAGAAGGAACTAATCGCAAAAGTGGCTTCGCCATTCGTGGTGGATCAGAGTTGCAGTGGGTGTTGGGATAAACTATAGACAAGAAACCTCGGAAGAACTCACATCCGGAAGTCCTATTTCGTGATGAACTCATCAAACTGCATTCAAGAAAGGGTGACACACTGCGGAGGCGACCAGATCGTCTGTTTGGCCACTTTCCTAAGGTGATTATCACTGCAAGGCGTCGACCTATTTGAAGCACAAGTCTTTAGAGGCCGCGAAGCGAATGCACCTTACTTGCATTTGCTTCTCGCTAGTCCACTGCAACACTTTTTCTGTCGGCGTCTAAAACTCAAGATCTGACGTCGTATTCGCCAAAACAGACGTGAGTGAGTCGAATGCAGTCAGCAGTGTGTGTAGAAGTTGTTGGAAATTCCAAGACAACGTGTTTTATGGACTGATGCCCCATAAAGAAGCTACTATAATGATATGGTAAGCCACAATTAATTAATTTATCTGTACTGGTAAATTACTGATTTTAGTAAGACATGTTTGTCTCAGTGGAGTTTGCTGAGTCAAAGATCTAGGCTCAAAAAACACACCCATGGGCGTGGCGTTGTTATCTCCGGTATGCATGTTTATTAACAGAAGAATGTATAATCTCTTATGAAGTAAACACGTATGGGATATGTTGATACATTAGTGTGGGCAAGTTTTAGTGTGTGTGTGTGTGTCTGTATGCATTAGGGCTGAAGCGATACCGATGCCTACCAGTGGTATCGATATCCGAAAGCATCGGTTGGGGTTACCGATACTGACTGATACTTTCCCAGCATTTGTAATGTCGACGGGGTCCGCAAAACCACAACACTTTCGGTGAGTCTAAATATCCTGAACGTTATGCAAAATTGTTTGCACAAAATTGTGTAACAAAAAACTATATTTTGTCATTACATAACAGGTATTTTAATATTCTAATGTAGTTCTTTTTAATATTTTAAAGTAAATTTTGGTATTATTATTGGAGTTGAGTTGTTGTTGTTTTAAGTCCAATTTATGCACAGATAGGCAAATCGGGACTGGACCTACAGTCTAAGTGATGATATGATGAAATTGGTAAAGTAACACTCACAATAAACACCCAGGCCAGGATTCGAACCTGTGACCTCTGGCGTTGTAGAGCTCCGTGCATATACTATTGGAAGATAGTTTGTGAACAGGTTTAGCTTAGTATCGACAACATTCACAAGAAGCATGTATACAGGGTGAACCAAAATTCCCATTACCACTTATGTATTTTGCGACGAGGGAAGGTTATGGATCTGAAATAAATAGAGTATGATAAGAGACGAGACATGTTAGCTGAGGAGGTTACAGACAACAATTTAGTCCAGAATGTCTGTATGGACACCATCATTTTCATAATGCAGCAGCTTCAGCACACGTTTCTGCTCTCGTCGATGGTCGTCCGGAGCGTGGTCTGTCTTTGATGGAACCTATTTCGAAAAGTTTTCTATCCCATCGCAATATCGTTTGCTTTGGTGGGGTCGGCTTGTTAGATCTTGCTACAGAATCCCTTTGGATGTCCTTCATTGATTTTCCTGTGTGAGGTCACCCATGTGGCCAGGTGCTCACCACAATCCGTTCCTCCAAGGTATACGTTCACTCATCAGTAGAGACCGGATGTTAGGCAAAATGCCTATTCTTTCCTGTTAGAGATATGATGAAAACGAATGTTGCGAAGGCCAGGGGGGAGGGATTAGCTTCATTTAAAGGCAATTTAATTTTACCTATTTTGCCTATTTTATACGATATTGACTATATTATTTCATAAATGCCAGATATTGCCTATTTTAGGCATTTTCTTTAAAATTGGGACATGACTGAACTCGGTGCATACAATTTCCTGTTCCCAGGATTAGTTTACGATGCTTCCAAGAAATTTAAAAATAACAGTTAGCGAGTTATTGCAGCTAATAAGAACTTGGACAAATTAAGGGCAATTCAACAAGTTCTGAAAGCTGAAAATATACAAACTGAGTTAGATCCACATGTTCTCGCCTGCTTTAAGTATGCTCCGGTAACATCTGTGGAGGTTGAAAGATCTTTTTCAATTCTAAAAAATGTGTTGTTTGATCGCAGACATAACTTGTCGGTTGATCACCTGAAGAAATACCTTGTACCGCAATTAGTGCTTCTGATTCAGAGACTGCCAAACCGTACAGTACAAACTTGAAATGCATTTAAACAGTTTCTTAGTTCGAACTGCTGTGTGGAATATACAGTGTAAATTTTTTAACTGAAATAACCCTGTGTGCAGTGATAAAGTGTATATTTAAATAATTTGCGTACTGGTTGGAAGTAGCCAACAATTTCTTTTGTCAGACTATTGTGTGTAGCCATTATACAATAAAAAATTTTGGGCTGACGTGACTCCTGTTTGCAGTGATTTATTAAGTACAACATTGGACTGCTGTCTCTAATGATGAGCTCCTGATTTATTTTAAGCAACTATAAAGAATGTACAGGTAAGTCTTTATATTATTTAAACACCTATTTCTTTTTGTATGTCTATCTTCATTATTTTGAGTTAAATTTCATTGCCTTTTTTATTGCCTATTTGTATTTTAATGCCTATTTTACTGCCTATTTTGAAAATTATAAGTGCTTATTTGCCTGCCTATTGTATATGTTTTTAGTGCCCAAACATCCGGTCTCTACTCATCAGCCATGGTTCATACTATCTGTAATGATACAATGAATGACAAGTCGTGAGGTACATCACTATCTGCACACAACTACTACAACCACTAAGTATCACTACGAACCACTACCACAGCACAGACTCGCATACCTACGGGGTAATGGGACTTTTGGCTCACCCTGTACATGGAGTAATGACTTACATGCACTTATTTTGAAGCATTCCTATATTTGTAAATATTTAAACTTGTTTGAGTGGACAAACGGGTGGGCAGAAGAAATTTTAGGTGGACCCACTCCCATCCCTGAAGCCGATCTTGGAGAATCTACATAAGAAACGTACACTGTTTCAGAGTAGATATATTTTAATTTCCCAAGAGCAAGAGGGACATTTCTGTACGTAAGTGCCAGCCAGGCCAGTCAATACAATATGAACCACATTATTATTCCGAGGTTATTGATCTGTCCTTTCCCGACGCTGTCTTTTGTTCATTTTTTTTCAAACTGCAATTTCACGAAAAAAATAATAAAAAGCATAACGAAAAGGAGCTGATAAATATTTATGACGCTGAAGGAGGCAATGAGACACGACACACCACGCCCAAGAAAGTGTCCAATTTTCTCCCCCGCTTTAACCTCACACGTCTTTTGCATCATAGTCGATTCTTATCGAAGCGAACGCACGTCTGAATCATTCGTGACAACACAGGCTTTAGCGAGGAGTAACCCAGGACTTACACTGGACTCTGGCAAATCTACTTCCCTCCCTTCTTTTCTTCTCTCTCGATCCAGTTGACATGAACGCACGCCTCACGAGAGTCTAACGCTGCTGGTAATTCGTGCTTTTGCCCCTAGATGGCAGGCACACTCCCGCGTTCCACGCACAATGTTGGTATGAGAGGGTAGCAGCAGTGCATACAACTGATAGAAAATATAACTAACTTAGCTACTTACATCATCTATTGTTCAACGGGAAGCTTGTATTTTATATCGATCCAGAATTTATATCCGAGTAATGCAAAATTATTTTACGGTGCTGTGTAACGGTAAATATTCGTAAATCAAGAGTTCGTAAAATAAAAAAATGGTGCCACGAAACTATTGGGTTGTTTGATTGATTTGGTGGTCCTCACCGATGACGCAAATGTCGTCGCCGCCTTGTAATCAAGGGGTCCCGGGTTCGATACCTGGTGGAAGCACATTGCACAGTGGTTCGGATCCTACTTTAAACTGTAGGTCCAGTTCAGATTAGCCTTTCTGTGTGTACAGTGGACTTAAAACAGCAATTCTTGATTGATTTGGTTTATTTTACTTCTCTTTCTGTCATTTTTGATAAATCGTGAAGATAAGGATGGATCATGATGATGATATGATAAAATTTAAAGAAAGAGGAAAGGAACATCCATGTCCAGGCTGGGATTCCAACCTGGGATCCCTTGCATCGTAGAGCCCTGTGCAGGAAAACTTTGGGTTAATGTGGGGTTGGTGGTTTATGGATGAATCGCATTGCTGGATTAAATGAAGGAATTTATGAAACGAAAGCAAAATAGAAGAATATATGGAAAATAATATCACTTTGGATTAAAATATGTTTTCGTGCCTTGGAAGGTATTGTGTACTGTACATCCTGAGCTCGCACGAAACTATCGTTGAAGATAATGATCGTATATAATTCAGTGCTCTTCATTATTAATTTTTTTAATGATCACATCTATAGAGCGTACTTTGCATGTCTCCAGAAAACAAGACATCGAACCATTTACAAACTCCATTATAACATTTTAACGTGGGGTGAAATAATAACAAACTTGTTGCCTGGCAACTACACCATATAAACACCATATCTTGACATGTTCACCATTGATCTGTGCTGTCTCGGTGACCTAGCACGTTGGCTCCCTCGTACGAATCCATTGTTCGCCGAGTTTGGTTTTAAAGTCCAGTTTATGCACATATTGGCTAATCGAGACTGGACCTACAGTTCAGAGTGGGATCTGAACCACTGTGCAATGTGCCTCCACCGGGTAACGAACCCGAGACCTCTTGATTACAAGCCCATCAAACGAGTTATAGTGAGCCTAAGCTGTCTTGGGGGTCTGTCAGACCCCACGTTATCAGTTCGTTCAGTTAGCTTCCCTTTCATGGTTAATTCTAATTGAACAAATCTCAAAAAATATTATTTTCCTCTTTGGGTGATTTTGGGTTGTATTAATTTGGCCTAAACAACAAATGTTTTCAGCTTTTTGAGAAGAACTCTTCCACTGTCTGTGAGGAAGCTTTAAGTTCGTTCTTGCCTTTTTAATGCGTAGTGTTTGTCTTTTGCAGGCCCCTTACACTTTTAACTTTTCCCAAGGGGCTTTTTACCCCCCATTTTTAACTCTTAAAGTACCCGAACCCAATATGGCCTACTTAAGGTTAGCAGTTGTTTCTAATGGTGTACAAAGTCAGAAAGGTAAAACTAATCGCAAGATTCAAAAGAGGGAACATTTCTGGACGTATACTGAAAATTGGAGTCGGTTCCAGATAATAACATAGGTGCAGGGAAGATTTTGTTAAAAAGTCACGTTTAGGCCATATTGGGTACATAGTTATATGACCTAGTAATATATTTTGTTCTTTCACATCAACAGAAATTGTAAAGAATGTACCACAATACGTAGATAAGTATATTAATACACATATGTTTTATTTACATAACGACATAATGAGATTATACAAAGAAATAATATCATTTACAAACCAATAAACAAAGAAGTGACGTGTCATAACTTGTCACTAGAAGACCGTAGATTACACATCACAGTCTGGGAAAATCATCCTTAGTAACTCCAAGACCTCTACGTGAACATAAGAGTAACAAATGTCACATTTGCACATGTTCTTTATGATATATTCCCATGTAGGCCATATTGAGTCCATCTTACACAGTGTTCGTTCTTCGTTCATTTAAACAGGACTTTAAAGTCCAAACTAGTACATTGTTGTAATGTACAAATTATGAGCTACCATAATGTGGACTAGAGATATGAACACCTATCACTTGAAAGTAATAACTTACCTATGTAATATTAGATCACGTAGAACACAATCACGATGTCCAGCTATTTCGCTTCTTTGTCCTCAAGTTACAGCACTATAGGTACAGCCAACAGGTTCAGTCATGTCATTCGGACAGTCTAAACGACATACTAATGTTATCTGTTAAATTCACCATGTAACGACTTGGAAACAGCAAATAGGCCATGTTGCGTACTAGGTCATATTTGGTTCAGGTACCTTAGGTAAGAATTTTATAGGCCATTTCCCCGTGTACATGAAAGATGCAAATTAGTCATATCTGCTGACGCACCCAAAAATTTTAACTCATTTACATAATCCAGCTATTATTGTCCTATTGTTTCAGTGTTAAAATAATTCCAATTTTTTTCTCGTATGTCATTTAATAGTACTGTGTTTCAAGAATTTATATGGTGATATCCTATCTTTTTTAACGAGATAGCCAGATCCGAATACTGAAATACCCGGGTCCTGGGTCCTGGGTAACGATGGATAAGAACACACTGCTCTGGGACCAGAGTCCAGGTACCCTGTTCTGGAAAGCGGAACAGGGTGTTTTCGGAACTAGGGAATCCGATCCGAAAAATGTTAGCAATCCCTACAGGAAAGTACCCGTACGTATTGATTGATTGGTTTGCTTTATTTTATTTCGCTAGTTTGTTTCGAGCTTATTTAATATTTAAAGTACTATATAAATTTATAATTTAATGCATTCAACATTGATATTTTCAATTTTTGTATCAGATAATTTCATGAGTTTTGCCGATTTTTCCAAAATCCTACACAGTGAAAAACATAACTTCTTTTATTTAAAATATTATACACATTTGAATTTTAAAAAAATGAAAACATTTTCTTGACGAATTCTCAAACAGTTGGGTGAAATAAATAGAAAATTGAGAGCCATTTCGCTGGAATTTAGCCATTATTAAGGAATACGTGATTTCTACATATGAGCTGATGGACAAAATTTTAACAAAATCTGTTCTTCAATAATTAATATTATACGCAATAGTGGGCTCTTACGAAATGTGTCTGTTGAAGTCATCGAGAAATGTCGTCATCTGCCAAATATTCCAGATATTTCGTTGCCTGGGAGCAAGATGGAAATTGGTGCCCTGGTACGTCTGCAAAGGTTGGTCTCGGATGCCATAAATCTTCCAAATTGCTTCGGAACACGCAGCTCCTCGAAACGTCTGCTGTGGGTAACTTTTGTACAGTATGATTGGCCGAAATGAATTCATCGCTTGCTAGTGTTCATTCTGCAATGATACAGGCGGAAAGTTACACTGAGCGTCTGTGTTCGTTCCCGTCAATGGATTCGTAGGATTTCAATAACTCCGGAATGTACCGACACCTGCCTGTGCATGGACTTGCGAAATTCCAGACAAGAACGAGATATACTTCTGTCAAATGAAGGCAGACCGAACCTTGGTGTCCGAGATATTTGAAAACAATTACCTAATCTAAATTTACTTTACAATGGGACTCCTTCATACATATAAAGTGGATATGATCTAAGTTTCCAAAAACACACGGACCGAATAATAACCGAAGGCATCGAAACCTTGGTTTTATAATGAGAACGGGAAGCGAATTTAAAAAGAAAGAAATGTTATACAACTATTATGTAAGGTCAAAACTAGAATACGCATCTGTTGTCTGGTCTCCACAAACCCAAACCGATGTAGACAAAATCGAAAGAGTGCAAAACAAGTTTCTTAGGTTCCTGACACTAAATATATCAGACGTCTATCCCAAATATATTCCAAGCGAAGCATTAAGAAGTTTTCTCAATATAGATTCCCTTCACAGCCGAAGACAGATCCATGAGTTACTTTTTATGCACAAATTACTCACAAATAAAATAGACTCCGAACTTCATCTTTCCAAAATTCATTTTTACGTTCCGTACAGCAAAGTATGACCGCGTAAGGACCTATTCCAAATTTCCAGAGCCCCAACGAAATCTGCAGAAGCAACTCCAATTCGAAGAATGTGTAAATCATTTAACAAGACTGTAATAGTACACGTGTCCTCCTCCGTAGCCGAGCGGGTTAAGGCGTTCACTCGTCTTGAGATCGTTCGCTGCGGGACTGTGTAGGTTCGAATCCGGCTCTGGTCGGAATTTATTTGGCCTACGTATAGGGCCGGTGGCAACCACCATCGTGAGGAAATTGGGGAGCTCCTACAACGGCTGGGGGTCGGTCGATCGGGCTGACCACCCGTCTGACTGCAGATCTCCACGGTGGCCCCTTGGTGGCTCGCGTGGGAGGGAGGCCAGCAGTCGGTAGGTAAGCCTTGGCCAGATATTGGGCTGTTACGCTATTGGATTATAATAGTACACGTAATAGTAATCACGAGTAGAACAAACAGGATAACATCATATAGTTTTAAGTCAACTTTTTGTATTCTTATCTTATTTTTAGTGTATTTACATATTTTAAATACAATGTAAATCTGTGTAATCCTCAGGTTGTTTAGGCAACATTATATACTTAGTAACAATGGTACATGTATATAAGTGGGACCAGTAAGTGTGCCTATAGCTTATAATTATGTAATCACAGAGTTATGTATCCATCTTAAATCTTAATACATATTCACGTAATGAGAGAGTCGTGTATCAATTATATGTTTCCGGCAATTATTATTGTATGTACAACGCTATAAATGGGCATTTGCCTGTAGTGTGAAGTTTTATAAATAAATAAATAATTTATACAGAAGTAATATGCAGGGTGAGTAAAAAGTCCGGTTACATAGGGATTTTTAATATATTCAGTGTGTGCACCTTGAACATCAATGCATTTGTGCACGCGACGTTTCCATTTCTTCACAACCTTTAGCAGAACGTCCGGCATAGTCATGTCTGCAAATTACACAATGCGTTCCTTCAGATGCTGGATACCTTTAAATCGTAGCGTTCCATCATGAACGCGGGGGATCTTAACAAGGGATGTAACTAGCCCCTCCCAAATTATGATTAATTATAGCAGAGTCAGCCCTGAACGGGCCAGGTATGAACACAAAAGATTTACATTAAAGTAAAAGCATGTTTTGAGTTTGACACTTTGACTGAGCAATGCGAATGGCAGATTAGGGTGAAGAATAGCTTACTCTGCTCGGTTTACAAATAGACCAGTCGATCCTGCTTCTCCGTCGATTCCAAGTAAAAAGATCTCGTATCGACGAAATGACCCCAAAGGACAAAATCCATTGGTCTGGAGACCGCGGTGGCCACTCAACGGGACCACGGCGACCGATCCATGCACCAGGAAACTGGGCATTCAACCATTCACGGACAATTAACGAGACTATGGAAAACTTCCTGTGTAAACTGACTTCTGATTCACCCTGTATTTTCTTTATAGCAATTACAAAGTCTATCCATTAGTGAATATTGTGAACATGTGTTGCGCGGCTGCATATATTAAGGGGCAAACCCGTTCCGTGACTTCTGTGAAAGTTTGTACCGTGACGCGTTGTAAATGTCGCTTATAGTAGGTACTACACATTCTGAGACTCAAGACGAGACCAACACTTCTAGGTTCTCATTAACCTTAATGTAAAGTTCCATAAACAACCTGGTATCATATTAACGTCAGAGAATCCTATGATACTATTAAATTTTTGAATGTGTGATGGGATATATTCATTAGTACCATGAAGTGTTAATTGAACATTATCCATTGTCTAGTGGTTCTGCTATTTATACCTGTTGTAACCGCGATTGGTCCAACGTCTACGTATTCCCGCGCTAGCAGGGTAGTTCGACAGTTGCCCTGCCAATCGGAAACTAGGAAAATGTCGTCTGCTAGACATCGAGGAGCGAATGGGTACGAAAGAAGCGGCGCTTATGCATCCGCTGTTGCAATGTTGTACTTCAATCCTTTGGCTTTGCCATATTTTATTAAAGAAGTTCGTTTTACATCATTTTCGTGGGAGTGGTTATGTGCTGTGTATGCATTTGTAGTACATTCTCATGTAGATTATGATAGCGTGGCTTCGTCCCAACACATAAAGTTGACAACGCTGCGTGGTTTGTGCTAGAAAAAAAGGTCACAAAATCCGGATAACGGATTTCAAATTATCAACGTATTATAATATCCGTTCAGTACGGATATCCGGATAGTACAGATTTGATGAAAGATTTGTAGAAAATCCGTACGGTGAAATACGACCATGACGAATAAAATAATATGTGGATATTATTTTATTCGTCATGGAATAACTTGTAAAACTGTCCGACTAATGCACATGTTCGGATATCCGGACATTTAGAATAATCCAGATATCGGATAATCCGAATATCTGGATAACCAGAAGAGTTTGGATATCCGGACAGTTCAGATGCCCTGATTATCTGGATATCAGAATATCCGAAAACAGGATATTTGAAGTCCGTATAGAAAATGATTCCATATCCGGTTGAAATTTTATCCGGATTTGACAATACCTACTATAGAAAGATCAGCGCGGGAACAACAGCTTAGTCAAAACGAGAGAGCACCTCTTTTCTTCAAGTTCTCTTCGCCGGGGGTGGGGTTCGAACCCACTACAAACCTGTGATTTTGCTACAAATCTGTAAGAACGCCCTCTCCAGATAAAACTATCGCCTGGTTCCTTCTCGATTATCGTGGGCTGCAACACTGAGGACTGGAAGCGAAGCGACGCGAAAGGCCTGTTGCCAGGACAACACGGATCGCTTCCCTTCGTCCCCACGCCCCTAGCTTTGTGAGACGGAAAGCCCTCACTCGTGGTCGCAGCCGAAAACAGTTGACTAGCGTGCGCGTCCGTGAATCTCGTGTGCCGTCGAACCGAAAACCGAATCAATCTCCGCTCTTTCATGTGTTCCCCGTGAAGAATGGCGCCCATTTTGTTTAGGTAAGTCCAGTTGCACGTTTTTTTTTCTGGTTTATCTAACGCTTCAATGATCTTCGGCTTCCAGGTCGTGGAATCCTCGCTGTGTGTTGTTGGCGCCTTCTCCTCCCCCTTTTTTTCTGTAGCGTGAGAGAAACAGGTGGGGAATCCAATTCCCCCACTCTCTTTCTCCCTTGACCTTCAAATTACTGTTTCAGTTGCCGTACCTTACACAACCGAAAATATCTCAAATCTGAAGAAAAGTCTGTAGCCACCATTCAAGTGAACAAGTTTGTTTCAAGAAAGTTTATGTTCGTAAGATTTTCTGTTTTCAAGCACTGGTCGAACTAAGGCTGGGTTTTGCTTCGTACTTCAAGGAAAGTGATCGTATACTAGGTTCGCCCGAGTAGAGACCCTGTTTCCTCAAGTTTTCAAAAGGGTAAATGTTTATACACTACTTCGGCTCACTGCTCCTGCAAATAAGCGTAAGTTTAAGGTAACAAGGGGGGCAAGAGTTTCTCTAAAAGTTTTGACAAAATTAGAGGTTTCTCAACAAAATGTAATAGTTCTAGCAGAACAAATTATTTTATTACACACATAACTTTAAAAATCCTATTAAAATATTAGCTAGGCCGACGTACTTGCCCTCGGATTTTTCATAGAAGCAGGAAATGAATTTCCATAAATCACCGCCATCTCGCGCGCGTTATAGAAATAAATTATTGTTATTATTTTTCCGTTAGTGGTATAAATATTTAAAAAGCATAACTAAAAACTATTAGGTTTAGTATGCATCTAATAGTTGATTGAGGTTTTCAGCACCACGATTTTAAAAACAACAATATATTTCTGAGTAAGAAAACAACTTTAGCAAGCTAAGCTGATAATGTTTTTCGCACAATCGACGGATTGCATTGCATTCCCCTCTGTGGTGGTATTTGGTGGGAATGCCTCCTTCTGGTTTGCTAATTTTGTAACTTTGCTCTTTATGTAATATCCCAATGTTTCAAGAAAAAATGCTGTAATTGAATTGCCCATACCCGCTGAAATCTTTTCAATACCACGCTGTAGCTACTAATACCCACTGCCTCTGCCGCATAGTGGGTGCGCTGCGAAGTCAAGAGTTCTGGGTTCCAATACCGATCGAGGCATGGGCTTGTTCGTCCTCGGTTCGCAATCCATCGTCACGGTTGTGTCAAAAAGGGCAGAAAAGCGCCATAGAGGGACTGTCCCCCTCCTCGAAAAAGATCCACGTCTTCTTGTCAGGAGTGATTTTATCCTACCCGAAATCAATGTAATAATTCGTTTGTTTCCGAAATATAAATTCAACTGAAAGACCGTTTCGCGTTATAAAGTACAGTTACTGATATTACATGGAAATATTGAAGAACTAACTGTGTATTCTACCCAACGTATTAGATAGAAATAGTCTCTATAGTAATGAACAGTAAATTATCTTTATATAGTATGAGGATTTAAAATAACAAAGAGACGGGAAAGTGCAAGTTAAAAATGATTTCATCCAGAGTCTTAAAAAACATCACAAGAAAACAACGTCATAGCAGCGGCATCTTTCATTTTTTTCTTGTTCTCCTTGCCATGAATATTACCACTTTCTTCTCCAGTGTATTTAACATATTTTATGCGTTTCTTGATATTGGAGAAAAGGGGTCAACGTGTTGGTTTAATATAAGGCTTCTTGCTTTGTCGCACAGGAAGAATGAGTTTCGGAATTTCATATAGAGTTCGAGTAACTATTCAGGGAAACTAAATATTACTTTCATAAGAAAAGCGCCAAGTTTCTTGTTTAACCTGACCAACTTCAACTAACATCTATTTATTATGAGTCGCTTTTCTGCCATGTTTTGGTAATCGCCACGATGAGAATCAATGTTGAATTGATGAAATGAGTGGGAAACAATCATGTCCTGTAGGGTAATTGAATCTGAAGCCTTGGTTCTGACCGAGAGGAACTTCAGAAGATCGCTCAAATCTTGATAGCGGCAGCGTATCAAAACAGAGATCTATTTCTTTACCCGATATTACTGTTTTGTCCTCGATCTAATATCAATGTGAAGTCTCACTTCTGTCTAATTCTCGGTATGGACACCAGTCAGTCCTGCCCTAAAAAAAACCTCTAATGTAGGCCGACACAGTGCAAGAAGCCGAAAATTATTCTACACGGAGAGGTCAAGGGTCAACACGCACGAGTTTTCACCTGCAGTGCGCATGCAGGACACAGTGAATGAACTATTAAAAACTGTAGACTTTGATATGTTCACAGACTCAAGTAGTGTGCTGAAAAAAAAGATAATCACAACAATAAGTTCATAAATTGATGTAAATATTGTGTACATAGACGTTCATACTTTCATGTATTCTTTTTTTTCTCTTCTCTCTTGTTATTTATTCACAGTGTATTATGTTCAACATAATTGAGAAATGTATCCTGTGCTGAACAAATAAATAATAATAATAATAATAATAATTCCATCAATGCTTGGAATTTTTCGGAACTTGAACTTGTACAGATTGCATCCTTCCGAAGATACTTTCAAAACTTTTTGCATTGAAGCGAGGTTACTTACCATATATTCTAAAATCGCCATAGAGGTTGGCAGAAAGAGGGATGAGTTTGACATCTACTTGTAATTAAAATAATACATTATCATATCATAAATAAACTAAAAACTGTTTTCCGGTTGGGATGAATATTCTTTTGATGGCTACGAAAACTGTAGGCATATTTCCAATGGCCCTGTGTGTGGAATGTACTTGTAATAACTCTAGCATCTTTAACTTTTTCACTTTTATATGTCTTTGTGTGTGTGAGAGAGAGAAAGAGAGAGAACAACAGGGAAGGGAGATAACTAGAAACCGACAGAGAGGAGGAAGAGAAAACGGGGATATTGGAGAGAGAGAGAGAGAGAGAGAGAGAGAAATGGAAAGAGAAAACAGAGATAGGATGTAATGAGAAACCGAGAGAGAGGAAACAACAGGAAAAAGGCGACACAGAGAAACTGAGAATTTGGAAAGAAGAAGAGAGAGAGGCGAATGAGCGAGACAGAAATAGGTGGGGGAAATGAGAAAAATGCAAGAGAAACAGAAAGAGAAGATATGCGCAAGTGGGAAAGAAAGAAATACCCAAGAGAGAGTGAGTGAAGAAAGATGCCAGAGAGGGACAGAGAGAGAGAGTGGGGGAAGAAAGTCTCA